>NC_072007.2:16564483-16873546 GCF_028885655.2 Pongo abelii | reverse complement strand
AGTTGAATGCACTTATCATACAGAAGTTTCCTGGAATGCTTCTGTGTAGTTTTTACGTGAAGACATTTCCTTTTCCAGCATAGGCCTCAAAGCGCTCCAAATATCCACTTGCAGATTCTACCAAAAGAGTGTCTCAAAACTGCTCTATCAAAAGCAAGCTTCAACACTGTGAGTAGAATGCAATCATCACAAAGAAGTTTCTGAGAATGCTTCTGTCTAGTTTTTATGTGAAGATATTTCCTTTTCCAACAGAGGCCTCAAAGCGCTCCAAATAAACACTTGCAGATTCTACAAAAGGAGTGTATCAAAACAGCTCTTTCGAGAGGAACGTTCAAGCCTGTGAGTTGAATGCACTCATCACACAGAAGTTTCTGAGAATGCTTCCGTCTAGTTTTTGTCTGAAGATATTTCCCTTTCCAGCATAGGCCTCAAATCGCTCCAAATATCCTCTTGCACATTCTACAAAAAGAGTGTTTCAAAACTGTTCTATCAAAAGGAAGGTTCAACTCTGTGAGTTGAATGAATGCATTGTGAAGAACTTTCTGAGAATGCTTCTCTGTGGTTTTTAGGTGAAGATATTCCATATCCCATCACATTCCTTGAAGTGCTCCAAATAACCACTTGCAGATTTTACCAAAAGAGTGTTTCAAAACTGCTCTTTCTATAGGTAAGTTCAAGTCTGTGAGTTGAATGCACTCAAAGCAAAGAAGTTTCTGAGAATGCTTCTGTTCAGTTTTTATGTGGAGATATTTCCTTTTCCAGCATAGGCCTCAAACGGCTCCAAATATCCACTTGCAGATTCTACTAAAAGAGTGTTTCCAAACTTCTCTATCAATTGGTAGGTTCAACTCTGTGAGTTGAATGAACTCATCACAAAGAAGTTTCTGAGCATCCTTCTCTCTAGTTTTTATGGGAAGATATTTCCTTTTCCAACATAGGCCTCAATGTGCTCCGAATAAACACTTGCAGATTCTACAAACGTAATGTTTCAAAACTGTTCTATCAAAAGGAACGTTCAAGTCTGTGAGTTCAATGCACTCATTGCAAAGAAGTTTCTCAGAATGCTTCTGTCTAGTTTTTAGGTGAAGAGTTTTCATGTCCCAGCATAGGCCTCAAAGCGCTCCAAATATCCACTTGAAGATTCTATAAGAAGAGTGTTTCCAAACTGCTCTTTCCCAAGGAAGCTTCAAGTCTGTGAGTTGAATGCACTCATCACAAAGAAGTTTCTGAGAATGCTTCCGTCTAGTTTTTATATGAAGATATTTCCTTTTCCAACATAGGCCTCAAAGCGCTCCAAATAAACAGATGCAGATTCTACAAAAGGAGTGTTTCAAAACTGTTCCATCAAAGGGAACGTTCAAGTCTGTGAGTTGAATGCACTCATCACACAGAAGTTTCTCAGAATGTTTCTGTCTAGTTTTTAGGTGAAGAGATTTCATTTCCCAGCATAGGCCTCAAAGCGCTCCAAATATCCACTTGCAGATTCTACGAAAAGAGTGTTTCAAAGCTGCTCTTTCAAAAGCAAGGTTCAAGTCTGTGTGTTGAATGCACTCATAAGAAAGAAGTTTCTGAGAATGCTTCTGTCTAGTTCTTACATGAAGATATTTCCTTTTCCAGCTTAGGCCTCAAAGCGCTCCAAATAAACACTTGCAAATTCTACAAAAGGAGTGTTTCCAAAGAGTTCTGTCAAAAGGAACGTTCAAGTCTGTGAGTTGAATGCACTTATCATACAGAAGTTTCCTGGAATGCTTCTGTCTAGTTTTTATTTGAAGACATTTCCTTTATCAGCATAGGCCTCAAAGCCCTCCAAATATCCACTTGCAGATTCTACCAAAAGAGTGTTTCAAAACTGCTCTATCAAAAGCAAGCTTCAACACTGTGAGTAGAATGCACTAATCACAAAGAAGTTTCTGAGAATGCTTCTGTCTAGTTTTTATGTGAAGATATTTCCTTTTCCAACCTAGGCCTCAAAGCGCACCAAATAAACACATGCAGATTCTACAAAAGGAGTGTTTCAAAACTGTTCTATGAAAGGGAACGTTCAAGTCTGTGAGTTGAATGCACTCATCACACAGAAGTTTCTCAGAATGCTTCTGTCTAGTTTTTAGGTGAAGAGATTTCATTTCCCAGCATGGGCCTCAAAGCGCTCCAAATATCCACTTGCAGATTCTACGAAAAGAGTGTTTCAAAGCTGCTCTTTCAAAAGCAACGTTCAAGTCTGTGTGTTGAATGCACTCATCAGAAAGAAGTTTCTGAGAATGCTTCTGTCTAGTTCTTACATGAGGATATTTCCTTTTCCAGCTTAGGCCTCAAAGCGCTCGAAATAAACACTTGCAAATTCTACAAAAGGAGTGTTTCCAAAGAGTTCTTTCAAAAGGAACGTTCAAGTCTGTGAGTTGAATGCACTTATCATACAGAAGTTTCCTGGAATGCTTCTGTCTAGTTTTTTTTGAAGACATTTCCTTTTCCAGCATAGGCCTCAAAGCGCTCCAAATATCCACTTGCAGATTCTACCAAAAGAGTGTTTGAAAACTGCTCCATCAAAAGCAAGCTTCAACACTGTGAGTAGAATGCACTCATCACAAAGAAGTTTCTGAGAATGCTTCTGTCTAGTTTTTATGTGAAGATATTTCCTTTTCCAACAGAGGCCTCAAAGCGCTCCAAATAAACACTTGCAGATTCTACAAAAGGATTGTTTCAAAACAGCTCTTTCGAGAGGAACGTTCAAGCCTGTGAGTTGAATGCACTCATCACACAGAAGTTTCTGAGAATGCTTCCGTCTAGTTTTTGTCTGAAGATATTTCCCTTTCCAGCATAGGCCTCAAAACGCTCCAAATATCCTCTTGCAAATTCTACAAAAAGAGTGTTTCAAAACTGTTCTATCAAAAGGAAGGTTCAACTCTGTGAGTTGAATGAATGCATCGTGAAGAACTTTCTGAGAATGCTTCTCTGTAGTTTTTAGGTGAAGATATTCCATATCCCAGAACAGGCCTCGAAGTGCTCCAAATAACCACTTGCAGATTTTACCAAAAGAGTGTTTCAAAATTGCTCTTTCTTTAGGTAAGTTCAAGTCTGTGAGTTGAATGCACTCAACACAAAGAAGTTTCTGAGCATGCTTCTGTTCAGTTTTTATGTGGAGATATTTCCTTTTCCAGCATAGGCCTCAAACGGCTCCAAATATCCACTTGCAGATTCTACAAAAAGAGTGTTTCCAAACTTCTCTATCAATTGGTAGGTTCAACTCTGTGAGTTGAATGAACTCATCACAAAGAAGTTTCTGAGAATCCTTCTCTCTAGTTTTTATGGGAAGATATTTCCTTTTCCAACATAGGCCTCAAGATGCTCCGAATAAACACCTGCAGATTCTACAAACGTAATGTTTCAAAACTGTTCTATCAAAAGGAACGTTCAAGTCTGTGAGTTGAATGCACTCACTGCAAAGAAGTTTCTCAGAATGCTTCTGTCTAGTTTTTAGGTGAAGAGATTTCATTTCCCGGCATAGGCCTCAAAGCGCTCCAAATATCCACTTGCAGATTCTACTAAAAGAGTGTTTCAAAGCTGCTCTTTCAAAAGTAAGGTTCAAGTATGTGTGTTGGATGCACTCATCAGAAAGAAGTTTCTGAGAATGCTTCTGTCTAGTTCTTACGTGAAGATATTTCCTTTTCCAGGTTAGGCCTCAAAGCGCTCCAAATAAACACTTGCAAATTCTACAAAAGGAGTGTTTCCAAAGAGTTCTATCAAAAGGAACGTTCAAGTCTGTGAGTTGAATGCACTTATCATACAGAAGTTTCCTGGAATGCTTCTGTGTAGTTTTTATGTGAAGACATTTCCTTTTCCAGCATAGGCCTCAAAGCGCTCCAAATATCCACTTGCAGATTCTACCAAAAGAGTGTTTCAAAACTGCTCTATCAAAAGCAGGCTTCAAAACTGTGAGTAGAATGCACTCATCACAAAGAAGTTTCTGAGAATGCTTCTGTCTAGTTTTTATGTGAAGATATTTCCTTTTCCAACATAGGCCTCAAAGCGCTCCAAATAAACACTTGCAGATTCTACAAAAGGAGTGTTTCAAAACTGCTCTTTCGAGAGGAACGTTCAAGTCTGTGAGTTGAATGCACTCATCACACAGAAGTTTCTGAGAATGCTTCTGTCTAGTTTTTAGGGGAAGAGATTTCATTTCCCAGCATAGGCCTCAAAGCGCTCCAAATATCCACTTGCAGATTCTACGAAAAGAGTGTTTCAAAGCTGCTCTTTCAAAAGCAAGGTTCAAGTCTGTGTGTTGGATGCACTCATCGGAAAGAAGTTTCTGAGAATGCTTCTGTCTAGTTCTGACGTGAAGGTATTTCCTTTTCCAGCTTAGGCCTCAAAGCGCTCCAAATAAACACTTGCAAATTCTACAAAAGGAGTGTTTCCAAAGAGTTCTATCAAAAGGAACGTTCAAGTCTGTGAGTTGAATGCACTTATCATACAGAAGTTTCCTGGAATGCTTCTGTCTAGTTTTTATGTGAAGACATTTCCTTTTCCAGCATAGGCCTCAAAGCGCTCCAAATATCCACATGCAGATTCTACCAAAACAGTGTTTCAAAACTGCTCTATCAAAAGCAGGCTTCAACACTGTGAGTAGAATGCACTCATCACAAAGAAGTTTCTGAGAATGCTTCTGTCTAGTTTTTATGTGAACATATTTCCTTTTCCAACATAGGCCTCAAAGCGCTCCAAATAAACACTTGCAGATTCTACAAAAGGAGTGTTTCCAAACTTCTCTATCAACTGGTAAGTTCAACTCTGTGAGTTGAATGAACTCATCACAAATAAGTTTCTGAGAATCCTTCCCTCTAGTTTTTATGGGAAGATATTTCCTTTTCCAACATAGGCCTCAAGGTGCTCCGAATAAACACTTGCAGATTCTACAAACGTAATGTATCAAAACTGTTCTATCAAAAGGAACGTTCAAGTCTGTGGGTTGAATGCACTCATTGCAAAGAAGTTTCTCAGAATGCTTCTGTCTAGTTTTTAGGTGAAGAGATTTCATGTCCCAGCATAGGCCACAAAGCGCTCCAAATATCCACTTGAAGATTCTATAAGACGAGTGTTTCCAAACTGCTCTTTCCCAAGGAAGCTTCAACTGTGTGAGTTGAATGCACTCATCACAAAGAAGTTTCTGAGAATGCTTCTGTCTAGTTTTTATATGAAGATATTTCCTTTTCCAACCTAGGCCTCAAAGCGCTCCAAATAAACACATGCAGATTCTACAAAAGGAGTGTTTCAAAACTGTTCTATCAAAGGGAACGTTCAAGTCTGTGAGTTGAATGCACTCATCACACAGAAGTTTCTCAGAATGCTTCTGTCTAGTTTTTAGGTGAAGAGATTTCATTTCCCAGCATGGGCCTCAAAGCGCTCCAAATATCCACTTGCAGATTCTACGAAAAGACTGTTTCAAAGCTGCTCTTTCAAAAGCAAGGTTCAAGTCTGTGTGTTGAATGCACTCATCAGAAAGAAGTTTCTGAGAATGCTTCTGTCTAGTTCTTACGTGAAGATATTTCCTTTTCCAGCTTAGGCCTCAAAGCGCTCCAAATAAACACTTGCAAATTCTACAAAAGGAGTGTTTCCAAAGAGTTCTGTCAAAAGGAACGTTCATGTCTGTGAGTTGAATGCACTTATCATACAGAAGTTTCCTGGAATGCTTCTGTGTAGTTTTTATGTGAAGACATTTCCTTTTCCAGCATAGGCCTCAAAGCGCTCCAAATATCCACTTGCAGATTCTACCAAAAGAGTGTCTCAAAACTGCTCTATCAAAAGCAAGCTTCAACACTGTGAGTAGAATGCACTCATCACAAAGAAGTTTCTGAGAATGCTTCTGTCTAGTTTTTATGTGAAGATATTTCCTTTTCCAACAGAGGCCTCAAAGCGCTCCAAATAAACACTTGCAGATTCTACAAAAGGAGTGTTTCAAAACAGCTCTTTCGAGAGGAACGTTCAAGCCTGTGAGTTGAATGCACTCATCACACAGAAGTTTCTGAGAATGCTTCCGTCTAGTTTTTGTCTGAAGATATTTCCCTTTCCAGCATAGGCCTCAAAACGCTCCAAATATCCTCTTGCACATTCTACAAAAAGAGTGTTTCAAAACTGTTCTATCAAATGGAAGGTTCAACACTGTGAGTTGAATGAATGCATCGTGAAGAACTTTCTGAGAATGCTTCTCTGTGGTTTTTAGGTGAAGATATTCCATATCCCATCACATTCCTTGAAGTGCTCCAAATAACCACTTGCAGATTTTACCAAAAGAGTGTTTCAAAACTGCTCTTTCTATAGGTAAGTTCAAGTCTGTGAGTTGAATGCACTCAAAGCAAAGAAGTTTCTGAGAATGCTTCTGTTCAGTTTTTATGTGGAGATATTTCCTTTTCCAGCATAGGCCTCAAACGGCTCCAAATATCCACTTGCAGATTCTACTAAAAGAGTGTTGCCAAACTTCTCTATCAATTGGTAGGTTCAACTCTGTGAGTTGAATGAACTCATCACAAAGAAGTTTCTGAGAATCCTTCTCTCTAGTTTTTATGGGAAGATATTTCCTTTTCCAACATAGGCCTCAATGTGCTCCGAATAAACACTTGCAGATTCTACAAACGTAATGTTTCAAAACTGTTCTATCAAAAGGAACGTTCAAGTCTGTGAGTTCAATGCACTCATTGCAAAGAAGTTTCTCAGAATGCTTCTGTCTAGTTTTTAGGTGAAGAGATTTCATGTCCCAGCATAGGCCTCAAAGCGCTCCAAATATCCACTTGAAGATTCTATAAGAAGAGTGTTTCCAAACTGCTCTTTCCCAGGGAAGCTTCAAGTCTGTGAGTTGAATGCACTCATCACAAAGAAGTTTCTGAGAATGCTTCCGTCTAGTTTTTATATGAAGATATTTCCTTTTCCAACATAGGCCTCAAAGCGCTCCAAATAAACACATGCAGATTCTACAAAAGGAGTGTTTCAAAACTGTTCTATCAAAGGGAACGTTCAAGTCTGTGAGTTGAATGCACTCATCACACAGAAGTTTCTCAGAATGTTTCTGTCTAGTTTTTAGGTGAAGAGATTTCATTTCCCAGCATAGGCCTCAAAGTGCTCCAAATATCCACTTGCAGATTCTACGAAAAGAGTGTTTCAAAGCTGCTCTTTCGAGAGGAACGTTCAAGCCTGTGAGTTGAATGCACTCATCACACAGAAGTTTCTGAGAATGCTTCCGTCTAGTTTTTGTCTGAAGATATTTCCCTTTCCAGCATAGGCCTCAAAACGCTCCAAATATCCTCTTGCAGATTCTACAAAAAGAGTGTTTCAAAACTGTTCTATCAAAAGGAAGGTTCAACTCTGTGAGTTGAATGAATGCATCGTGAAGAACTTTCTGAGAATGCTTCTCTGTAGTTTTTAGGTGAAGATATTCCATATCCCAGCACAGGCCTCGAAGTGCTCCAAATAACCACTTGCAGATTTTACCAAAAGAGTGTTTCAAAACTGCTCTTTCTACAGGTAAGTTCAGGTCTGTGAGTTGAATGCACTCAACACAAAGAAGTTTCTGAGAATGCTTCTGTTCAGTTTTTATGTGAAGATATTTCCTTTTCCAGCATAGGCCTCAAACGGCTCCAAATATCCACTTGCAGATTCTACAAAAAGAGTGTTTCCAAACTTCTCTATCAATTGGTAGGTTCAACTCTGTGAGTTGAATGAACTCATCACAAAGAAGTTTCTGAGAATCCTTCTCTCTAGTTTTTATGTGAAGATATTTCCTTTTCCAACATAGGCCTCAAGGTGCTCCGAATAAACAATTGCAGATTCTACAAACGTAATGTTTCAAAACTGTTCTATCAAAAGAAACGTTCAAGTCCGTGAGTTGAATGCACTCATCACACAGAAGTTTCTGAGAATGCTTCTGTCTAGTTTATAGGTGAAGATATTTCCTTTTCCAACATAGGCCTCAAAACGCTCCAAATATCCTCTTGCAGATTCTACAAAAAGAGTGTTTCCAAACTGTTCTATCAAAAGGAAGGTTCAACTCTGTGAGTTGAATGAATGCATCGTGAAGAACTTTCTGAGAATGCTTCTCTGTAGTTTTTATGTGAAGATATTCCATATCACAGCACAGGCCTCGAAGTGCTCCAAATAACCACTTGCAGATTTACCAAAAGAGTTTTTCAAAACTGCTCTTGCTACAGGTAAGTTCAGGTCTGTGAGTTGAATGCACCCAACACAAAGAAGTTTCTGAGAATGCTTCTGTTCAGTTTTTATGTGAAGATATTTCCTTTTCCAGCATAGGCCTCAAACGGCTCCAAATATCCACTTGCAGATTCTACAAAAAGAGTGTTTCCAAACTTCTCTATCAATTGGTCGGTTCAACTCTGTGAGTTGAATGAACTCATCACAAAGAAGTTTCTGATAATCCTTCCCTCTAGTTTTTATGTGAAGATATTTCCTTTTCCAACATAGGCCTCAAGGTGCTCCGAATAAACACTTGCAGATTCTACAAACGTAATGTTTCAAAACTGTTCTATCAAAAGAAACGTTCAAGTCTGTGAGTTGAATGCACCCATCACACAAAAGTTTCTGAGAATGCTTCTGTCGAGTTTTTAGGTGAAGATATTTCCTTTTCCAGCATAGGCCTCAAAACGCTCCAAATATCCTCTTGCAGATTCTACAAAAAGAGTGTTTCCAAACTGTTCTATCAAAAGGAAAGTTCAACTCTGTGAGTTGAATGAATGCATCGTGAAGAACTTTCTTCGAATGCTTCTCTGTAGTTTTTAGGTGAAGATATTCCATATCCCAGCCCAGGCCTCGAAGTGCTCCAAATAACCACTTGCAGATTTTACCAAAAGAGTGTTTCAAGACTGCTCTTTCTACAGCTAAGTTCAAGTCTGTGAGTTGAATGCACTCAACACAAAGAAGTTTCTGAGAATGCTTCTGTTCAGTTTTTATGTGAAGATATTTCCTTTTCCAGCATAGGCCTCAAACGGCTCCAAATATCCACTTGCAGATTCTACAAAAAGAGTGTTTCCAAACTTCTCTATCAATTGGTAGGTTCAACTCTGTGAGTTGAATGAACTCATCACAAAGGAGTTTCTGAGAATCCTTCTCTCTAGTTTTTATGTGAAGATATTTCCTTTTCCAACATAGGACTCAAGGTGCTCCGAATAAACACTTGCAGATTCTACAAACGTAATGTTTCAAAACTGTTCTATCAAAAGGAACGTTCAAGTCTGTGAGTTGAATGCACTCATTGCAAAGAAGTTTCTCAGAATGCTTCTGTCTAGTTTTTTGGTGAAGAGATTTCATGTCACAGCATAGGCCTCAAAGGGCTCCAAATATCCACTTGAAGATTCTATAAGAAGAGTGTTTCCAAACTGCTCTTTCCCAAGGAAGCTTCAAGTCTGTGAGTTGAATGCACTCATCACAAAGAAGTTTCTGAGAATGCTTCCGTCTAGTTTTTATATGAAGATATTTCCTTTTCCAACCTAGACCTCAAAGCGCTCCAAATAAACACATGCAGATTCTACAAAAGGAGTGTTTCAAAACTGTTCTATCAAAGGGAACGTTCAAGTCTGTGAGTTGAATGCACTCATCACACAGAAGTTTCTCAGAATGCTTCTGTGTAGTTTTTAGGTGAAGAGATTTCATTTCCCAGCACAGGCCTCAAAGCGCTCCAAATATCCACTTGCAGATTCTACCAAAAGAGTGTCTCAAAACTGCTCTATCAAAAGCAAGCTTCAACACTGTGAGTAGAATGCACTCATCACAAAGAAGTTTCTGAGAATGCTTCTGTCTAGTTTTTATGTGAAGATATTTCCTTTTCCAACAGAGGCCTCAAAGCGCTCCAAATAAACACTTGCAGATTCTACAAAAGGAGTGTATCAAAACAGCTCTTTCGAGAGGAACGTTCAAGCCTGTGAGTTGAATGCACTCATCACACAGAAGTTTCTGAGAATGCTTCCGTCTAGTTTTTGTCTGAAGATATTTCCCTTTCCAGCATAGGCCTCAAATCGCTCCAAATATCCTCTTGCACATTCTACAAAAAGAGTGTTTCAAAACTGTTCTATCAAAAGGAAGGTTCAACTCTGTGAGTTGAATGAATGCATCGTGAAGAACTTTCTGAGAATGCTTCTCTGTGGTTTTTAGGTGAAGATATTCCATATCCCATCACATTCCTTGAAGTGCTCCAAATAACCACTTGCAGATTTTACCAAAAGAGTGTTTCAAAACTGCTCTTTCTATAGGTAAGTTCAAGTCTGTGAGTTGAATGCACTCAAAGCAAAGAAGTTTCTGAGAATGCTTCTGTTCAGTTTTTATGTGGAGATATTTCCTTTTCCAGCATAGGCCTCAAACGGCTCCAAATATCCACTTGCAGATTCTACTAAAAGAGTGTTTCCAAACTTCTCTATCAATTGGTAGGTTCAACTCTGTGAGTTGAATGAACTCATCACAAAGAAGTTTCTGAGCATCCTTCTCTCTAGTTTTTATGGAAAGATATTTCCTTTTCCAACATAGGCCTCAATGTGCTCCGAATAAACACTTGCAGATTCTACAAACGTAATGTTTCAAAACTGTTCTATCAAAAGGAACGTTCAAGTCTGTGAGTTCAATGCACTCATTGCAAAGAAGTTTCTCAGAATGCTTCTGTCTAGTTTTTAGGTGAAGAGTTTTCATGTCCCAGCATAGGCCTCAAAGCGCTCCAAATATCCACTTGAAGATTCTATAAGAAGAGTGTTTCCAAACTGCTCTTTCCCAAGGAAGCTTCAAGTCTGTGAGTTGAATGCACTCATCACAAAGAAGTTTCTGAGAATGCTTCCGTCTAGTTTTTATATGAAGATATTTCCTTTTCCAACCTAGGCCTCAAAGCGCTCCAAATAAACACATGCAGATTCTACAAAAGGAGTGTTTCAAAACTGTTCTATCAAAGGGAACGTTCAAGTCTGTGAGTTGAATGCACTCATCACACAGAAGTTTCTCAGAATGCTTCTGCCTAGTTTTTAGGTGAAGAGATTTCATTTCCCAGCATAGGCCTCAAAGCGCTCCAAATATCCACTTGCAGATCCTACGAAAAGAGTGTTTCAAAGCTGCTCTTTCAAAAGCAAGGTTCAAGTCTGTGTGTTGGATGCACTCATCAGAAAGAAGTTTCTGAGAATGCTTCTGTCTAGTTCTTACGTGAAGATATTTCCTTTTCCAGCTTAGGCCTCAAAGCGCTCCAAATAAACACTTGCAAATTCTACAAAAGGAGTGTTTCCAAAGAGTTGTATCCAAAGGAACGTTCAAGTCTGTGAGTTCAATGCACTTATCCTACAGAAGTTTCCTGGAATGCTTCTGTCTAGTTTTTATGTGAAGACATTTCCTTTTCCAGCATAGGCCTCAAAGCGCTCCAAATATCCACTTGCAGATTCTACCAAAAGAGTGTTTCAAAACTGTTCTATCAAAAGCAAGCTTCAACAGTGTGAGTAGAATGCACTCATCACAAAGAAGTTTCTGAGAATGCTTCTGTCTAGTTTTTATGTGAAGATATTCCCTTTTCCAACATAGGCCTCAAAGCGCTCCAAATAAACACTTGCAGATTCTACAAAAGGAGTGTTTCAAAACTGCTCTTTCGAGAGGAACGTTCAAGCCTGTGAGTTGAATGCACTCATCACACAGAAGTTTCTGAGAATGCTTCTGTCTAGTTTTTGTGTGAAGATATTTCCCTTTCCAGCATAGGCCTCAAAACACTCCAAATATCCTCTTGCAGATTCTTCAAAAAGAGTGTTTCAAAACAGTTCCATGAAAAGGAAGGTTCAACACTGTGAGTTGAATGAATGCATCATGAAGAAATTTCTGAGAATGCTTCTCTGTAGTTTTCAGGTGAAGGTATTCCATATCCCAGTACAAGCCTCGACGTGCTCCAAATAACCAATTGTAGATTTTACCAAAAGAGTGTTTCAAAACTGCTCTTTCTTTAGGTAAGTTCACGTCTGTGTGTTGAATGCACTCAACACAAAAAGTTTCTGAGAATGCTTCTGTTCAGTTTTTATGTGAAGATATTTCCTTTTCCAGCATAGGCCTCAAACGGCTCCAAATATCCACTTGCAGATTCTACAAAAAGAGTGTTTCCAAACTTCTCTATCAATTGGTAGGTTCAACTCTGTGAGTTGAATGAACTCATCACAAAGAAGTTTCTGAGAATCCTTCTCTCTAGTTTTCATGTGAAGATATTTCCTTTTCCAACATAGGCCTCAAGGTGTTCCGAATAAACACTTGCAGATTCTACAAACGTAATGTTTCAAAACTGTTCTATCCAAAGGAACGTTCAAGTCTGTGAGTTGAATGCACTCATTGCAAAGGAGTTTCTCAGAATGCTTCTGTCTAGTTTTTAGGTGAAGGGATTTCGTGTCCCAGCATAGGCCTCAAAGCGCTCCAAATATCCACTTGAAGATTCTATAAGAAGAGTGTCTCCAAACTGCTCTTTCCAAAGGAAGCTTCAAGTCTGTGAGTTGAATGCACTCATCACAAAGAAGTTTCTGACAAGGCTTCCGTCTAGTTTTTATATGAAGATATTTCCTTTTCCAACATAGGCCTCAAAGCGCTCCAAATAAACACATGCAGATTCTACAAAAGGAGTGTTTCAAAACTGTTCTATCAAAGGGAACGTTCAAGTCTGTGAGTTGAATGCACTCATCACACAGTAGTTTCTCAGAATGCTTCTGTCTAGTTTTCAGGTGAAGAGATTTCATTTCCCAGCATAGGCCTCAAAGCGCTCCAAATATCCCCTTGCAGATTCTACGAAAAGAGTGTTTCAAAGCTGCTCTTTCAAAAGCAAGGTTCAAGTGTGTGTGTTGAATGCACTCATCAGAAAGGAGTTTCTGAGAATGCTTCTGTCTAGTTCTTACGTGAAGATATTTCCTTTTCCAGCTTAGGCCTCAAAGCGCTCCAAATAAACACTTGCAAATTCTACAAAAGGAGGGTTTCAAAAGAGTCCTATCAAAAGGAACGTTCAAGTCTGTGAGTTGAATGCACTTATCATACAGAAGTTTCCTGGAATGCTTCTGTCTCGTTTTTATGTGAAGACATCTCCTTTTCCAGCATAGGCCTCAAAGCGCTCCAAATATCCACTTGCTGATTGTAACAAAAGAGTGTTTCAAAACTGCTCTATCAAAAGCAAGCTTCAACACTGTGAGTATAATGCACTCATCACAAAGAAGTTTCTGAGAATGCTTCTGTCTAGTTTTTATGTGAAGATATTTCCTTTCCCAACATAGGCCTCAAAACGCTCCAAATAAACACTTGCAGATTCTACAAAAGGAGTGTTTCAAATCTGCTCTTCTCAGAGGAACGTTCAAGTCTGTGAGTTGAATGCACTCATCACACAGAAGTTTCTGAGAATGCTTCCGTCTAGTTGTTATGTGAAGATATTTCCTTTTCCAGCATAGGCCTCAAAACGCTCCAAATATCCTCTTGCAGATTCTGCAAAAACAGTGTTTCAAAAGTGTTCTATCATAAGGAAAGTTCAGCTCCGTGAGTTGAATGAAGGCATCATGAAGAACTTTCTGAGAATGCTTCTCTGTAGTTTTTAGGTGAAGATATTCCATATCCCAGCACGGGCCTCGAAGTGCTCCAAATAACCACTTGCAGATTTTAACAAAAGTGTGTTTCAAAACTGCTCTTTCTTTAGGTAAGTTCACGTCTGTGAGTTGAATGCACTCAACACAAAGAAGTTTCTGAGAATCCTTCTGTTCAGTTTTTATGTGAAGATATTTCCTTTTCCAGCATAGGCCTCTAACGGCTCCAAATATCCACTTGCAGATTCTACAAAAAGAGTGTTTCCAAACTTCTCTATCAATTGGTAGGTTCAACTCTGTGAGTTGAATGAACTCATCACAAAGAAGTTTCTGAGAATCCTTCTCTCTAGTTTTCATGTGAAGATATTTCCTTTTCCAACATAGGCCTCAAGGTGTTCCGAATAAACACTTGCAGATTCTACAAATGTAATGTTTCAAAACTGTTCTATCCAAAGGAACGTTCAAGTCTGTGAGTTGAATGCACTCAATGCAAAGGAGTTTCTCAGAATGCTTCCGTCTAGTTTTTAGGTGAAGAGATTTCATGTCCCAGCATAGGCCTCAAAGCGCTCCAAATATCCAATTGAAGATTCTATAAGAAGAGTGTCTCCAAACTGCTCTTTCCAAATGAAGCTTCAAGTCTGTGAGTTGAATGCACTCATCACAAAGAAGTTTCTGAGAAGGCTTCCGTCTAGTTTTTATATGAAGATATTTCCTTTTCCAACATAGGCCTCCAAGCACTCCAAATAAACACATGCAGATTCCACAAAAGGAGTGTTTCAAAACTGTTCTATCAAAGGGAACGTTCAAGTCTGTGCGTTGAATGCAGTCATCACACAGAAGTTTCTCAGAATGCTTCTGTCTAGTTTTCAGGTGAAGAGATTTCATTTCCCAGCATAGGCCTCAAAGCGCTCCAAATATCCCCTTGCAGATTCTACGAAAAGAGTGTTTCAAAGCTGCTCTTTCAAAAGCAAGGTTCAAGTGTGTGTGTTGAATGCACTCATCAGAAAGAAGTTTCTGAGAATGCTTCTGTCTAGTTCTTACGTGAAGATATTTCCTTTTCCAGCTTAGGCCTCAAAGCGCTCCAAATAAACACTTGCAAATTCTACAAAAGGAGGGTTTCAAAAGAGTCCTATCAAAAGGAACGTTCAAGTCTGTGAGTTGAATGCACTTATCATACAGAAGTTTCCTGGAATGCTTCTGTCTAGTTTTTATGTGAAGACATTTCCTTTTCCAGCATAGGCCTCAAAGCGCTCCAAATATCCACTTGCTGATTGTACCAAAAGAGTGTTTCAAAACTGCTCTATCAAAAGCAAGCCTCAACACTGTGAGTAGAATGCACTCATCACAAAGAAGTTTCTGAGAATGCTTCTGTCTAGTTTTTATGTGAAGATATTTCCTTTCCCAACATAGGCCTCAAAACGCTCCAAATAAACACTTGCAGATTCTACAAAAAGAGTGTTTCAAATCTGCTCTTTTCAGAGGAACGTTCAAGTCTGTGAGTTGAATGCACTCACCACACAGAAGTTTCTGAGAATGCTTCCATCTAGTTGTTATGTGAAGATATTTCCTTTTCCAGCATAGGCCTCAAAACGCTCCAAATATCCTCTTGCAGATTCTGCAAAAACAGTGTTTCAAAAGTGTTCTATCATAAGGAAAGTTCAGCTCCGTGAGTTGAATGAAGGCATCATGAAGAACTTTCTGAGAATGCTTCTCTGTAGTTTTTAGGTGAAGATATTCCATATCCCAGCACGGGCCTCGAAGTGCTCCAAATAACCACTTGCAGATTTTAACAAAAGTGTGTTTCAAAACTGCTCTTTCTTTAGGTAAGTTCAGGTCTGTTAGTTGAATGCACTCAACACAAAGAAGTTTCTGAGAATCCTTCTGTTCAGTTTTTATGTGAAGATATTTCCTTTTCCAGCATAGGCCTCTAACGGCTCCAAATATCCACTTGCAGATTCTACAAAAAGAGTGTTTCCAAACTTCTCTATCAATAGGTAGGTTCAACTCTGTGAGTTGAATGAACTCATCACAAAGAAGTTTCTGAGAATCCTTCTCTCTAGTTTTCATGTGAAGATATTTCCTTTTCCAACATAGGCCTCAAGGTGTTCCGAATAAACACTTGCAGATTCTACAAACGTAATGTTTCAAAACTATTCTATCCAAAGGAACGTTCAAGTCTGTGAGTTGAATGCACTCATTGCAAAGGAGTTTCTCAGAATGCTTCCGTCTAGTTTTTAGGTGAAGAGATTTCATGTCCCAGCATAGGCCTCAAAGCGCTCCAAATATCCACTTGAAGATTCTATAAGAAGAGTGTCTCCAAACTGCTCTTTCCAAATGAAGCTTCAAGTCTGTGAGTTGAATGCACTCATCACAAAGAAGTTTCTGAGAAGGCTTCCGTCTAGTTTTTATATGAAGATATTTCCTTTTCCAACATAGGCCTCCAAGAGCTCCAAATAAACACATGCAGATTCTACCAAAAGAGTGTTTCAAAACTGCTCTATCAAAAGCAAGCTTCAACACTGTGAGTAGAATGCACTCATCACAAAGAAGTTTCTGAGAATGCTTCTCTCTGGTTTTTATGTGAAGATATTTCCTTTGACAACATAGGCCTCAAAGCGCTCCAAATAAACACTTGCAGATTCTACAAAAGGAGTGTTTCAAAACTGCTCTTTCGAGAGGAGCGTTCAAGTCTGTGAGTTGAATGCACTCATCACACAGAAGTTACTGAGAATGCTTCCGTCCAGTTGTTATGTGAAGATATTTCCTTTTCCAGCATAGGCCTCAAAACGCTCCAAATATCCTCTTGCAGATTCTACAAAGAGTGTTTCAAAAGTGACCTATCATAAGGAAGGTTCAACTCCGTGAATTGAATGAAGGCATCATGAAGAACTTTCTGAGAATGCTTCTCTGTAGTTTTTAGGTGAAGATATTCCATATCACAGCACGGGCCTCGAAGTGCTCCAAATAACCACTTGCAGATATTAGCAAAAGAGTGTTTCAAAACTGCTCTTTCTATAGGTAAGTTCAATTCGGTGAGTTGAATGCACTCAACACAAAGAAGTTTCTGAGAATGCTTCTGTCTAGTTTTTACGTGAAGAGATTTCATTTCCCAGCATAGGCCTCAAAGCGCTCCAAATATCCCCTTGCAGATTCTACGAAAAGAGTGTTTCAAAGCTGCTCTTTCAAAAGCAAGGTTCAAGTCTGTGTGTTGAGTGCACTCATCAGAAAGAAGTTTCTGAGAATGCTTCTGTCTAGTTCTTACGTGAAGATATTTCCTTTTGCAGCTTAGGCCCCAAAGCGCTCCAAAGAAACACTTGCAAATTCTACAAAAGGAGTGTTTCAAAAGAGTCCTATCAAAAGGAACGTTCAAGTCTGTGAGTTGAATGCACTTATCATACAGAAGTTTCCTGGAATGCTTCTGTCTAGTTTTTATGTGAAGACACTTCCTTTTCCAGCATAGGCCTCAAAGCGCTCCAAATATCCACCTGCAGATTCTACCAAAAGAGTGTTTCAAAACTGCTCCATCAAAAGCAAGCTTCAACACTGTGAGTAGAATGCACTCATCACACAGAAGTTTCTCAGAATGCTTCTGTCTAGTTTTTAGGTGAAGAGATTTCGTTTCCCAGCATAGGCCTCAAAGCGCTCCAAATATCCCCTTGCAGATTGTACGAAAAGAGTGTTTCCAAGCTGCTCTTTCAAAAGCAAGGTTCAAGTCTGTGTGTTGAATGCACTCATCAGAAAGAAGTTTCTGAGAATGCTTCTGTCTAGTTCTTACGTGAAGTTTTTTCCTTTTCCAGCTTCGGCCCCAAAGCGCTCCAAATAAACACTTGCAAATTCTACAAAAGGAGTGTTTCAAAAGAGTCCTACCAAAAGGATCGTTCAAGTCTGTGAGTTGAATGCACTTATCATACAGAAGTTTCCTGGAATGCTTCTGTGTAGTTTTTATGTGAAGACACTTCCTTTTCCAGCATAGGCCTCAAATCGCTCCAAATATCCACTTGCAGATTCTACCAAAAGAGTGTTTCAAAACTGCTCTATCAAAAGCAAGCTTCAACATTGTGAGTAGAATGCACTGATCACAAAGAAGTTTCCGAGAATGCTTCTGTCTGGTTCTTATGTGAAGATATTTCCTTTTCCAACATAGGCCTCAAAGCGCTCCAAATAAACACTTGCAGATTCTACAAAAGGAGTGTTTCAAAACTGCTCTTTCAAGAGGAACGTTCAAGTCTGTGAGTTGAATGCACTCATCACACAGAAGTTTCTGAGAATGCTTCCGTCTAGTTGTTATGTGAAGATATTTCCTTTTCCAGCATAGGCCTCAAAACGCTCCAAATATCCCCTTGCAGATTCTACAAAAAGAGTGTTTCAAAAGTGTTCTATCATAAGGATGGTTCAACTCTGTGAGTTGAATGAAGGCATCGTGAAGAACTTTCTGAGAATGCTTGTCTGTAGTTTTTAGGTGAAGATATTCCATATCCCAGCACAGGCCTCGAAGTGCTCCAAATAACCACTTGCAGATTTTAGCAAAAGAGTGTTTCAAAACTGCTCTTTCCATAGGTAAGTTCAAGCCCGTGAGTTGAATGCACTGAACACAAAGAAGTTTCTGAGAATGCTTCTGTTCAGTTTTTATGTGAAGATATTTCCTTTTCCAGCATAGGCCTCAAACGGCTCCAAATATCCACTTGCAGATTCTACAAAAAGAGTGTTTCCAAACTTCTCTATCAATTGGTAGGTTCAACTCTGTGAGTTGAATGAACTCATCATGAAGAAGTTTCTGAGAATCCTTCTCTCTAGTTTTCATGTGAAGATATTTCCTTTTCCAACATAGGCCTCAAGGTGCTCCGAATAAACACTTGCAGATTCTACAAACGTAATGTTTCAAAACTGTTCTATCCAAAGGAACGTTCAAGTCTGTGAGTTGAATGCACTCTTTGCAAAGAAGTTTATCAGAATGCTTCTGTCTAGTTTTTAGGTGAAGAGATTTCATGTCCCAGCATAGGCCCCAAACCGCCCCAAATATCCACTTGAAGATTCTATGAGTGTCTCCAAACTGCTCTTTCCAAAGGAAGCTTCAAGTCTGTGAGTTGAATGCACTCATCACAAAGAAGTTTCTGAGAAGGCTTCCGTCTAGTTTTTATATGAAGATATTTCCTTTTCCAACATAGGCTTCAAATCGCTCCAAATAAACACATGGAGATTCTACAAAAGGAGTGTTTCAAAACTGTTCTATCAAAAGGAACGTTCAAGTCTGTGACTTGAATGCACTCATCACACAGAAGATTCTCAGAATGCGTCTGTCTAGTTTTTAGGTGAGGAGATTTCATTTCCCAGCATAAGCCTCAAAGCGCTCCAAATATAACATTGCAGATTCTACGAAAAGAGTGTTTCACAGCTGCTCTTTCAAAAGCAACGTTCAAGTCTGTGAGTTGAATGCACTCATCACACAGAAGTTTCTGAGAATGCTTCCGTCTAGTTGTTATGTGAAGATATTTCCTTTTCCAGCATAGGCCTCAAATCGCTCCAAATATCCTCTTGCAGATTCTACAAAAAGAGTGTTTCAAAACTGTTCTATCATAAGGAAGGTTCAACTCCATGAGTTGAATGAAGGCATCGTGAAGAACTTTCTGAGAATGCTTCTCTGTGGTTTTTAGGTGAAGATATTCCATATCCCAGCACAGGCGTCGAAGTGCTCCAAATAACCACTTGCAGATTTTAGCAAAAGAGTGTTTCAAAACTGCTCTTTCTATAGGTAAGTTCAATTCGGTGAGTTGAATGCACTCAACACAAAGAAGTTTCTGAGAATGCTTCTGTTCAGTTTTTATGTGAAGATATTTCCTTTTCCAGAATAGGCCTCAAACGGCTCCAAATATCCACTTGCAGATTGTACAAAAAGAGTGTTTCCAAACTTCTCTATCAATTGGTAGATTCAACTCTGTGAGTTGAATGAACTCATCACAAAGAAGTTTCTGAGAATCCTTCTCTCTAGTTTTCATGTGAAGATATTTCCTTTTCCAACATAGGCCTCAAGGTGCTCCGAATAAACACTTGCAGATTCTACAAACGTAACGTTTCAAAACTGTTCCATCCAAAGGAACGTTCAAGCCTGTGAGTTGAATGCACTCATTGCAAAGAAGTTTCTCAGAATGCTTCTGTCTAGTTCTTACGTGAAGATATTTCCTTTTCCAGCTTAGGCCTCAAAGCGCTCCAAATAAACACTTGCAAATTCTACAAAAGGAGGGATTCAAAAGAGTCCTATCAAAAGGAACGTTCAAGTCTGTGAGTTGAATGCACTCATCATACAGAAGTTTCCTGGAATGCTTCTGTCTAGTTTTTATGTGAAGACATTTCCTTTTCCAGCATAGCCCTCAAAGCGCTCCAAATATCCACTTGAAGATTCTATAAGAAGAGTGTCTCCAAACTGCTCTTTCCAAAGGAAGCTTCAAGTGTGTGAGTTGAATGCACTCATCACAAAGAAGTTTCTGACAAGGCTTCCGTCTAGTTTTTATATGAAGATATTCCCTTTTCCAACATAGGCCTCCAAGCGCTCCAAATAAACACATGCAGATTCTACAAAAGGAGTGTTTCAAAACTGTTCTATCAAAGGGAACGTTCAAGTCTGTGAGTTGAATGCACTCATCACACAGAAGTTTCTCAGAATGCTTCTGTCTAGTTTTTAGATGAAGAGATTTCATTTCCCAGCATAGGCCTCAATGCGCTCCAAATAACCCCTTGCAGATTCTACGAAAAGAGTGTTTCAAAGCTGCTCTTTCAAAAGCAAGGTTCAAGTGTGTGTGTTGAATGCACTCATCAGAAAGAAGTTTCTGAGAATGCTTCTGTCTAGTTCTTACGTGAAGATATTTCCTTTTCCAGCTTAGGCCTCAAAGCGCTCCAAATAAACACTTGCAAATTCTACAAAAGGAGGGTTTCAAAAGAGTCCTATCAAAAGGAACGTTCAAGTCTGTGAGTTGAATTCACTTATCATACAGAAGTTTCCTGGAATGCTTCTGTCTAGTTTTTATGTGAAGACATTTCCTTTTCCAGCATAGGCCTCAAAGCGCTCCAAATATCCACTTGCTGATTCTACCAAAAGAGTGTTTCAAAACTGCTCTATCAAAAGCAAGCTTCAACACTGTGAGTAGAATGCACTCATCACAAAGAAGTTTCTGAGAATGCTTCTCTCTGGTTTTTATGTGAAGATATTTCCTTTGACAACATAGGCCTCAAAGCGCTCCAAATAAACACTTGCAGATTCTACAAAAGGAGTGTTTCAAAACTGCTCTTTCGAGAGGAGCGTTCAAGTCTGTGAGTTGAATGCACTCATCACACAGAAGTTACTGAGAATGCTTCCGTCCAGTTGTTATGTGAAGATATTTCCTTTTCCAGCATAGGCCTCAAAACGCTCCAAATATCCTCTTGCAGATTCTACAAAGAGTGTTTCAAAAGTGACCTATCATAAGGAAGGTTCAACTCCGTGAATTGAATGAAGGCATCATGAAGAACTTTCTGAGAATGCTTCTCTGTAGTTTTTAGGTGAAGATATTCCATATCACAGCACGGGCCTCGAAGTGCTCCAAATAACCACTTGCAGATATTAGCAAAAGAGTGTTTCAAAACTGCTCTTTCTATAGGTAAGTTCAATTCGGTGAGTTGAATGCACTCAACACAAAGAAGTTTCTGAGAATGCTTCTGTCTAGTTTTTACGTGAAGAGATTTCATTTCCCAGCATAGGCCTCAAAGCGCTCCAAATATCCCCTTGCAGATTCTACGAAAAGAGTGTTTCAAAGCTGCTCTTTCAAAAGCAAGGTTCAAGTCTGTGTGTTGAGTGCACTCATCAGAAAGAAGTTTCTGAGAATGCTTCTGTCTAGTTCTTACGTGAAGATATTTCCTTTTGCAGCTTAGGCCCCAAAGCGCTCCAAAGAAACACTTGCAAATTCTACAAAAGGAGTGTTTCAAAAGAGTCCTATCAAAAGGAACGTTCAAGTCTGTGAGTTGAATGCACTTATCATACAGAAGTTTCCTGGAATGCTTCTGTCTAGTTTTTATGTGAAGACACTTCCTTTTCCAGCATAGGCCTCAAAGCGCTCCAAATATCCACCTGCAGATTCTACCAAAAGAGTGTTTCAAAACTGCTCCATCAAAAGCAAGCTTCAACACTGTGAGTAGAATGCACTCATCACACAGAAGTTTCTCAGAATGCTTCTGTCTAGTTTTTAGGTGAAGAGATTTCGTTTCCCAGCATAGGCCTCAAAGCGCTCCAAATATCCCCTTGCAGATTGTACGAAAAGAGTGTTTCCAAGCTGCTCTTTCAAAAGCAAGGTTCAAGTCTGTGTGTTGAATGCACTCATCAGAAAGAAGTTTCTGAGAATGCTTCTGTCTAGTTCTTACGTGAAGTTTTTTCCTTTTCCAGCTTCGGCCCCAAAGCGCTCCAAATAAACACTTGCAAATTCTACAAAAGGAGTGTTTCAAAAGAGTCCTACCAAAAGGATCGTTCAAGTCTGTGAGTTGAATGCACTTATCATACAGAAGTTTCCTGGAATGCTTCTGTGTAGTTTTTATGTGAAGACACTTCCTTTTCCAGCATAGGCCTCAAATCGCTCCAAATATCCACTTGCAGATTCTACCAAAAGAGTGTTTCAAAACTGCTCTATCAAAAGCAAGCTTCAACATTGTGAGTAGAATGCACTGATCACAAAGAAGTTTCCGAGAATGCTTCTGTCTGGTTCTTATGTGAAGATATTTCCTTTTCCAACATAGGCCTCAAAGCGCTCCAAATAAACACTTGCAGATTCTACAAAAGGAGTGTTTCAAAACTGCTCTTTCAAGAGGAACGTTCAAGTCTGTGAGTTGAATGCACTCATCACACAGAAGTTTCTGAGAATGCTTCCGTCTAGTTGTTATGTGAAGATATTTCCTTTTCCAGCATAGGCCTCAAAACGCTCCAAATATCCCCTTGCAGATTCTACAAAAAGAGTGTTTCAAAAGTGTTCTATCATAAGGATGGTTCAACTCTGTGAGTTGAATGAAGGCATCGTGAAGAACTTTCTGAGAATGCTTGTCTGTAGTTTTTAGGTGAAGATATTCCATATCCCAGCACAGGCCTCGAAGTGCTCCAAATAACCACTTGCAGATTTTAGCAAAAGAGTGTTTCAAAACTGCTCTTTCCATAGGTAAGTTCAAGCCCGTGAGTTGAATGCACTGAACACAAAGAAGTTTCTGAGAATGCTTCTGTTCAGTTTTTATGTGAAGATATTTCCTTTTCCAGCATAGGCCTCAAACGGCTCCAAATATCCACTTGCAGATTCTACAAAAAGAGTGTTTCCAAACTTCTCTATCAATTGGTAGGTTCAACTCTGTGAGTTGAATGAACTCATCACGAAGAAGTTTCTGAGAATCCTTCTCTCTAGTTTTCATGTGAAGATATTTCCTTTTCCAACATAGGCCTCAAGGTGCTCCGAATAAACACTTGCAGATTCTACAAACGTAATGTTTCAAAACTGTTCTATCCAAAGGAACGTTCAAGTCTGTGAGTTGAATGCACTCTTTGCAAAGAAGTTTATCAGAATGCTTCTGTCTAGTTTTTAGGTGAAGAGATTTCATGTCCCAGCATAGGCCCCAAACCGCCCCAAATATCCACTTGAAGATTCTATGAGTGTCTCCAAACTGCTCTTTCCAAAGGAAGCTTCAAGTCTGTGAGTTGAATGCACTCATCACAAAGAAGTTTCTGAGAAGGCTTCCGTCTAGTTTTTATATGAAGATATTTCCTTTTCCAACATAGGCTTCAAATCGCTCCAAATAAACACATGGAGATTCTACAAAAGGAGTGTTTCAAAACTGTTCTATCAAAAGGAACGTTCAAGTCTGTGACTTGAATGCACTCATCACACAGAAGATTCTCAGAATGCGTCTGTCTAGTTTTTAGGTGAGGAGATTTCATTTCCCAGCATAAGCCTCAAAGCGCTCCAAATATCCCATTGCAGATTCTACGAAAAGAGTGTTTCACAGCTGCTCTTTCAAAAGCAACGTTCAAGTCTGTGAGTTGAATGCACTCATCACACAGAAGTTTCTGAGAATGCTTCCGTCTAGTTGTTATGTGAAGATATTTCCTTTTCCAGCATAGGCCTCAAAACGCTCCAAATATCCCCTTGCAGATTCTACAAAAAGAGTGTTTCGAAAGTGTTCTATCATGAGGAAGGTTCAACTCCGTGAGTTGAATGAAGGCATCGTGAAGAACTTTCTGAGAATGCTTCTCTGTAGTTTTTAGGTGAAGATATTCCATATCCCAGCACAGGCCTCGAAGTGCTCCAAATAACCACTTGCAGATTTTAGCAAAAGAGTGTTTCAAAACTGCTCTTTCTATAGGTAAGTTCAAGTCTGTGAGTTGAATGCACTCAACACAAAGAAGTTTCTGAGAATGCTTCTGTTCAGTTTTTATGTGAAGATGTTTCCTTTTCCAGCATAGGCCTCAAACGGCTCCAAATATCCACTTACAGATTCTACAAAAAGAGTGTTTCCAAACTTCTCTATCAATTGGTAGGTTCAACTCTGTGAGTTGAATGAACTCATCATGAAGAAGTTTCTGAGAATCCTTCTCTCTAGTTTTCATGTGAAGATATTTCCTTTTCCAACATAGGCCTCAAGGTGCTCCGAATAAACACTTGCAGATTCTACAAACGTGATGTTTCAAAACTGTTCTATCCAAAGAACGTTCAAGTCTGTGAGTTGAATGCACTCATTGCAAAGAAGTTTCTCAGAATGCTTCTGTCTTGTTTTTAGGTGAAGAGATTTCATGTCCCAGCATAGGCCTCAAAGCGCTCCAAATATCCACTTAAAGATTCTATAAGAAGAGTGTCTCAAAACTGCTCTTTCCAAAGGAAGCTTCAAGTCTGTGAGTTGAATGCACTCATCACAAAGAAGTTTCTGAGAAGGCTTCCGTCTAGTTTTTATATGAAGATATTTCCTTTACCAACAGAGGCCTCAAAGCGCTCGAAATAAACACATGCAGATTCTACAAAAGGAGTGTTTCAAAACTGTTCTATCAAAGGGAACGTTCAAGTCTGTGAGTTGAATGCACTCATCACACAGAAGTTTCTCAGAATGCTTCTGTCTAGTTTTTATGTGAGGAGATTTCATTTCCCAGCATAGGCCTCAAAGCGCTCCACATATCCCCTTGCAGATTGTACGAAAAGAGTGTTTCAAAGCTGCTCTTTCAAAAGCAAAGTTCAAGTCTTTGTGTTGAATGCACTCATCAGAAAGAAGTTTCTGAGAATGCTTCTGTCTAGTTCTTACGTGAAGATATTTCCTTTTCCAGCTTAGGCCCCAAAGCGCTCCAAATAAACACTTGCAAATTCTACAAAAGGTGTGTTTCAAAAGAGTCCTATCAAAAGGAACGTTCAAGTCTGTGAGTTGAATGCACTTTTCATACAGAAGTTTCCTGGAATGCTTCTGTCTAGTTTTTATGTGAAGACACTTCCTTTTCCAGCATAGGCCTCAAAGCGCTCCAAATATCCACTTGCAGATTGTACCAAAAGAGTGTTTCAAAACTGCACTATCAAAAGCAAACTTCAACACTGTGAGTAGAATGCACTCATCACAAAGAAGATTCTGAGAATGCTTCTGTCTGGTTCTTATGTGAAGATATTTCCTTTTCCAACCTAGGCCTCAAATCGCTCCAAATAAACACTTGCAGATTCTACAAAAGGAGTGTTTCAAAACTGCTTTTTTGAGAGGAACGTTCAAGTCTGTGAGTTGAATGCACTCATCACACAGAAGTTTCTGAGAATGCTTCCGTCTAGTTGTTATGTGAAGATACTTCCTTTTCCAGCATAGGCCTCAAAACGCTCCAAATATCCCCTTGCAGATTCTACAAAAAGTGTGTTTCAAAAGTGTTCCATCATAAGGAAGGTTCAACTCCGTGAGTTGAATGAAGGCATCGTGAAGAACTTTCTGAGAATGCTTCTCTGTAGTTTTTAGGTGAAGATATTCCATATCCCAGCACAGGCCTCGAAGTGCTCCAAATAACCACTTGCAGATTTTAGCAAAAGAGTGTTTCAAAACTGCTATTTCTATAGGTAATTTCAAGTCTGTGAGTTGAATGCACTCAACACAAAGAAGTTTCTGAGAATGCTTCTGTTCAGTTTTTATGTGAAGATATTTTCTTTTCCAGCATAGGCCTCAAACGGCTCCAAATATCCACTTGCAGATTCTACAAAAAGAGTGTTTCCAAACTTCTCTATCAATTGGTAGGTTCAACTCAGTGAGTTGAATGAACTCATCATGAAGAAGTTTCTGAGAATCCTTCTCTCTAGTTTTCATGTGAAGATATTTCCTTTTCCAACATGGGCCTCAAGGTGCTCCGAATAAACACTTGCAGATTCTACAAACGTAATGTTTCAAAACTGTTCTATCCAAAGGAACGTTCAAGTCGGTGAGTTGAATGCACTCATTGCAAAGAAGTTTCTCAGAATGCTTCTGTCTAGTTTTTAGTTGAAGATATTTCATGTCCCAGCATAGTCCTCAAAGCGCTCCAAATATCCAAATGAAGATTCCATAAGAAGAGTGTCTCCAAACTGCTCTTTCCAAAGGAAGCTTCAAGTCTGTGAGTTGAATGCACTCATCACAAAGAAGTTTCTGAGAAGGCTTCCGTCTAGTTTTTATATGAAGATATTTCCTTTTCCAACAGAGGCCTCAAAGCGCTCCAAATAAACACATGCAGATTCTACAAAAGGAGTGTTTCAAAACTGTTCTATCAAAGGGAAAGTTCAAGTCTGTGAGTTGAATGCACTCAACACACAGAAGTTTCTCAGAATTCTTCTGTCTAGATTTAGGTGAAGAGATTTCATTTCCCAGCATAGGCCTCAAAGCGCTCCAATTATCCCCTTGCAGATTGTACGAAAAGAGTGTTTGAAAGCTGCCATTTCAAAAGCAACGTTCAAGTCTGTGTGTTGAATGCACTCATCAGAAAGAAGTTTCTGAGAATGCTTCTGTGTAGTTCTTACGTGAAGATATTTCCTTTTCCAGCTTAGGCCCCAAAGTGCTCCAAATAAACACTTGCAAATTCTACAAAAGGTGTGTTTCAAAAGAGTCCTATCAAAAGGAACGTTCAAGTCTGTGAGTTGAATGCACTTATCATACAGAGGTTTCCTGGAACGCTTCTGTCTAGTTTTTATGTGAAGACACTTCCTTTTCCAGAATAGGCCTCAAAGCGCTCCAAATATCCACTTGCAGATTCTACCAAAAGAGTGTTTCAAAACTGCTCTATCAAAAGCAAACTTCAACACTGTGAGTAGAATGCACTCATCACAAAGAAGTTTCTGAGAATGATTCTGTCTGGTTCTTATGTGAAGATATTTCCTTTTCCAACATAGGCCTCAAATCGCTCCAAATAAACACTTGCAGATTCTACAAAAGGAGTGTTTCAAAACTGTTCTATCCAAAGGAACGTTCAAGTCTGTGAGTTGAATGAACACATTGCAAAGAAGTTTCTCAGAATGCTTCTGTCTTGTTTTTAGGTGAAGAGATTTCATGTCCCAGCGTAGGCCTCAAAGCGCTCCAAATATCCACTTGAAGATTCTATAAGAAGAGTGTCTCCAAACTGCTCTTTCCAAAGGAAGCTTCAAGTCTTTGAGTTGAATGCACTCATCACAAAGAAGTTTCTGAGAAAGCTTCCGTCTAGTTTTTATATGAAGTTATTTCCTTTTCCAACAGAGGCCTCAAAGCGCTCCAAATAAACACATGCAGATTCTACAAAAGGAGTGTTTCAAAACTGTTCTATCAAAGGGAACGTTCAAGTCTGTGAGTTGAATTCACTCATCACACAGAAGTTTCTCAGAATGCTTCTGTCTAGTTTTTAGATGAGGAGATTTCATTTCCCAGCATAGGCCTCAAAGCGCTCCAAATATCCCCTTGCAGATTGTACGAAAAGAGTGTTTCAAAGCTGCTCTTTCAAAAGCAAAGTTCAAGTCTGTGTGTTGAATGCACTCATCAGAAAGAAGTTTCTGAGAATGCTTCTGTCTAGTTCTTACGTGAAGATATTTCCTTTTCCAGCTTAGGCCCCAAAGTGCTCCAAATAAACACTTGCAAATTCTACAAAAGGTGTGTTTCAAAAGAGTCCTATCAAAAGGAACGTTCAAGTCTGTGAGTTGAATGCACTTATCATACAGAAGTTTCCTGGAATGCTTCTGTCTAGTTTTTATGTGAAGACACTTCCTTTTCCAGCATAGGCCTCAAAGCGCTCCAAATATCCACTTGCAGATTCTACCAAAAGAGTGTTTCAAAACTGCTCTATGAAAAGCAAACTTCAACACTGTGAGTAGAATGCACTCATCACAAAGAAGTTTCTGAGAATGCTTCTGTCTGGTTCTTATGTGAAGATATTTCCTTTTCCAACATAGGCCTCAAATCACTCCAAATAAACACTTGCAGATTCTACAAAAGGAGTGTTTCAAAACTGCTCTTTCGAGAGGAACGGTCAAGTCTGTGAGTTGAATGCACTCGTCACACAGAAGTTTCTGAGAATGCTTCCGTCTAGTTGTTATGTGAAGATATTTCCTTTTCCAGCATAGGCCTCAAAACGCTCCAAATATCCCCTTGCAGATTCTACAAAAAGTGTGTTTCAAAAGTGTTCTATCATAAGAAAGGTTCAACTCCATGAGTTGAATGAAGGCATCGTGAAGAACTTTCTGAGAATGCTTCTCTGTAGTTTTTAGGTGAAGATATTCCATATCCCAGCACAGGCCTCGAAGTGCTCCAGATAACCACTTGCAGATTTTAGCAAAAGAGTGTTTCAAAACTGCTCTTTCTATAGGTAAGTTCAAGTCTGTGAGTTGAATGCACTCAACACAAAGAAGTTTCTGAGAATGCTTCTGTTCAGTTTTTATGTGAAGATATTTCCTTTTCCAGCATAGGCCTCAAACGGCCCCAAATATCCACTTGCACATTCTACAAAAACAGTGTTTCCAAACTTCTCTATCAATTGGTAGGTTCAACTCTGTGAGTTGAATGAACTCATCACGAAGAAGTTTCTGAGAATCCTTCTCTCTAGTTTTCATGTGAAGATATTTCCTTTTCCAACATAGGCCTCAAGGTGCTCCGAATAAACACTTGCAGATTCTTCAAACGTGATGTTTCAAAACTGTTCTATCCAAAGGAACGTTCAAGTCTGTGAGTTGAATGCACTCATTGCAAAGAAGTTTCTCAGAATGCTTCTGTCTAGTTTTTAGTTGAAGAGATTTCATGTCCCAGCATAGGCCTCAAAGCGCTCCAAATATCCACTTGAAGATTCTATAAGAAGAGTGTCTCCAAACTGCTCTTTCCAAAGAAAGCTTCAAGTCTGTGAGTTGAATGCACTCATCACAAAGAAGTTTCTGAGAAGGCTTCCGTCTAGTTTTTATATGAAGATATTTCCTTTTCCAACAGAGGCCTCAAAGCGTTCCAAATAAACACAAGCAGATTCTACAAAAGGAGTGTTTCAAAACTGTTCTATCAAAGGGAACGTTCAAGTCTGTGAGTTGAATGCACTCATCACACAGAAGTTTCTCAGAATGCTTCTGTCTAGTTTTTAGGTGAGGAGATTTCATTTCCCAGCATAGGCCTCAAAGCGCTCCAAATATCCCCTTGCAGATTGTACGAAAAGAGTGTTTCAAAGCTGCTCTTTCAAAAGCAAAGTTCAAGTCTGTGTGTTGAATGCACTCATCAGAAAGAAGTTTCTGAGAATGCTTCTGTCTAGTTCTTACGTGAAGATATTTCCTTTTCCAGCTTAGGCCCCAAAGTGCTCCAAGTAAACACTTGCAAATTCTACAAAAGGTGTGTTTCAAAAGAGTCCTATCAAAAGGAACGTTCAAGTCTGTGAGTTGAATGCACTTATCATACAGAAGTTTCCTGGAATGCTTCTGTCTAGTTTTTATGTGAAGACACTTCCTTTTCCAGCATAGGCCTCAAAGCGCTCCAAATATCCACTTGCAGATTCTACCAAAAGAGTGTTTCAAAACTGTTCTATCAAAAGCAAACTTCAACACTGTGAGTAGAATGCACTCATCACAAAGAAGTTTCTGAGAATGCTTCTGTCTGGTTCTTATGTGAAGATATTTCCTTTTCCAACATAGGCCTCAAGGTGCTCCGAATAAACACTTGCAGATTCTACAAACGTGATGTTTCAAAACTGTTCTATCCAAAGGAACGTTCAAGACTGTGAGTTGAATGCACTCATTGCAAAGAAGTTTCTCAGAATGCTTCTGTCTAGTTTTTAGTTGAAGAGATTTCATGTCCCAGCATAGGCCTCAAAGCGCTCCAAATATCCACTTGAAGATTCTATAAGAAGAGTGTCTCCAAACTGCTCTTTCCAAAGGAAGCTTCAAGTCTGTGAGTTGAATGCACTCATCACAAAGAAGTTTCTGAGAAGGCTTCCGTCCAGTTTTTATATGAAGATATTTCCTTTTCCAACAGAGGCCTCAAAGCGCTCCAAATAAACACATGCAGATTCTACAAAAGGAGTGTTTCAAAACTGTTCTATCAAAGGGAACGTTCAAGTCTGTGAGTTGAATGCACTCATCACACAGAAGTTTCTCAGAATGCTTCTGTCTAGTTTTGAGGTGAGGAGATTTCATTTCCCAGCATAGGCCTCAAAGCGCTCCAAATATCCCCTTGCAGATTCTACGAAAAGAGTGTTTCAAAGCTGCTCTTTCAAAAGCAAAGTTCAAGTCTGTGTGTTGAATGCACACATCAGAAAGAAGTTTCTGAGAATGCTTCTGTCTAGTTCTTACGTGAAGATATTTCCTTTTCCAGCTTAGGCCCCAAAGTGCTCCAAATAAACACCTGCAAATTCTACAAAAGGTGTGTTTCAAAAGAGTCCTATCAAAAGAAACGTTCAAGTCCGTGAGTTGAATGCACTCATCACACAGAAGTTTCCTCGAATGCTTCTGTCTAGTTTTTATGTGAAGACACTTCCTCTTCCAGCATAGGCCTCAAAGCGCTCCAAATATCCACTTGCAGATTCTACCAAAAGAGTGTTTCAAAACTGCTCTATCAAAAGCAAACTTCAACACTGTGAGTGGAATGCACTCATCACAACTAAGTTTCTGAGAATGCTTCTGTCTGGTTCTTATGTGAAGATATTTCCTTTTCCAACATAGGCCTCAAGTTGCTCCGAATAAACACTTGCAGATTCTACAAAAGGAGTGTTTCAAAACTGCTCTTTCGAGAGGAACGTTCAAGTCTGTGAGTTGAATGCACTCATCACACAGAAGTTTCTGAGAATGCTTCCGTCTAGTTGTTATGTGAAGATATTTCCTTTTCCAGCATAGGCCTCAAAACGCTCCAAATATCCCCTTGCAGATTCTACGAAAAGTGTTTTTCAAAAGTGTTCTATCATAAGGAAGGTTCAACTCCGTGAGTTGAATGAAGGCATCGTGAAGAACTTTCTGAGAATGCTTCTCTGTAGTTTTTAGGTGAAGATATTCCATATCCCAGCACAGGCCTCAAAGTGCTCCAAATAACCACTTGCAGATTTTAGCAAAAGAGTGTTTCAAAACTGCTCTTTCTATAGGTAAGTTCAAGTCTGTGAGTTGAATGCACTCAACACAAAGAAGTTTCTGAGAATGCTTCTGTTCAGTTTTTATGTGAAGATATTTCCTTTTCCAGCATAGGCCTCAAACGGCCCCAAATATCCACTTGCAGATTCTACAAAAAGAGTGTTTCCAAACTTCTCTATCAATTGGTAGGTTCAACTCTGTGAGTTGAATGAACTCATCATGAAGAAGTTTCTGACAATCCTTCTCTCTAGTTTTCATGTGAAGATATTTCCTTTTCCAACATAGGCCTCAAGGTGCTCCGAATAAACACTTGCAGATTCTTCAAACGTGATGTTTCAAAACTGTTCTATCCAAAGGAACGTTGAAGTCTGTGAGTTGAATGCACTCATTGCAAAGAAGTTTCTCAGAATGCTTCTGTCTAGTTTTTAGGTGAAGAGATTTCATGTCCCAGCATAGGCCTCAAAGCGCTCCAAATATCCACTTGAAGATTCTATAAGAAGAGTGTCTCCAAACTGCTCTTTCCAAAGGAACCTTCAAGTCTGTGAGTTGAATGCACTCATCACAAAGAAGTTTCTGAGAAGGCTTCCGTCTAGTTTTTATATGAAGATATTTCCTTTTCCAACAGAGGCCTCAAAGCGCTCCAAATAAACACATGCAGATTCTACAAAAGGAGTGTTTCAAAACTGTTCTATCAAAGGGAACGTTCAAGTCTGTGAGTTGAATGCACTCATCACACAGAAGTTTCTCAGAATGCTTCTGTCTAGTTTTTAGGTGAGGAAATTTCATTTCCCAGCATAGGCCTCAAAGCGCTCCAAATATCCCCTTGCAGATTCTACGAAAAGAGTGTTTCAAAGCTGCTCTTTCAAAAGCAAAGTTCAAGTCTGTGTGTTGAATGCACTCATCAGAAAGAAGTTTCTGAGAATGCTTCTGTCTAGTTCTTACGTGAAGATATTTCCTTTTCCAGCTTAGGCCCCAAAGTGCTCCAAATAAACACTTGCAAATTCTACAAAAGGTGGGTTTCAAAAGAGTCCTATCAAAAGGAACGTTCAAGTCTGTGAGTTGAATGCACTTATGATACAGAAGTTTCCTGGAATGCTTCTGTCTAGTTTTTATGTGAAGACACTTCCTTTTCCAGCATAGGCCTCAAAGCGCTCCAAATATCCACTTGCAGATTCTACCAAAAGAGTGTTTCAAAACTGCTCTATCAAAAGCAAACTTCAACACTGTGAGTAGAATGCACTCATCACAAAGAAGATTCTGAGAATGCTTCTGTCTGGTTCTTATGTGAAGATATTTCCTTTTCCAACCTAGGCCTCAAATCGCTCCAAATAAACACTTGCAGATTCTACAAAAGGAGTGTTTCAAAACTGCTCTTTTGAGAGGAACGTTCAAGTCTGTGAGTTGAATGCACTCATCACACAGAAGTTTCTGAGAATGCTTCCGTCTAGTTGTTATGTGAAGATACTTCCTTTTCCAGCATAGGCCTCAAAACGCTCCAAATATCCCCTTGCAGATTCTACAAAAAGTGTGTTTCAAAAGTGTTCCATCATAAGGAAGGTTCAACTCCGTGAGTTGAATGAAGGCATCGTGAAGAACTTTCTGAGAATGCTTCTCTGTAGTTTTTAGGTGAAGATATTCCATATCCCAGCACAGGCCTCGAAGTGCCCCAAATAACCACATACAGATTTTAGCAAAAGAGTGTTTCAAAACTGCTCTTTCTATAGGTAAGTTCAAGTCTGTGAGTTGAATGCACTCAACACAAAGAAGTTTCTGAGAATGCTTCTGTTCAGTTTTTATGTGAAGATATTTCCTTTTCCAGCATAGGCCTCAAACGGCTCCAAATATCCACTTGCAGATTCTACAAAAAGAGTGTTTCCAAACTTCTCTATCAATTGGTAGGTTCAACTCTGTGAGTTGAATGAACTCATCATGAAGAAGTTTCTGAGAATCCTTCTCTCTAGTTTTCATGTGAAGATATTTCCTTTTCCAACATAGGCTTCAAGGTGCTCCGAATAAACACTTGCAGATTCTACAAACGTGATGTTTCAAAACTGTTCTATCCAAAGGAACGTTCAAGTCTGTGAGTTGAATGCACTCATTGCAAAGAAGTTTCTCAGAATGCTTCTGTCTAGTTTTTAGGTGAAGAGATTTCATGTCCCAGCATAGGCCTCAAAGCGCTCCAAATATCCACTTGAAGATTCTGTAAGAAGAGTGTCTCCAAACTGCTCTTTCCAAAGGAAGCTTCAAGTCTGTGAGTTGAATGCACTCATCACAAAGAAGTTTCTGAGAAGGCTTCCGTCTAGTTTTTATATGAAGATATTTCCTTTTCCAACAGAGGCCTCAAAGCACTCCAAATAAACACATGCAGATTCTACAAAAGGAGTGTTTCAAAACTGTTCTTTCAAAGGGAACGTTCAAGTCTGTGAGTTGAATGCACTCATCACACAGAAGTTTCTCAGAATGCTTCTGTCTAGTTTTTAGGTGAGGAGATTTCATTTCCCAGCATAGGCCTCAAAGTGCTCCAAATATCCCCTTGCAGATTGTACGAAAAGAGTGTTTCAAAGCTGCTCTTTCAAAAGCAAAGTTCAAGTCTGTGTGTTGAATGCACTCATCAGAAAGAAGTTTCTGAGAATGCTTCTGTCTAGTTCTTACGTGAAGATATTTCCTTTTCCAGCTTAGGCCCCAAAGCCCTCCAAATAAACACTTGCAAATTCTACAAAAGGAGTGTTTCAAAAGAGTCCTATCAAAAGGAACGTTCAAGTCTGTGAGTTGAATGCACTTATCATACAGAAGTTTCCTGGAATGCTTCTGTCTAGTTTTTATGTGAAGACACTTCCTTTTCCAGCATAGGCCTCAAAGCGCTCCAAATATCCACTTGCAGATTCTACCAAAAGAGTGTTTCAAAACTGCTCTATCAAAAGCAAACTTCAACACTGTGAGTAGAATGCACTCATCACAAAGAAGTTTCTGAAAATGCTTCTGTCTGGTTCTTATGTGAAGATATTTCCTTTTCCAACATAGGCCTCAAAGCGCTCCAAATAAACACTTGCAGATTCTACAAAAGGAGTGTTTCAAAACTGCTCTTTTGAGAGGAACGTTCAAGTCTGTGAGATGAATGCACTCATCACACAGAAGTTTCTGAGAATTCTTCCGTCTAGTTGTTATGTGAAGATATTTCCTTTTCCAGCATAGGCCTAAAAACGCTCCAAATATCCCCTTGCAGATTTTACAAAAAGAGTGTTTCAAAAGTGTTCTATCATAAGGAAGGTTCAACACCGTGAGTTGAATGAAGGCATCATGAAGAACTTTCTGAGAATGCTTCTCTGTAGTTTTTAGGTGAAGGTATTCCATATCCCAGTACTGGGCTCGAAGTGCTCCAAATAACCACTTGCAGATTTTAGCAAAAGAGTGTTTCAAAACTGCCCTTTCTATAGGTAAGTTCAAGTCTGTGAGTTGAATGCACTCAACACAAAGAAGTTTCTGAGAATGCTTCTGTTCAGTTTCTATGTGAAGATATTTTCTTTTCCAGCATAGGCCTCAAACGGCTCCAAATATCCACTTGCAGATTCTACAAAAAGAGTGTTTCCAAACTTCTCTATCAATTGGTAGGTTCAACTCTGTGAGTTGAATGAACTCATCACGAAGAAGTTTCTGAGAATCCTTCTCTCTAGTTTTCATGTGAAGATATTTCCTTTTCCAACATGGGCCTCAAGGTGCTCCGAATAAACACTTGCAGATTCTACAAACGTAATGTTTCAAAACTGTTCTATCCAAAGGAACGTTCAAGTCGGTGAGTTGAATGCACACATTGCAAAGAAGTTTCTCAGAATGCTTCTGTCTAGTTTTTAGGTGAAGAGATTTCATGTCCCAGCATAGGCCTCAAAGCGCTCCAAATATCCACTTGAAGATTCTATAAGAAGAGTGTCTCCAAACTGCTCTTTCCAAAGGAAGCTTCAAGTCTGTGAGTTGAATGCACTCATCACAAAGAAGTTTCTGAGAAGGCTTCCGTCTAGTTTTTATATGAAGATATTTCCTTTTCCAACAGAGGCCTCAAAGCGCTCCAAATAAACACATGCAGATTCTACAAAAGGAGTGTTTCAAAACTGTTCTATCAAAGAGAACGTTCAAGTCTGTGAGTTGAATGCACTCAACACACAGAAGTTTCTCAGAATGCTTCTGTCTAGATTTAGGTGAAGAGATTTCATTTCCCAGCATAGGCCTCAAAGCGCTCCAAATATCCCCTTGCAGATTGTACGAAAAGAGTGTTTCAAAGCTCCTCTTTCATAAGCAAGGTTCAAGTCTGTGTGTTGAATGCACTCATCAGAAAGAAGTTTCTGAGAATGCGTCTGTCTAGTTCTTACGTGAAGATATTTCCTTTTCCAGCGTAGGCCCCAAAGCCCTCCAAATAAACACTTGCAAATTCTACAAAAGGAGTGTTTCAAAAGAGTCCTATCAAAAGGAACGTTCAAGTCTGTGAGTTGAATGCACTTTTCATACAGAAGTTTCCTGGAATGCTTCTGTCTAGTTTTTATGTGAAGACACTTCCTTTTCCAGCATAGGCCTCAAAGCGCTCCAAATATCCACTTGCAGATTCTACCAAAAGAGTGTTTCAAAACTGCTCTATGAAAAGCAAACTTCAACACTGTGAGTAGAATGCACTCATCTCAAAGAAGATTCTGAGAATGCTTCTGTCTGGTTCTTATGTGAAGATATTTCCTTTTCCAACCTAGGCCTCAAATCGCTCCAAATAAACACTTGCAGATTCTACAAAAGGAGTGTTTCAAAACTGCTCTTTTGAGAGGAACGTTCAAGTCTGTGAGTTGAATGCACTCATCACACAGAAGTTTCTGAGAATGCTTCCGTCTAGTTGTTATGTGAAGATACTTCCTTTTCCAGCATAGGCCTCAAAACGCTCCAAATATCCCCTTGCAGATTCTACAAAAAGTGTGTTTCAAAAGTGTTCCATCATAAGGAAGGTTCAACTCCGTGAGTTGAATGAAGGCATCGTGAAGAACTTTCTGAGAATGCTTCTCTGTAGTTTTTAGGTGAAGATATTCCATATCCCAGCACAGGCCTCGAAGTGCTCCAAATAACCACTTACAGATTTTAGCAAAAGAGTGTTTCAAAACTGCTCTTTCTATAGGTAAGTTCAAGTCTGTGAGTTGAATACACTCAACACAAAGAAGTTTCTGAGAATGCTTCTGTTCAGTTTTTATGTGAAGATATTTCCTTTTCCAGCATAGGCCGCAAACGGCTCCAAATATCCACTTGCAGATTCTACAAAAAGAGTGTTTCCAAACTTCTCTATCAATTGGTAGGTTCAACTCTGTGAGTTGAATGAACTCATCATGAAGAAGTTTCTGAGAATCCTTCTCTCTAGTTTTCATGTGAAGATATTTCCTTTTCCAACATAGGCTTCAAGGTGCTCCGAATAAACACTTGCAGATTCTACAAACGTGATGTTTCAAAACTGTTCTATCCAAAGGAACGTTCAAGTCTGTGAGTTGAATGCACTCATTGCAAAGAAGTTTCTCAGAATGCTTCTGTCTAGTTTTTAGGTGAAGAGATTTCATGTCCCAGCATAGGCCTCAAAGCGCTCCAAATATCCACTTGAAGATTCTGTAAGAAGAGTGTCTCCAAACTGCTCTTTCCAAAGGAAGCTTCAAGTCTGTGAGTTGAATGCACTCATCACAAAGAAGTTTCTGAGAAGGCTTCCGTCTAGTTTTTATATGAAGATATTTCCTTTTCCAACAGAGGCCTCAAAGCACTCCAAATAAACACATGCAGATTCTACAAAAGGAGTGTTTCAAAACTGTTCTTTCAAAGGGAACGTTCAAGTCTGTGAGTTGAATGCACTCATCACACAGAAGTTTCTCAGAATGCTTCTGTCTAGTTTTTAGGTGAGGAGATTTCATTTCCCAGCATAGGCCTCAAAGTGCTCCAAATATCCCCTTGCAGATTGTACGAAAAGAGTGTTTCAAAGCTGCTCTTTCAAAAGCAAAGTTCAAGTCTGTGTGTTGAATGCACTCATCAGAAAGAAGTTTCTGAGAATGCTTCTGTCTAGTTCTTACGTGAAGATATTTCCTTTTCCAGCTTAGGCCCCAAAGCCCTCCAAATAAACACTTGCAAATTCTACAAAAGGAGTGTTTCAAAAGAGTCCTATCAAAAGGAACGTTCAAGTCTGTGAGTTGAATGCACTTATCATACAGAAGTTTCCTGGAATGCTTCTGTCTAGTTTTTATGTGAAGACACTTCCTTTTCCAGCATAGGCCTCAAAGCGCTCCAAATATCCACTTGCAGATTCTACCAAAAGAGTGTTTCAAAACTGCTCTATCAAAAGCAAACTTCAACACTGTGAGTAGAATGCACTCATCACAAAGAAGTTTCTGAAAATGCTTCTGTCTGGTTCTTATGTGAAGATATTTCCTTTTCCAACATAGGCCTCAAAGCGCTCCAAATAAACACTTGCAGATTCTACAAAAGGAGTGTTTCAAAACTGCTCTTTTGAGAGGAACGTTCAAGTCTGTGAGATGAATGCACTCATCACACAGAAGTTTCTGAGAATGCTTCCGTCTAGTTGTTATGTGAAGATATTTCCTTTTCCAGCATAGGCCTCAAAACGCTCCAAATATCCCCTTGCAGATTTTACAAAAAGAGTGTTTCAAAAGTGTTCTATCATAAGGAAGGTTCAACACCGTGAGTTGAATGAAGGCATCATGAAGAACTTTCTGAGAATGCTTCTCTGTAGTTTTTAGGTGAAGGTATTCCATATCCCAGTACTGGGCTCGAAGTGCTCCAAATAACCACTTGCAGATTTTAGCAAAAGAGTGTTTCAAAACTGCTATTTCTATAGGTAATTTCAAGTCTGTGAGTTGAATGCACTCAACACAAAGAAGTTTCTGAGAATGCTTCTGTTCAGTTTTTATGTGAAGATATTTTCTTTTCCAGCATAGGCCTCAAACGGCTCCAAATATCCACTTGCAGATTCTACAAAAAGAGTGTTTCCAAACTTCTCTATCAATTGGTAGGTTCAACTCTGTGAGTTGAATGAACTCATCATGAAGAAGTTTCTGAGAATCCTTCTCCCTAGTTTTCATGTGAAGATATTTCCTTTTCCAACATGGGCCTCAAGGTGCTCCGAATAAACACTTGCAGATTCTACAAACGTAATGTTTCAAAACTGTTCTATCCAAAGGAACGTTCAAGTCGGTGAGTTGAATGCACTCATTGCAAAGAAGTTTCTCAGAATGCTTCTGTCTAGTTTTTAGTTGAAGGTATTTCATGTCCCAGCATAGGCCTCAAAGCGCTCCAAATATCCACTTGAAGATTCCATAAGAAGAGTGTCTCCAAACTGCTCTTTCCAAAGGAAGCTTCAAGTCTGTGAGTTGAATGCACTCATCACAAAGAAGTTTCTGAGAAGGCTTCCGTCTAGTTTTTATATGAAGATATTTCCTTTTCCAACAGAGGCCTCAAAGTGCTCCAAATAAACACATGCAGATTCTACAAAAGGAGTGTTTCAAAACTGTTCTATCAAAGGGAAAGTTCAAGTCTGTGAGTTGAATGCACTCAACACACAGAAGTTTCTCAGAATTCTTCTGTCTAGATTTAGGTGAAGAGATTTCATTTCCCAGCATAGGCCTCAAAGCGCTCCAATTATCCCCTTGCAGATTGTACGAAAAGAGTGTTTGAAAGCTGCCATTTCAAAAGCAACGTTCAAGTCTGTGTGTTGAATGCACTCATCAGAAAGAAGTTTCTGAGAATGCTTCTGTGTAGTTCTTACGTGAAGATATTTCCTTTTCCAGCTTAGGCCCCAAACTGCTCCAAATAAACACTTGCAAATTCTACAAAAGGTGTGTTTCAAAAGAGTCCTATCAAAAGGAACGTTCAAGTCTATGAGTTGAATGCACTTATCATACAGAGGTTTCCTGGAACGCTTCTGTCTAGTTTTTATGTGAAGACACTTCCTTTTCCAGCATAGGCCTCAAAGCGCTCCAAATATCCACTTGCAGATTCTACCAAAAGAGTGTTTCAAAACTGCTCTATCAAAAGCAAACTTCAACACTGTGAGTAGAATGCACTCATCACAAAGAAGTTTCTGAGAATGATTCTGTCTGGTTCTTATGTGAAGATATTTCCTTTTCCAACACAGGCCTCAAAGCGCTCCAAATAAACACTTGCAGATTCTACAAAAGGAGTGTTTCAAAACTGTTCTATCCAAAGGAACGTTCAAGTCTGTGAGTTGAATGAACACATTGCAAAGAAGTTTCTCAGAATGCTTCTGTCTTGTTTTTAGGTGAAGAGATTTCATGTCCCAGCGTAGGCCTCAAAGCGCTCCAAATATCCACTTGAAGATTCTATAAGAAGAGTGTCTCCAAACTGCTCTTTCCAAAGGAAGCTTCAAGTCTTTGAGTTGAATGCACTCATCACAAAGAAGTTTCTGAGAAAGCTTCCGTCTAGTTTTTATATGAAGATATTTCCTTTTCCAACAGAGGCCTCAAAGCGCTCCAAATAAACACATGCAGATTCTACAAAAGGAGTGTTTCAAAACTGTTCTATCAAAGGGAACGTTCAAGTCTGTGAGTTGAATTCACTCATCACACAGAAGTTTCTCAGAATGCTTCTGTCTAGTTTTTAGATGAGGAGATTTCATTTCCCAGCATAGGCCTCAAAGCGCTCCAAATATCCCCTTGCAGATTGTACGAAAAGAGTGTTTCAAAGCTGCTCTTTCAAAAGCAAAGTTCAAGTCTGTGTGTTGAATGCACTCATCAGAAAGAAGTTTCTGAGAATGCTTCTGTCTAGTTCTTACGTGAAGATATTTCCTTTTCCAGCTTAGGCCCCAAAGTGCTCCAAATAAACACTTGCAAATTCTACAAAAGGTGTGTTTCAAAAGAGTCCTATCAAAAGGAACGTTCAAGTCTGTGAGTTGAATGCACTTATCATACAGAAGTTTCCTGGAATGCTTCTGTCTAGTTTTTATGTGAAGACACTTCCTTTTCCAGCATAGGCCTCAAAGCGCTCCAAATATCCACTTGCAGATTCTACCAAAAGAGTGTTTCAAAACTGCTCTATCAAAAGCAAACTTCAACACTGTGAGTAGAATGCACTCATCACAAAGAAGTTTCTGAGAATGCTTCTGTCTGGTTCTTATGTGAAGATATTTCCTTTTCCAACATAGGCCTCAAATCGCTCCAAATAAACACTTGCAGATTCTACAAAAGGAGTGTTTCAAAACTGCTCTTTCGAGAGGAACGGTCAAGTCTGTGAGTTGAATGCACTCATCACACAGAAGTTTCTGAGAATGCTTCCGTCTAGTTGTTATGTGAAGATATTTCCTTTTCCAGCATAGGCCTCAAAACGCTCCAAATATCCCCTTGCAGATTCTACAAAAAGTGTGTTTCAAAAGTGTTCTATCATAAGAAAGGTTCAACTCCATGAGTTGAATGAAGGCATCGTGAAGAACTTTCTGAGAATGCTTCTCTGTAGTTTTTAGGTGAAGATATTCCATATCCCAGCACAGGCCTCGAAGTGCTCCAGATAACCACTTGCAGATTTTAGCAAAAGAGTGTTTCAAAACTGCTCTTTCTATAGGTAAGTTCAAGTCTGTGAGTTGAATGCACTCAACACAAAGAAGTTTCTGAGAATGCTTCTGTTCAGTTTTTATGTGAAGATATTTTCTTTTCCAGCATAGGCCTCAAACGGCTCCAAATATCCACTTGCAGATTCTACAAAAAGAGTGTTTCCAAACTTCTCTATCAATTGGTAGGTTCAACTCTGTGAGTTGAATGAATTCATCACGAAGAAGTTTCTGAGAATCCTTCTCTCTAGTTTTCATGTGAAGATATTTCATTTTCCAACATGGGCCTCAAGGTGCTCCGAATAAACACTTGCAGATTCTACAAACGTGATGTTTCAAAACTGTTCTATCCAAAGGAACGTTCAAGTCTGTGAGTTGAATGCACTCATTGCAAAGAAGTTTCTCAGAATGCTTCTGTCTAGTTTTTAGGTGAAGAGATTTCATGTCCCAGCATAGGCCTCAAAGCGCTCCAAATATCCACTTGAAGATTCTATAAGAAGAGTGTCTCCAAACTGCTCTTTCCAAAGGAAGCTTCAAGTCTGTGAGTTGAATGCACTCATCACAAGAAAGTTTCTGAGAAGGCTTCCGTCTAGTTTTTATATGAAGATATTTCCTTTTCCAACATAGGCCTCTAAGCGCTCCAAATAAACACATGCAGATTCTACAAAAGGAGTGTTTCAAAACTGTTCTATCAAAGGGAACGTTCAAGTCTGTGAGTTGAATGCACTCATCACACAGAAGTTTCTCAGAATGCTTCTGTCTAGATTTAGGTGAAGAGATTTCGTTTCCCAGCATAGGCCTCAAAGCGCTCCAAATATCCCCTTGCAGATTGTACGAAAAGAGTGTTTCAAAGCTGCTCTTTCATAAGCAAGGTTCAAGTCTGTGTGTTGAATGCACTCATCAGAAAGAAGTTTCTGAGAATGCTTCTGTCTAGTTCTTACGTGAAGATATTTCCTTTTCCAGCTAAGGCCCCAAAGTGATCCAAATAAACACTTGCAAATTCTACAAAAGGTGTGTTTCAAAAGAGTCCTATCAAAAGGAACGTTCAAGTCTGTGAGTTGAATGCACTTATCATACAGAAGTTTCCTGGAATGCTTCTCTCTAGTTTTTATGTGAAGACACTTCCTTTTCCAGCATAGGCCTCAAAGCGCTCCAAATATCCACTTACAGATTCTACCAAAAGAGTGTTTCAAAACTGCTCTATCAAAAGCAAACTTCAACTCTGTGAGTTGCATGCACTCATCACAAAGAAGTTTCTGAGAATGCTTCTGTCTGGTTCTTATGTGAAGATATTTCCTTTTCCAACATAGGCCTCAAGGTGCTCCGAATAAACACTTGCAGATTCTACAAACGTGATGTTTCAAAACTGTTCTATCCAAAGGAACGTTCAAGTCAGTGAGTTGAATGCACTCATTGCAAAGAAGTTTCTCAGAATGCTTCTGTCTAGTTTTTAGGTGAAGAGATTTCATGTCCCAGCATAGGCCTCAAAGCGCTCCAAATATCCACTTGAAGATTCTATAAGAAGAGTGTCTCCAAACTGCTCTTTCCAAAGGAAGCTTCAAGTCTGTGAGTTGAATGCACTCATCACAAAGAAGTTTCTGAGAAGGCTTTCGTGTAGTTTTTATATAAAGATATTTCCTTTTCCAACAGAGGCCTCAAAGCGCTCCAAATAAACACATGCAGATTCTACAAAAGGAGTGTTTCAAAACTGTTCTATCAAAGGGAACGTTCAAGTTTGTGAGTTGAATGCACTCATCACACAGAAGTTTCTCAGAATGCTTCTGTCTAGTTTTTAGGTGAGGAGATTTCATTTCCCAGCATAGGCCTCAAAGCGCTCCAAATATCCCCTTGCAGATTGTACGAAAAGAGTGTTTCAAAGCTGCTCTTTCAAAAGCAAAGTTCAAGTCTGTGTGTTGAATGCACTCATCAGAAAGAAGTTTCTGAGAATGCTTCTGTCTAGTTCTTACGTGAAGATATTTCCTTTTCCAGCTTAGGCCCCAAAGTGCTCCAAATAAACACTTGCAAATTCTACAAAAGGTGTGTTTCAAAATAGTCCTATCAAAAGGAACGTTCAAGTCCGTGAGTTGAATGCACTTATCATACAGAAGTTTCCTGGAATGCTTCTGTCTAGTTTTTATGTGAAGACACTTCCTTTTCCAGCGTAGGCCTCAAAGCGCTCCAAATATCCACTTGCAGATACTACCAAAAGAGTGTTTCAAAACTGCTCTATCAAAAGCAAACTTCAACACTGTGAGTAGAATGCACTCATCACAAAGAAGTTTCTGAGAATGCTTCTGTCTGGTTCTTATGTGAAGATATTTCCTTTTCCAACATAGGCCTCAAGGTGCTCCGAATAAACACTTGCAGATTCTACAAAAGGAGTGTTTCAAAACTGCTCTTTCGAGAGGAACGTTCAAGTCTGTGAGTTGAATGCACTCATCACACAGAAGTTTCTGAGAATGCTTCCGTCTAGTTGTTATGTGAAGATATTTCCTTTTCCAGCATAGGCCTCAAAACGCTCCAAATATCCCCTTGCAGATTCTACAAAAAGTGTGTTTCAAAAGTGTTCTATCATAAAGAAGGTTCAACTCCGTGAGTTGAATGAAGGCATCATGAAGAACTTTCTGAGAATGCTTCTCTGTAGTTTTTAGGTGAAGATATTCCATATCCCAGCACAGGCCTCGAAGTGCTCCAAATAACCACTTGCAGATTTTAGCAAAAGAGTGTTTCAAAACTGCTCTTTCTATAGGTAAGTTCAAGTCTGTGAGTTGAATGCACTCAACACAAAGAAGTTTCTGAGAATGCTTCTGTTCAGTTTTTATGTGAAGATATTTCCTTTTCCAGCATAGGCCTCAAACGGCCCCAAATATCCACTTGCAGATTCTACAAAAACAGTGTTTCCAAACTTCTCTATCAATTGGTAGGTTCAACTCTGTGAGTTGAATGAACTCATCACGAAGAAGTTTCTGAGAATCCTTCTCTCTAGTTTTCATGTGAAGATATTTCCTTTTCCAACATAGGCCTCAATGTGCTCCGAATAAACACTTGCAGATTCTTCAAACGTGATGTTTCAAAACTGTTCTATCCAAAGGAACGTTCAAGTCTGTGAGTTGAATGCACTCATTGCAAAGAAGTTTCTCAGAATGCTTCTGTCTAGTTTTTAGGTGAAGAGATTTCATGTCCCAGCATAGGCCTCAAAGCGCTCCAAATATCCACTTGAAGATTCTATAAGAAGAGTGTCTCCAAACTGCTCTTTCCAAAGAAAGCTTCAAGTCTGTGAGTTGAATGCACTCATCACAAAGAAGTTTCTGAGAAGGCTTCCGTCTAGTTTTTATATGAAGATATTTCCTTTTCCAACAGAGGCCTCAAAGCGCTCCAAATAAACACATGCAGATTCTACAAAAGGAGTGTTTCAAAACTGTTCTATCAAAGGGAACGTTCAAGTCTGTGAGTTGAATGCACTCATCACACAGAAGTTTCTCAGAATGCTTCTGTCTAGTTTTTAGGTGAGGAGATTTCATTTCCCAGCATAGGCCTCAAAGCGCTCCAAATATCCCCTTGCAGATTGTACGAAAAGAGTGTTTCAAAGCTGCTCTTTCAAAAGCAAAGTTCAAGTCTGTGTGTTGAATGCACTCATCAGAAAGAAGTTTCTGAGAATGCTTCTGTCTAGTTCTTACGTGAAGATATTTCCTTTTCCAGCTTAGGCCCCAAAGTGCTCCAAATAAACACTTGCAAATTCTACAAAAGGTGTGTTTCAAAAGAGTCCTATCAAAAGGAACGTTCAAGTCTGTGAGTTGAATGCACTTATCATACAGAAGTTTCATGGAATGCTTCTGTCTAGTTTTTATGTGAAGACACTTCCTTTTCCAGCATAGGCCTCAAAGCGCTCCAAATATCCACTTGCAGATTCTACCAAAAGAGTGTTTCAAAACTGTTCTATCAAAAGCAAACGTCAACACTGTGAGTAGAATGCACTCATTCCAAAGAAGTTTCTGAGAATGCTTCTGTCTGGTTCTTATGTGAAGATATTTCCTTTTCCAACATAGGCCTCAAGGTGCTCCGAATAAACACTTGCAGATTCTACAAACGTGATGTTTCAAAACTGTTCTATCCAAAGGAACGTTCAAGTCTGTGAGTTGAATGCACTCATTGCAAAGAAGTTTCTCAGAATGCTTCTGTCTAGTTTTTAGTTGAAGAGATTTCATGTCCCAGCATAGGCCTCAAAGCGCTCCAAATATCCACTTGAAGATTCTATAAGAAGAGTGTCTCCAAACTGCTCTTTCCAAAGGAAGCTTCAAGTCTGTGAGTTGAATGCACTCATCACAAAGAAGTTTCTGAGAAGGCTTCCGTCCAGTTTTTATATGAAGATATTTCCTTTTCCAACAGAGGCCTCAAAGCGCTCCAAATAAACACATGCAGATTCTACAAAAGGAGTGTTTCAAAACTGTTCTATCAAAGGGAACGTTCAAGTCTGTGAGTTGAATGCACTCATCACACAGAAGTTTCTCAGAATGCTTCTGTCTAGTTTTTAGGTGAGGAGATTTCATTTCCCAGCATAGGCCTCAAAGCGCTCCAAATATCCCCTTGCAGATTCTATGAAAAGAGTGTTTCAAAGCTGCTCTTTCAAAAGCAAACTTCAAGTCTGTGTGTTGAATGCACACATCAGAAAGAAGTTTCTGAGAATGCTTCTGTCTAGTTCTTACGTGAAGATATTTCCTTTTCCAGCTTAGGCCCCAAAGTGCTCCAAATAAAGACTTGCAAATTCTACAAAAGGTGTGTTTCAAAAGAGTCCTATCAAAAGGAACGTTCAAGTCTGTGAGTTGAATGCACTTATCATACAGAAGTTTCCTGGAATGCTTCTGTCTAGTTTTTATGTGAAGACACTTCCTTTTCCAGCATAGGCCTCAAAGCGCTCCAAATATCCACTTGCAGATTCTACCAAAAGAGTGTTTCAAAACTGCTCTATCAAAAGCAAACTTCAACACTGTGAGTAGAATGCACTCATCACAAAGAAGTTTCTGAGAATGCTTCTGTCTGGTTCTTATGTGAAGATATTTCCTTTTCCAACATAGGCCTCAAATCGCTCCAAATAAACACTTGCAGATTCTACAAAAGGAGTGTTTCAAAACTGCTCTTTCGAGAGGAACGGTCAAGTCTGTGAGTTGAATGCACTCATCACACAGAAGTTTCTGAGAATGCTTCCGTCTAGTTGTTATGTGAAGATATTTCCTTTTCCAGCATAGGCCTCAAAACGCTCCAAATATCCCCTTGCAGATTCTACAAAAAGTGTGTTTCAAAAGTGTTCTATCATAAGAAAGGTTCAACTCCATGAGTTGAATGAAGGCATCGTGAAGAACTTTCTGAGAATGCTTCTCTGTAGTTTTTAGGTGAAGATATTCCATATCCCAGCACAGGCCTCGAAGTGCTCCAGATAACCACTTGCAGATTTTAGCAAAAGAGTGTTTCAAAACTGCTCTTTCTATAGGTAAGTTCAAGTCTGTGAGTTGAATGCACTCAACACAAAGAAGTTTCTGAGAATGCTTCTGTTCAGTTTTTATGTGAAGATATTTTCTTTTCCAGCATAGGCCTCAAACGGCTCCAAATATCCACTTGCAGATTCTACAAAAAGAGTGTTTCCAAACTTCTCTATCAATTGGTAGGTTCAACTCTGTGAGTTGAATGAATTCATCACGAAGAAGTTTCTGAGAATCCTTCTCTCTAGTTTTCATGTGAAGATATTTCCTTTTCCAACATGGGCCTCAAGGTGCTCCGAATAAACACTTGCAGATTCTACAAACGTGATGTTTCAAAACTGTTCTATCCAAAGGAACGTTCAAGTCTGTGAGTTGAATGCACTCATTGCAAAGAAGTTTCTCAGAATGCTTCTGTCTAGTTTTTAGGTGAAGAGATTTCATGTCCCAGCATAGGCCTCAAAGCGCTCCAAATATCCACTTGAAGATTCTATAAGAAGAGTGTCTCCAAACTGCTCTTTCCAAAGGAAGCTTCAAGTCTGTGAGTTGAATGCACTCATCACAAGGAAGTTTCTGAGAAGGCTTCCGTCTAGTTTTTATATGAAGATATTTCCTTTTCCAACATAGGCCTCTAAGCGCTCCAAATAAACACATGCAGATTCTACAAAAGGAGTGTTTCAAAACTGTTCTATCAAAGGGAACGTTCAAGTCTGTGAGTTGAATGCACTCATCACACAGAAGTTTCTCAGAATGCTTCTGTCTAGATTTAGGTGAAGAGATTTCATTTCCGAGCATAGGCCTCAAAGCGCTCCAAATATCCCCTTGCAGATTGTACGAAAAGAGTGTTTCAAAGCTGCTCTTTCATAAGCAAGGTTCAAGTCTGTGTGTTGAATGCACTCATCAGAAAGAAGTTTCTGAGAATGCTTCTGTCTAGTTCTTACGTGAAGATATTTCCTTATACAGCTAAGGCCCCAAAGTGATCCAAATAAACACTTGCAAATTCTACAAAAGGTGTGTTTCAAAAGAGTCCTATCAAAAGGAACGTTCAAGTCTGTGAGTTGAATGCACTTATCATACAGAAGTTTCCTGGAATGCTTCTCTCTAGTTTTTATGTGAAGACACTTCCTTTTCCAGCATAGGCCTCAAAGCGCTCCAAATATCCACTTACAGATTCTACCAAAAGAGTGTTTCAAAACTGCTCTATCAAAAGCAAACTTCAACTCTGTGAGTTGCATGCACTCATCACAAAGAAGTTTCTGAGAATGCTTCTGTCTGGTTCTTATGTGAAGATATTTCCTTTTCCAACATAGGCCTCAAGGTGCTCCGAATAAACACTTGCAGATTCTACAAACGTGATGTTTCAAAACTGTTCTGTCCAAAGGAACGTTCAAGTCAGTGAGTTGAATGTACTCATTGCAAAGAAGTTTCTCAGAATGCTTCTGTCTAGTTTTTAGTTGAAGAGATTTCATGTCCCAGCATAGGCCTCAAAGCGCTCCAAATATCCACTTGAAGATTCTATAAGAAGAGTGTCTCCAAACTGCTCTTTCCAAAGGAAGCTTCAAGTCTGTGAGTTGAATGCACTCATCACAAAGAAGTTTCTGAGAAGGCTTTCGTCTAGTTTTTATATGAAGATATTTCCTTTTCCAACAGAGGCCTCAAAGCGCTCCAAATAAACACATGCAGATTCTACAAAAGGAGTGTTTCAAAACTGTTCTATCAAAGGGAACGTTCAAGTCTGTGAGTTGAATGCACTCATCACACAGAAGTTTCTCAGAATGCTTCTGTCTAGTTTTTAGGTGAGGAGATTCCATTTCCCAGCATAGGCCTCAAAGCGCTCCAAATATCCCCTTGCAGATTGTACGAAAAGAGTGTTTCAAAGCTGCTCTTTCAAAAGCAAAGTTCAAGTCTGTGTGTTGAATGCACTCATCAGAAAGAAGTTTCTGAGAATGCTTCTGTCTAGTTCTTACGTGAAGATATTTCCTTTTCCAGCTTAGGCCCCAAAGTGCTCCAAATAAACACTTGCAAATTCTACAAAAGGTGTGTTTCAAAATAGTCCTATCAAAAGGAAAGTTCAAGTCTGTGAGTTGAATGCACTTATCATACAGAAGTTTCCTGGAATGCTTCTGTCTAGTTTTTATGTGAAGACACTTCCTTTTCCAGCATAGGCCTCAAAGCGCTCCAAATATCCACTTGCAGATTCTACCAAAAGAGTGTTTCAAAACTGCTCTATCAAAAGCAAACTTCAACACTGTGAGTAGAATGCACTCATCACAAAGAAGTTTCTGAGAATGCTTCTGTCTGGTTCTTATGTGAAGATATTTCCTTCTCCAACATAGGCCTCAAGGTGCTCCGAATAAACACTTGCAGATTCTACAAAAGGAGTGTTTCAAAACTGCTCTTTCGAGAGGAACGTTCAAGTCTGTGAGTTGAATGCACTCATCACACAGAAGTTTCTGAGAATGCTTCCGTCTAGTTGTTATGTGAAGATATTTCCTTTTCCAGCATAGGCCTCAAAACGCTCCAAATATCCCCTTGCAGATTCTACAAAAAGTGTGTTTCAAAAGTGTTCTATCATAAAGAAGGTTCAACTCCGTGAGTTGAATGAAGGCATCGTGAAGAACTTTCTGAGAATGCTTCTCTGTAGTTTTTAGGTGAGGATATTCCATATCCCAGCACAGGCCTCGAAGTGCTCCAAATAACCACTTGCAGATTTTAGCAAAAGAGTGTTTCAAAACTGCTCTTTCTATAGCTAAGTTCAAGTCTGTGAGTTGAATGCACTCAACACAAAGAAGTTTCTGAGAATGCTTCTGTTCAGTTTTTATGTGAAGATATTTCCTTTTCCAGCATAGGCCTCAAACGGCCCCAAATATCCACTTGCACATTCTACAAAAACAGTGTTTCCAAACTTCTCTATCAATTGGTAGGTTCAACTCTGTGAGTTGAATGAACTCATCACGAAGAAGTTTCTGAGAATCCTTCTCTCTAGTTTTCATGTGAAGATATTTCCTTTTCCAACATAGGCCTCAAGGTGCTCCGAATAAACACTTGCAGATTCTTCAAACGTGATGTTTCAAAACTGTTCTATCCAAAGGAACGTTCAAGTCTGTGAGTTGAATGCACTCATTGCAAAGAAGTTTCTCAGAATGCTTCTGTCTAGTTTTTAGGTGAAGAGATTTCATGTCCCAGCATAGGCCTCAAAGCGCTCCAAATATCCACTTGAAGATTCTATAAGAAGAGTGTCTCCAAACTGCTCTTTCCAAAGAAAGCTTCAAGTCTGTGAGTTGAATGCACTCATCACAAAGAAGTTTCTGAGAAGGCTTCCGTCTAGTTTTTATATGAAGATATTTCCTTTTCCAACAGAGGCCTCAAAGCGTTCCAAATAAACACATGCAGATTCTACAAAAGGAGTGTTTCAAAACTGTTCTATCAAAGGGAACGTTCAAGTCTGTGAGTTGAATGCACTCATCACACAGAAGTTTCTCAGAATGCTTCTGTCTAGTTTTTAGGTGAGGAGATTTCATTTCCCAGCATAGGCCTCAAAGCGCTCCAAATATCCCCTTGCAGATTGTACGAAAAGAGTGTTTCAAAGCTGCTCTTTCAAAAGCAAAGTTCAAGTCTGTGTGTTGAATGCACTCATCAGAAAAAAGTTTCTGAGAATGCTTCTGTCTAGTTCTTACGTGAAGATATTTCCTTTTCCAGCTTAGGCCCCAAAGTGCTCCAAATAAACACTTGCAAATTCTACAAAAGGTGTGTTTCAAAAGAGTCCTATCAAAAGGAACGTTCAAGTCTGTGAGTTGAATGCACTTATCATACAGAAGTTTCCTGGAATGCTTCTGTCTAGTTTTTATGTGAAGACACTTCCTTTTCCACCATAGGCCTCAAAGCGCTCCAAATAACCACTTGCAGATTTTAGCAAAAGAGTGTTTCAAAACTGCTCTTTCTATAGGTAAGTTCAAGTCTGTGAGTTGAATGCACTCAACACAAAGAAGTTTCTGAGAATGCTTCTGTTCAGTTTTTATGTGAAGATATTTCCTTTTCCAGCATAGGCCTCAAACGGCTCCAAATATCCACTTGCAGATTCTACAAAAAGAGTGTTTCCAAACTTCTCTATCAATTGGTAGGTTCAACTCTGTGAGTTGAATGAACTCATCATGAAGAAGTTTCTGGGAATCCTTCTCTCTAGTTTTCATGTGAAGATATTTCCTTTTCCAACATGGGCCTCAAGGTGCTCCGAATAAACACTTGCAGATTCTACAAACGTAATGTTTCAAAACTGTTCTATCCAAAGGAACGTTCAAGTCGGTGAGTTGAATGCACTCATTGCAAAGAAGTTTCTCAGAATGCTTCTGTCTAGTTTTTAGTTGAAGAGATTTCATGTCCCAGCATAGGCCTCAAAGCGCTCCAAATATCCACTTGAAGATTCTATAAGAAGAGTGTCTCCAAACTGCTCTTTCCAAAGGAAGCTTCAGGTCTGTGAGTTGAATGCACTCATCACAAAGAAGTTTCTGAGAATGCTTCCGTCTAGTTTTTATATGAAGATATTTCCTTTTCCAACAGAGGCCTCAAAGCGCTCCAAATAAACACATGCAGATTCTACAAAAGGAGTGTTTCAAAACTGTTCTATCAAAGGGAACGTTCAAGTCTGTGAGTTGAATGAACTCAACACACAGAAGTTTCTCAGAATTCTTCTGTCTAGATTTAGGTGAAGAGATTTCATTTCCCAGCATAGGCCTCAAAGCGCTCCAATTATCCCCTTGCAGATTGTACGAAAAGAGTGTTTCAAAGCTGCCCTTTCAAAAGCAACGTTCAAGTCTGTGTGTTGAATGCACTCATCAGAAAGAAGTTTCTGAGAATGCTTCTGTGTAGTTCTTACGTGAAGATATTTCCTTTTCCAGCTTAGGCCCCAAAGTGCTCCAAATAAACACTTGCAAATTCTACAAAAGGTGTGTTTCAAAAGAGTCCTATCAAAAGGAACGTTCAAGTCTGTGAGTTGAATGCACTTATCATACAGAGGTTTCCTGGAATGCTTCTGTCTAGTTTTTATGTGAAGACACTTCCTTTTCCAGCATAGGCCTGAAAGCGCTCCAAATATCCACTTGCAGATTCTACCAAAAGAGTGTTTCAAAACTGCTCTATCAAAAGGAAACTTCAACACTGTGAGTAGAATGCACTCATCACAAAGAAATTTCTGAGAATGATTCTGTCTGGTTCTTATGTGAAGATATTTCCTTTTCCAACATAGGCCTCAAAGCGCTCCAAATAAACACTTGCAGATTCTACAAAAGGAGTGTTTCAAAACTGTTCTATCCAAAGGAACGTTCAAGTCTGTGAGTTGAATGAACACATTGCAAAGAAGTTTCTCAGAATGCTTCTGTCTTGTTTTTAGGTGAAGAGATTTCATGTCCCAGAGTAGGCCTCAAAGCGCTCCAAATATCCACTTGAAGATTCTATAAGAAGAGTGTCCCCAAACTGCTCTTTCCAAAGGAAGCTTCAAGTCTGTGAGTTGAATGCACTCATCACAAAGAAGTTTCTGAGAAAGCTTCCGTCTAGTTTTTATATGAAGATATTTCCTTTTCCAACAGAGGCCTCAAAGCGCTCCAAATAAACACATGCAGATTCTACAAAAGGAGTGTTTCAAAACTGTTCTATCAAAGGGAACGTTCAAGTCTGTGAGTTGAATTCACTCATCACACAGAAGTTTCTCAGAATGCTTCTGTCTAGTTTTTAGATGAGGAGATTTCATTTCCCAGCATAGGCCTCAAAGCGCTCCAAATATCCCCTTGCAGATTGTACGAAAAGAGTGTTTCAAAGCTGCTCTTTCAAAAGCAAAGTTCAAGTCTGTGTGTTGAATGCACTCATCAGAAAGAAGTTTCTGAGAATGCTTCTGTCTAGTTCTAACGTGAAGATATTTCCTTTTCCAGCTTAGGCCCCAAAGTGCTCCAAATAAACACTTGCAAATTCTACAAAAGGTGTGTTTCAAAAGAGTCCTATCAAAAGGAACGTTCAAGTCTGTGAGTTGAATGCACTTATCATACAGAAGTTTCCTGGAATGCTTCTCTCTAGTTTTTAATGTGAAGACACTTCCTTTTCCAGCATAGGCCTCAAAGCGCTCCAAATATCCACTTACAGATTCTACCAAAAGAGTGTTTCAAAACTGCTCTATCAAAAGCAAACTTCAACTCTGTGAGTTGCATGCACTCATCACAAAGAAGTTTCTGAGAATGCTTCTGTCTGGTTCTTATGTGAAGATATTTCCTTTTCCAACATAGGCCTCAAGGTGCTCCGAATAAACACTTGCAGATTCTACAAACGTGATGTTTCAAAACTGTTCTATCCAAAGGAACGTTCAAGTCAGTGAGTTGAATGCACTCATTGCAAAGAAGTTTCTCAGAATGCTTCTGTCTAGTTTTTAGGTGAAGAGATTTCATGTCCCAGCATAGGCCTCAAAGCGCTCCAAATATCCACTTGAAGATTCTATAAGAAGAGTGTCTCCAAACTGCTCTTTCCAAAGGAAGCTTCAAGTCTGTGAGTTGAATGCACTCATCACAAAGAAGTTTCTGAGAAGGCTTTCGTGTAGTTTTTATATAAAGATATTTCCTTTTCCAACAGAGGCCTCAAAGCGCTCCAAATAAACACATGCAGATTCTACAAAAGGAGTGTTTCAAAACTGTTCTATCAAAGGGAACGTTCAAGTTTGTGAGTTGAATGCACTCATCACACAGAAGTTTCTCAGAATGCTTCTGTCTAGTTTTTAGGTGAGGAGATTTCATTTCCCAGCATAGGCCTCAAAGCGCTCCAAATATCCCCTTGCAGATTGTACGAAAAGAGTGTTTCAAAGCTGCTCTTTCAAAAGCAAAGTTCAAGTCTGTGTGTTGAATGCACTCATCAGAAAGAAGTTTCTGAGAATGCTTCTGTCTAGTTCTTACGTGAAGATATTTCCTTTTCCAGCTTAGGCCCCAAAGTGCTCCAAATAAACACTTGCAAATTCTACAAAAGGTGTGTTTCAAAATAGTCCTATCAAAAGGAACGTTCAAGTCCGTGAGTTGAATGCACTTATCATACAGAAGTTTCCTGGAATGCTTCTGTCTAGTTTTTATGTGAAGACACTTCCTTTTCCAGCGTAGGCCTCAAAGCGCTCCAAATATCCACTTGCAGATACTACCAAAAGAGTGTTTCAAAACTGCTCTATCAAAAGCAAACTTCAACACTGTGAGTAGAATGCACTCATCACAAAGAAGTTTCTGAGAATGCTTCTGTCTGGTTCTTATGTGAAGATATTTCCTTTTCCAACATAGGCCTCAAGGTGCTCCGAATAAACACTTGCAGATTCTACAAAAGGAGTGTTTCAAAACTGCTCTTTCGAGAGGAACGTTCAAGTCTGTGAGTTGAATGCACTCATCACACAGAAGTTTCTGAGAATGCTTCCGTCTAGTTGTTATGTGAAGATATTTCCTTTTCCAGCATAGGCCTCAAAACGCTCCAAATATCCCCTTGCAGATTCTACAAAAAGTGTGTTTCAAAAGTGTTCTATCATAAAGAAGGTTCAACTCCGTGAGTTGAATGAAGGCATCATGAAGAACTTTCTGAGAATGCTTCTCTGTAGTTTTTAGGTGAAGATATTCCATATCCCAGCACAGGCCTCGAAGTGCTCCAAATAACCACTTGCAGATTTTAGCAAAAGAGTGTTTCAAAACTGCTCTTTCTATAGGTAAGTTCAAGTCTGTGAGTTGAATGCACTCAACACAAAGAAGTTTCTGAGAATGCTTCTGTTCAGTTTTTATGTGAAGATATTTCCTTTTCCAGCATAGGCCTCAAACGGCCCCAAATATCCACTTGCAGATTCTACAAAAACAGTGTTTCCAAACTTCTCTATCAATTGGTAGGTTCAACTCTGTGAGTTGAATGAACTCATCACGAAGAAGTTTCTGAGAATCCTTCTCTCTAGTTTTCATGTGAAGATATTTCCTTTTCCAACATAGGCCTCAATGTGCTCCGAATAAACACTTGCAGATTCTTCAAACGTGATGTTTCAAAACTGTTCTATCCAAAGGAACGTTCAAGTCTGTGAGTTGAATGCACTCATTGCAAAGAAGTTTCTCAGAATGCTTCTGTCTAGTTTTTAGGTGAAGAGATTTCATGTCCCAGCATAGGCCTCAAAGCGCTCCAAATATCCACTTGAAGATTCTATAAGAAGAGTGTCTCCAAACTGCTCTTTCCAAAGAAAGCTTCAAGTCTGTGAGTTGAATGCACTCATCACAAAGAAGTTTCTGAGAAGGCTTCCGTCTAGTTTTTATATGAAGATATTTCCTTTTCCAACAGAGGCCTCAAAGCGCTCCAAATAAACACATGCAGATTCTACAAAAGGAGTGTTTCAAAACTGTTCTATCAAAGGGAACGTTCAAGTCTGTGAGTTGAATGCACTCATCACACAGAAGTTTCTCAGAATGCTTCTGTCTAGTTTTTAGGTGAGGAGATTTCATTTCCCAGCATAGGCCTCAAAGCGCTCCAAATATCCCCTTGCAGATTGTACGAAAAGAGTGTTTCAAAGCTGCTCTTTCAAAAGCAAAGTTCAAGTCTGTGTGTTGAATGCACTCATCAGAAAGAAGTTTCTGAGAATGCTTCTGTCTAGTTCTTACGTGAAGATATTTCCTTTTCCAGCTTAGGCCCCAAAGTGCTCCAAATAAACACTTGCAAATTCTACAAAAGGTGTGTTTCAAAAGAGTCCTATCAAAAGGAACGTTCAAGTCTGTGAGTTGAATGCACTTATCATACAGAAGTTTCATGGAATGCTTCTGTCTATTTTTTATGTGAAGACACTTCCTTTTCCAGCATAGGCCTCAAAGCGCTCCAAATATCCACTTGCAGATTCTACCAAAAGAGTGTTTCAAAACTGTTCTATCAAAAGCAAACGTCAACACTGTGAGTAGAATGCACTCATCACAAAGAAGTTTCTGAGAATGCTTCTGTCTGGTTCTTATGTGAAGATATTTCCTTTTCCAACATAGGCCTCAAGGTGCTCCGAATAAACACTTGCAGATTCTACAAACGTGATGTTTCAAAACTGTTCTATCCAAAGGAACGTTCAAGTCTGTGAGTTGAATGCACTCATTGCAAAGAAGTTTCTCAGAATGCTTCTGTCTAGTTTTTAGTTGAAGAGATTTCATGTCCCAGCATAGGCCTCAAAGCGCTCCAAATATCCACTTGAAGATTCTATAAGAAGAGTGTCTCCAAACTGCTCTTTCCAAAGGAAGCTTCAAGTCTGTGAGTTGAATGCACTCATCACAAAGAAGTTTCTGAGAAGGCTTCCGTCCAGTTTTTATATGAAGATATTTCCTTTTCCAACAGAGGCCTCAAAGCGCTCCAAATAAACACATGCAGATTCTACAAAAGGAGTGTTTCAAAACTGTTCTATCAAAGGGAACGTTCAAGTCTGTGAGTTGAATGCACTCATCACACAGAAGTTTCTCAGAATGCTTCTGTCTAGTTTTTAGGTGAGGAGATTTCATTTCCCAGCATAGGCCTCAAAGCGCTCCAAATATCCCCTTGCAGATTCTACGAAAAGAGTGTTTCAAAGCTGCTCTTTCAAAAGCAAACTTCAAGTCTGTGTGTTGAATGCACACATCAGAAAGAAGTTTCTGAGAATGCTTCTGTCTAGTTCTTACGTGAAGATATTTCCTTTTCCAGCTTAGGCCCCAAAGTGCTCCAAATAAACACTTGCAAATTCTACAAAAGGTGTGTTTCAAAAGAGTCCTATCAAAAGAAACGTTCAAGTCCGTGAGTTGAATGCACTCATCACACAGAAGTTTCCTCGAATGCTTCTGTCTAGTTTTTATGTGAAGACACTTCTTTTTCCAGCATAGGCCTCAAAGCGCTCCAAATATCCACTTGCAGATTCTACCAAAAGAGTGTTTCAAAACTGCTCTATCAAAAGCAAACTTCAACACTGTGAGTGGAATGCACTCATCACAACTAAGTTTCTGAGAATGCTTCTGTCTGGTTCTTATGTGAAGATATTTCCTTTTCCAACATAGGCCTCAAGGTGCTCCGAATAAACACTTGCAGATTCTACAAAAGGAGTGTTTCAAAACTGCTCTTTCGAGAGGAACGTTCAAGTCTGTGAGTTGAATGCACTCATCACACAGAAGTTTCTGAGAATGCTTCCGTCTAGTTGTTATGTGAAGATATTTCCTTTTCCAGCATAGGCCTCAAAACGCTCCAAATATCCCCTTGCAGATTCTACAAAAAGTGTTTTTCAAAAGTGTTCTATCATAAGGAAGGTTCAACTCCGTGAATTGAATGAAGGCATCGTGAAGAACTTTCTGAGAATGCTTCTCTGTAGTTTTTAGGTGAAGATATTCCATATCCCAGCACAGGCCTCAAAGTGCTCCAAATAACCACTTGCAGATTTTAGCAAAAGAGTGTTTCAAAACTGCTCTTTCTATAGGTAAGTTCAAGTCTGTGAGTTGAATGCACTCAACACAAAGAAGTTTCTGAGAATGCTTCTGTTCAGTTTTTATGTGAAGATATTTCCTTTTCCAGCATAGGCCTCAAACGGCCCCAAATATCCACTTGCAGATTCTACAAAAAGAGTGTTTCCAAACTTCTCTATCAATTGGTAGGTTCAACTCTGTGAGTTGAATGAACTCATCACGAAGCAGTTTCTGAGAATCCTTCTCTCTAGTTTTCATGTGAAGATATTTCCTTTTCCAACATAGGCCTCAAGGTGCTCCGAATAAACACTTGCAGATTCTTCAAACGTGATGTTTCAAAACTGTTCTATCCAAAGGAACTTTGAAGTCTGTGAGTTGAATGCACTCATTGCAAAGAAGTTTCTCAGAATGCTTCTGTCTAGTTTTTAGGTGAAGAGATTTCATGTCCCAGCATAGGCCTCAAAGCGCTCCAAATATCCACTTGAAGATTCTATAAGAAGAGTGTCTCCAAACTGCTCTTTCCAAAGGAAGCTTCAAGTCTGTGAGTTGAATGCACTCATCACAAAGAAGTTTCTGAGAAGGCTTTCGTGTAGTTTTTATATAAAGATATTTCCTTTTCCAACAGAGGCCTCAAAGCGCTCCAAATAAACACATGCAGATTCTACAAAAGGAGTGTTTCAAAACTGTTCTATCAAAGGGAACGTTCAAGTTTGTGAGTTGAATGCACTCATCACACAGAAGTTTCTCAGAATGCTTCTGTCTAGTTTTTAGGTGAGGAGATTTCATTTCCCAGCATAGGCCTCAAAGCGCTCCAAATATCCCCTTGCAGATTGTACGAAAAGAGTGTTTCAAAGCTGCTCTTTCAAAAGCAAATTTCAAGTCTGTGTGTTGAATGCACTCATCAGAAAGAAGTTTCTGAGAATGCTTCTGTCTAGTTCTTACGTGAAGATATTTCCTTTTCCAGCTTAGGCCCCAAAGTGCTCCAAATAAACACTTGCAAATTCTACAAAAGGTGTGTTTCAAAATAGTCCTATCAAAAGGAACGTTCAAGTCCGTGAGTTGAATGCACTTATCATACAGAAGTTTCCTGGAATGCTTCTGTCTAGTTTTTATGTGAAGACACTTCCTTTTCCAGCGTAGGCCTCAAAGCGCTCCAAATATCCACTTGCAGATACTACCAAAAGAGTGTTTCAAAACTGCTCTATCAAAAGCAAACTTCAACACTGTGAGTAGAATGCACTCATCACAAAGAAGTTTCTGAGAATGCTTCTGTCTGGTTCTTATGTGAAGATATTTCCTTTTCCAACATAGGCCTCAAGGTGCTCCGAATAAACACTTGCAGATTCTACAAAAGGAGTGTTTCAAAACTGCTCTTTCGAGAGGAACGTTCAAGTCTGTGAGTTGAATGCACTCATCACACAGAAGTTTCTGAGAATGCTTCCGTCTAGTTGTTATGTGAAGATATTTCCTTTTCCAGCATAGGCCTCAAAACGCTCCTAATATCCCCTTGCAGATTCTACAAAAAGTGTGTTTCAAAAGTGTTCTATCATAAAGAAGGTTCAACTCCGTGAGTTGAATGAAGGCATCATGAAGAACTTTCTGAGAATGCTTCTCTGTAGTTTTTAGGTGAAGATATTCCATATCCCAGCACAGGCCTCGAAGTGCTCCAAATAACCACTTGCAGATTTTAGCAAAAGAGTGTTTCAAAACTGCTCTTTCTATTGGTAAGTTCAAGTCTGTGAGTTGAATGCACTCAACACAAAGAAGTTTCTGAGAATGCTTCTGTTCAGTTTTTATGTGAAGATATTTCCTTTTCCAGCATAGGCCTCAAACGGCCCCAAATATCCACTTGCAGATTCTACAAAAACAGTGTTTCCAAACTTCTCTATCTATTGGTAGGTTCAACTCTGTGAGTTGAATGAACTCATCACGAAGAAGTTTCTGAGAATCCTTCTCTCTAGTTTTCATGTGAAGATATTTCCTTTTCCAACATAGGCCTCAATGTGCTCCGAATAAACACTTGCAGATTCTTCAAACGTGATGTTTCAAAACTGTTCTATCCAAAGGAACGTTCAAGTCTGTGAGTTGAATGCACTCATTGCAAAGAAGTTTCTCAGAATGCTTCTGTCTAGTTTTTAGGTGAAGAGATTTCATGTCCCAGCATAGGCCTCAAAGCGCTCCAAATATCCACTTGAAGATTCTATAAGAAGAGTGTCTCCAAACTGCTCTTTCCAAAGAAAGCTTCAAGTCTGTGAGTTGAATGCACTCATCACAAAGAAGTTTCTGAGAAGGCTTCCGTCTAGTTTTTATATGAAGATATTTCCTTTTCCAACAGAGGCCTCAAAGCGCTCCAAATAAACACATGCAGATTCTACAAAAGGAGTGTTTCAAAACTGTTCTATCAAAGGGAACGTTCAAGTCTGTGAGTTGAATGCACTCATCACACAGAAGTTTCTCAGAATGCTTCTGTCTAGTTTTTAGGTGAGGAGATTTCATTTCCCAGCATAGGCCTCAAAGCGCTCCAAATATCCCCTTGCAGATTGTACGAAAAGAGTGTTTCAAAGCTGCTCTTTCAAAAGCAAAGTTCAAGTCTGTGTGTTGAATGCACTCATCAGAAAGAAGTTTCTGAGAATGCTTCTGTCTAGTTCTTACGTGAAGATATTTCCTTTTCCAGCTTAGGCCCCAAAGTGCTCCAAATAAACACTTGCAAATTCTACAAAAGGTGTGTTTCAAAAGAGTCCTATCAAAAGGAACGTTCAAGTCTGTGAGTTGAATGCACTTATCATACAGAAGTTTCATGGAATGCTTCTGTCTAGTTTTTATGTGAAGACACTTCCTTTTCCAGCATAGGCCTCAAAGCGCTCCAAATATCCACTTGCAGATTCTACCAAAAGAGTGTTTCAAAACTGTTCTATCAAAAGCAAACGTCAACACTGTGAGTAGAATGCACTCATCACAAAGAAGTTTCTGAGAATGCTTCTGTCTGGTTCTTATGTGAAGATATTTCCTTTTCCAACATAGGCCTCAAGGTGCTCCGAATAAACACTTGCAGATTCTACAAACGTGATGTTTCAAAACTGTTCTATCCAAAGGAACGTTCAAGTCTGTGAGTTGAATGCACTCATTGCAAAGAAGTTTCTCAGAATGCTTCTGTCTAGTTTTTAGTTGAAGAGATTTCATGTCCCAGCATAGGCCTCAAAGCGCTCCAAATATCCACTTGAAGATTCTATAAGAAGAGTGTCTCCAAACTGCTCTTTCCAAAGGAAGCTTCAGGTCTGTGAGTTGAATGCACTCATCACAAAGAAGTTTCTGAGAAGGCTTCCGTCCAGTTTTTATATGAAGATATTTCCTTTTCCAACAGAGGCCTCAAAGCGCTCCAAATAAACACATGCAGATTCTACAAAAGGAGTGTTTCAAAACTGTTCTATCAAAGGGAACGTTCAAGTCTGTGAGTTGAATGCACTCATCACACAGAAGTTTCTCAGAATGCTTCTGTCTAGTTTTTAGGTGAGGAGATTTCATTTCCCAGCATAGGCCTCAAAGCGCTCCAAATATCCCCTTGCAGATTCTACGAAAAGAGTGTTTCAAAGCTGCTCTTTCAAAAGCAAACTTCAAGTCTGTGTGTTGAATGCACACATCAGAAAGAAGTTTCTGAGAATGCTTCTGTCTAGTTCTTACGTGAAGATATTTCCTTTTCCAGCTTAGGCCCCAAAGTGCTCCAAATAAACACTTGCAAATTCTACAAAAGGTGTGTTTCAAAAGAGTCCTATCAAAAGAAACGTTCAAGTCCGTGAGTTGAATGCACTCATCACACAGAAGTTTCCTCGAATGCTTCTGTCTAGTTTTTATGTGAAGACACTTCTTTTTCCAGCATAGGCCTCAAAGCGCTCCAAATATCCACTTGCAGATTCTACCAAAAGAGTGTTTCAAAACTGCTCTATCAAAAGCAAACTTCAACACTGTGAGTGGAATGCACTCATCACAACTAAGTTTCTGAGAATGCTTCTGTCTGGTTCTTATGTGAAGATATTTCCTTTTCCAACATAGGCCTCAAGGTGCTCCGAATAAACACTTGCAGATTCTACAAAAGGAGTGTTTCAAAACTGCTCTTTCGAGAGGAACGTTCAAGTCTGTGAGTTGAATGCACTCATCACACAGAAGTTTCTGAGAATGCTTCCGTCTAGTTGTTATGTGAAGATATTTCCTTTTCCAGCATAGGCCTCAAAACGCTCCAAATATCCCCTTGCAGATTCTACAAAAAGTGTTTTTCAAAAGTGTTCTATCATAAGGAAGGTTCAACTCCGTGAATTGAATGAAGGCATCGTGAAGAACTTTCTGAGAATGCTTCTCTGTAGTTTTTAGGTGAAGATATTCCATATCCCAGCACAGGCCTCAAAGTGCTCCAAATAACCACTTGCAGATTTTAGCAAAAGAGTGTTTCAAAACTGCTCTTTCTATAGGTAAGTTCAAGTCTGTGAGTTGAATGCACTCAACACAAAGAAGTTTCTGAGAATGCTTCTGTTCAGTTTTTATGTGAAGATATTTCCTTTTCCAGCATAGGCCTCAAACGGCCCCAAATATCCACTTGCAGATTCTACAAAAAGAGTGTTTCCAAACTTCTCTATCAATTGGTAGGTTCAACTCTGTGAGTTGAATGAACTCATCACGAAGCAGTTTCTGAGAATCCTTCTCTCTAGTTTTCATGTGAAGATATTTCCTTTTCCAACATAGGCCTCAAGGTGCTCCGAATAAACACTTGCAGATTCTTCAAACGTGATGTTTCAAAACTGTTCTATCCAAAGGAACTTTGAAGTCTGTGAGTTGAATGCACTCATTGCAAAGAAGTTTCTCAGAATGCTTCTGTCTAGTTTTTAGGTGAAGAGATTTCATGTCCCAGCATAGGCCTCAAAGCGCTCCAAATATCCACTTGAAGATTCTATAAGAAGAGTGTCTCCAAACTGCTCTTTCCAAAGGAAGCTTCAAGTCTGTGAGTTGAATGCACTCATCACAAAGAAGTTTCTGAGAAGGCTTCCGTCTAGTTTTTATATGAAGATATTTCCTTTTCCAACATAGGCCTCAAAGCGCTCCAAATAAACACATGCAGATTCTACGAAAAGAGTGCTTCAAAGCTGCTCTTTCAAAAGCAAGGTTCAAGTCTGTGTGTTGAATGCACTCATCAGAAAGAAGTTTCTGAGAATGCTTCTGTCTAATTCTTACATGAAGATATTTCCTTTTCCAGCATAGGCCTCAAAGCGCTCAAAATAAACACTCGAAAATTCTACAAAAGGAGTGTTTCAAAAGAGTCCTATCAAAAGGAACGTTCAAGTCTGTGAGTTGAATGCACTTATCATACAGAAGTTTCCTGGAATGCTTCTGTCTAGTTTTGATGTGAAGACATTTCCTTTTCCATCATAGGCCTCAAAGCACTCCAAATATCCACTTGCAGATTCTACAAAAAGAGTGTTTCAAAACTGCTCTATCAAAAGCAAGCTTCAACACAGTGAGTAGAATGCACTCATCACAAAGAAGTTTCTGAGAATGCTTCTGTCTGGTTTTTATGTGAAGATATTTCCTATTCCAACATAGGCCTCAAAGCGCTCCAAATAAACACTTGCAGATTCTACAAAAGGAGTGTTTCAAAACTGCTCTTTTGAGAGGAATGTTCAAGTCTGTGAGTTGAATGCACTCATCACACAGAAGTTTCTGAGAATGCTTCCGTCTAGTTGTTATGTGAAGATATTTCCTTTTCCGGCCTAGGCCTCAAAACGCTCCAAATAGCCTCTTGCAGATTCTACAAAAAGAGTGTTTCAAAAGTGTTCTATCATAAGGAAGGTTCAACTCCATGAGTTGAATGAAGGCATCGTGAAGAACTTTCTGAGAATGCTTCTCTGTAGTTTTTAGGTGAAGATATTCCATATCCCAGCACAGGCCTCGAAGTGCTCCAAATAACCACTTGCAGATTTTAGCAAAGAGTGTTTCAAAACTGCTCTTTCTATAGGTAAGTTCAAGCCTTTGAGTTGAATGCACTCAACACAAAGAAGTTTCTGAGAATGCTTCTGTTCAGTTTTTATGTGAAGATATTTCCTTTTCCAGCATAGGCCTCAAACGGCTCCAAATATCCACTTGCAGATTCTACAAAAAGAGTGTTTCCAAACTTCTCTATCAATTGGTAGGTTCAACTCTGTGAGTTGAATGAACTCATCACAAAGAAGTTTCTGAGAATCCTTCTCTCTAGTTTTCATGTGAAGATATTCCCTTTTCCAACATAGGCCACATGGTGCTCCGAATAAACACTTGCAGATTCTACAAACGTAATGTTTCAAAACTGTTCTATCCAAAGGAACGTTCAACTCTGTGAGTTGAATGCACTCATTGCAAAGAAGTTTCTGAGAAGGCTTCCGTCTAGTTTTTATATGAAGATATTTCCTTTTCCAACATAGGCCTCAAAGCGCTCCAAATATCCACTTGAAGATTCTACAAGAAGAGTGTCTCCAAACCGCTCTTTCCAAAGGAAGCTTCAAGTCTGTGAGTTGAATGCACTCATCACAAAGAAGTTTCTGAGAAGGCTTCCGTCTAGTTTTTATATGAAGTTATTTCCTTTTCCAACATAGGCCTCAAAGGGCTCCAAATAAACACATGCAGATTCTACAAAAGGAGTGTTTCAAAACTGTTCTATCAAGGGGAACGTTCAAGTCTGTGAGTTGAATGCACTCATCACACAGAGGTTTCTCAGAATGCTTCCGTCTAGTTTTTATATGAAGATATTTCCTTTTCCAACGTAGGCCTCAAAGCGCTCCAAATAAACACATGTAGATTCTATGAAAAGAGTGCTTTAAAACTGCTCTTTCAAAAGCAAGGTTCAAGTCTGTGTGTTGAATGCACTCATCAGAAAGAAGTTTCTGAGAATGCTTCTGTCTAATTCTTACGTGAAGATATTTCCTTTTCCAGCTTAGGCCTCAAAGCGCTCCAAATAAACACTCGAAAATTCTACAAAAGGAGTGTTTCAAAAGAGTCCTATCAAAAGGAACGTTCAAGTCTGTGAGTTGAATGCACTTATCATACAGAAGTTTCCTGGAATGCTTCTGTCTAGTTTTTATATGAAGACATTACCTTTTCCAGCATAGACCTCAAAGCGCTCCAAATATCCAGTTGCAGATTCTACCAAAAGAGTGTTTCAAAACTGCTCTATCAAAAGCAAGCTTCAACACAGTGAGTAGAATGCACTCATCACAAAGAAGTTTCTGAGAATGCTTCTGTCTGGTTTTTATGTGAAGATATTTCCTTTTCCAACATAGGCCTCAAAGCGCTCCAAATAAACACTTGCAGATTCTACAAAAGGAGTGTTTCAAAACTGTTCTTTTGAGAGGAATGTTCAAGTCTGTGAGTTGAATGCACTCATCACACAGAAGTTTCTGAGAATGCTTCCGTCTAGTTGTTATGTGAAGATATTTCCTTTTCCGGCATAGGCCTCAAAACGCTCCAAATAGCCTCTTACAGATTCTATAAAAAGAGTGTTTCAAAAGTGTTCTATCAAAAGGAAGGTTCAACTCCGCGAGTTGAATGAAGGCATCATGAAGAACTTTCTGAGAATGCTTCTCTGTAATTTTTAGGTGAAGATATTCCATATCCCAGCACAGGCCTCGAAGTGCTCCAAATAACCACTTGCAGATTTTAGCAAAAGAGTGTTTCAAAACTGCTCTTTCTATAGGTAAGTTCAAGCCTTTGAGTTGAATGCACTCAACACAAAGAAGTTTCTGAGAATGTTTCTGTTCAGTTATTATGTGAAGATATTTCTTTTTCCAGCATAGGCCTCAAACGGCTCCAAATATCCACTTGCAAATTCTACAAAAAGAGTGTTTCCAAACTTCTCTATCAATTGGTAGGTTCAACTCTGTGAGTTGAATGAACTCATCACAAAGAAGTTTCTGAGAATCCTTCTCTCTAGTTTTCATGTGAAGATATTTCCTTTTCCAACATAGGCCACAAGGTGCCCCAAATAAACACTTACAGATTCTACAAAAGTAATGTTTCTAAACTGTTCTATCCAAAGGAACGTTCAAGTCTGTGAGTTGAATGCACTCATTGCAAAGAAGTTTCTCAGAATGCTTCTGTCTAGTTTTTAGGTGAAGAGGTTTCATGTCCCAGCATAGGCCTCAAAGCGCTCCAAATATCCACTTGAATATTCTATAAGAAGAGTGTCTCCAAACTGCTCTTTCCAAAGGAAGCTTCAAGTCTGTGAGTTGAATGCACTCATCAGAAAGAAGTTTCTGAGAATGCTTCCGTCTAGTTTTTATATTAAGTTATTTCCTTTTCCAACATAGGCCTCAAAGCGCTCCAAATAAACACATGCAGATTCTACAAAAGGAGTGTTTCAAAACTGTTCTATCAAAGGGAACGTTCAAGTCTGTGAGTTGAGTGCACTCATCACACAGAAGTTTCTCAGAATGCTTCTGTCTAGTTTTTATGTGAAGACATTTCCTTTTCCAGCATAGGCCTCAAAGCGCTCCAAATATCCACTTGCAGATTCTACCAAAAGAGTGTTTAAAAACTGCTCTATCAAAAGCGAGCTTCAACACTGTGAGTAGAATGCACTCATCACAAAGAAGTTTCTGAGAATGCTTCTGTCTGGTTTTTATGTGAAGATATTTCCTTTTCCAACAGAGGCTTCGAAGCGCTCCAAATAAACACTTGCAGATTCTACAAAAGGAGTGTTTCAAAACTGCTCTTTTGAGAGGAATGTTCAAGTCTGTGAGTTGAATGCACTCATCACACAGAAGTTTCTGAGAATGCTTCCGTCTAGTTGTTATGTGAAGAAATTTCCTATTCCGGCATAGGCCTCAAAAAGCTCCTAATAGCCTCTTGCAGATTCTACAAAAAGAGTGTTTCAAAAGTGTTTATCATAAGGAAGGTTCAACTCCGTGAGTTGAATGAAGGCATTGTGAAGAACTTTCTGAGAATGCTTCTCTGTAGTTTTTAGGTGAAGATATTCCATATCCCAGCACAGGCCTCGAAGTGCTCCACATAACCACTTGCAGATTTTACCAAAAGTGTGTTTCAAAACTGCTCTTTCTATAGGTAAGTTCAAGTCTGTGAGTTGAATGCACTCAACACAAAGAAGTTTCTGAGAACGCTTCTGTTCAGTTTTTATGTGAAGATATTTCCATATCGAGCATAGGCCTCACACGGCTCCAAATATCCACTTGCAGATTCTACAAAAAGAGTGTTTAAAAACTTCTCTATCAATTGGTATTTTCAACTCTGTGAGTTGAATGAACTCATCACAAAGAAGTTTCTGAGAATCCTTCCCTCTAGTTTTCATGTGAAGATGTTTCCAATTCCAATATAGGCCTCAAGGTGCTCCGAATAAACACTTGCGGATCCTACAAACGTAATGTTTCAAAACTGTTCTATCCAAAGGAACGTTCAAGTCTGTGAGTTGAATGCACTCATGACAAAGAAGTTTCTCAGAATGCTTCTGTCTAGTTTTTAGGTGAAGAGATTTCATGTCCCAGCATAGGCCTCAAAGCGCTCCAAATATCCACTTGAAGACTCTATAAGAAGAGTGTTTCCAAACTGCTCTTTCCAAAGGAAGCTTCAACTCTGTGAGGTGAATGCACTCATCACAAAGAAGTTTCTGAGAAGGCTTCCGTCTAGTTTTTATATGAAGATATTTCCTTTTCCAACATAGGCCTCAAAGCGCTCCAAATAAACACTTGCAGATTCTACAAAAGGAGTGTTTCAAAACTGCTCTTTCGAGAGGAACGTTCAAGTCTGTGAGTTGAATGCACTCATCACACAGAAGTTTCTGAGAATGCTTCCGTCTAGTTGTTATGTGAAGATATTTCCTTTTCAGGCATAGGCCTCAAAACGCTCCAAATAGCCTCTTGCAGATTCTACAAAAAGAGTGTTTCAAATCTGTTCTATCAAAGGGAACGTTCAAGTCTGTGAGTTGAATGCACTCATCACACAGAAGTTTCTCAGCATGCTTCTGTCAAGTTTTTAGGTGAAGCGATTTCATTTCCCAGCATAGGCCTCAAAGCGCTCCAAATATCCCCTTGCAGATTCTACGAAAAGAGTGTTTCAAAGCTGCTCTTTGAAAAGCAAGGTTCAAGTCTGTGTGTTGAATGCACTCATCAGAAAGAAGTTTCTGAGAATGCTTCTGTCTAGTTCTTACGTGAAGATATTTCCTTTTCCAGCTTAGGCCCCAAAGCGCTCCAAATAAACACTTGCAAATTCTACAAAAGGAGTGTTTCAAAAGAGTCCTATCAAAAGGAACGTTCAAGTCTGTGAGTTGAATGCACTTCTCATACAGAAGTTTCCTGGAATGCTTCTGTCTAGTTTTTATGTGAAGACACTTCCTTTTCCAGCATAGGCCTCAAAGCGCTCCAAATATCCACTTGCAGATTCTACCAAAAGAGTGTTTCAAAACTGCTCTATCAAAAGCAAGTTTCAACACTGTGAGTAGAATGCACTCATCACAAAGAAGTTTCTGAGAATGCTTCTGTCTGGTTCTTATGTGAAGATATTTCCTTTTCCAACATAGGCCTCAAAGCGCTCCAAATAAACATTTGCAGATTCTACAAAAGGAGTGTTTCAAAACTGCTCTTTTGAGAGGAACGTTGAAGTCTGTGAGTTGAATGCACTCATCACACAGAAGTTTCTGAGAATGCTTCCGTCTAGTTGTTATGTGAAGATATTTCCTTTTCCAGCATAGGCCTCAAAACGCTCCAAATATCCTTTTGCAGATTCTACAAAAAGAGTGTTTCAAAAGTGTTCTATCATAAGCAAAGTTCAACTCCGTGAATTGAATGAAGGCATCGTGAAGAACTTTCTGAGAATGCTTCTCTGTAGTTTTTAGTTGAAGATATTCCATATCCCAGCACAGGCCTCGAAGTGCTCCAAATAACCACTTGCAGATTTTAGCAAAAGAGTGTTTCAAAACTGCTCTTTCTATAGGTAAGTTCAAGTCTGTGAGTTGAATGCACTCAACACAAAGAAGTTTCTGAGAATGCTTCTGTTCAGTTTTTATGTGAAGATATTTCCCTTTCCTGCATAGGCCTCAAACGGCTCCAAATATCCACTTGCAGATTCTACAAAAAGAGCGTTTCCAAACTTCTCTATCAATTGGTAGGTTCAACTCTGTGAGTTGAATGAACTCATCACGAAGAAGTTTCTGAGAATCCTTCTCTCTAGTTTTCATGTGAAGATATTTCCTTTTCCAACATAGGCCTCAAGGTGCTCCGAATAAACACTTGCAGATTCTACAATCGTAATGTTTCACAACTGTTCTATCCAAAGGAACGTTCAAGTCTGTGAGTTGAATGCACTCATTGCAAAGAAGTTTCTCAGAATGCTTCTGTCTAGTTTTTAGGTGAAGAGATTTCATGTCCCAGCATAGGCCTCAAAGCGCTCCAAATATCCACTTGAAGATTCTATAAGAAGAGTGTCTCCAAACTGCTCTTTCCAAAGGAAGCTTCAAGTCTGTGAGTTGAATGCACTCATCACAAAGAAGTTTCTGAGAAGGCTTCCGTCTAGTTTTTATATGAAGATATTTCCTTTTCCAACAGAGGCCTCAAAGCGCTCCAAATAAACACATGCAGATTCTACAAAAGGAGTGTTTCAAAACTGTTCTATCAAAGGGAACGTTCAAGTCTGTGAGTTGAATGCACTCATCACACAGAAGTTTCTCAGAATGCTTCTGTCTAGTTTTTAGGTGAAGAGATTTCATTTCCCAGCATAGGCCTCAAAGCGCTCCAAATATCCCCTTGCAGATTGTACGAAAAGAGTGTTTCAAAGCTGCTCTTTCAAAAGCAAGGTTCAAGTCTGTGTGTTGAATGCACTCATCAGAAAGAAGTTTCTGAGAATGCTTCTATCTAGTTCTTACGTGAAGATATTTCCTTTTCCAGCTTTGGCCCCAAAGCGCTCCAAAGAAACACTTGCAAATTCTACAAAAGGAGTGTTTCAAAAGAGTCCTATCAAAAGGAACGTTCAAGTCTGTGAGTTGAATGCACTTATCATACAGAAGTTTCCGGGAATGCTTCTGTCTAGTTTTTATGTGAAGACATTTCCTTTTCCAGCATAGGCCTCAAAGCGCTCCAAATATCCACTTGCAGATTCTACCAAAAGAGTGTTTCAAAACTGCTCTTTCAAAAGAAAGCTTCAAGACTGTGAGTTGAATGCCCTCAACACAAAGAAGTTTGTGAGAATGCTTCTGTCTAGTTTTCAGGTGAAAATACTTCATTTCCCAGCATAGGCCTCAAATCGCTCCAAATATCCACGTGCAGCTTCTACAAAAAGAGTGTTTCAAAACTGCTCTTTCAAAAGAAAGCTTCAAGTCTGTGAGTTGAATGCACTCAACACAAAGAAGTTTCTGAGAATGCTTCTGTCAGGTTTTTATGTGAAGATATTTCCTTTTCTAGCATAGGCCTCAAAGCGCTCCAAATATGCACTTGCAGATTCTACAAAAAGAGTGTTTCCAACCTTCTCTATCAATTGGTAGGTTCAAATCTGTGAGTTGAATGCCCTCATCACAAAGAAGATTCCGAGAATCCTTCTCTATAGTTTTCATGTGAAGATATTTCCTTTTCCAACATAGGCCTCAAGGTGCTCCGAACAAACACTTGCGGATTCTACAAACTTAGTGTTTCAGAACTGTTCTATCAAAAACAACGTTCAAGTCCATGAGTTGAATGCACTCATCACACAGGAGTTTCTGAGAATGCTTCCGTCTAGTTGTTATGTGAAGATATTTCCTTTTCCAGCGTAGGCCTCAAAACGCTCCAAATATCCTCTTGCAGATACCACAAAAAGAGTGTTTCAAAAGTGTTCTACCATAAGGAAGGTTCAACTCCGTGAGTTGAACGAAGGAATCATGAAGAAATTTCTGAGAATGCTTCTCTGTAGTTTTTACGTGAAGATATTCCATATCCCAGCACAGGCCTCGAAGTGCTCCAAATAACCACTTACAGATTTTACCAAAAGTGTTTCAAAACTGCTCTTTCTATACGTAAGTTCATGTCTGTGAGTTGAATGCACTCAACACAAAGAAGTTTCAGAGAATGCTTCTGTTCAGTTTTTATGTGAAGATATTTCCATATCCAGCATAGGCCTCAAACAGCTCCAAATATCCACTTGCAGATTCTGCAAAAAGAGTGTTTCCAAACTTCTCTATCAATTGGTAGGTTCAACTCTGTGAGTTGAATGAACTCATCACAAAGAAGTTTCTGAGAATCCTTCTCTCTAGTTTTCATGTGAAGATATTTCCATTTCCAACATAGGCCTCAAGGTGCTCCGAATAAACACTTGCAGATTCTACAAACGTAATGTTTCAAAACTGTTCTATCCAAAGGAACGTTCAAGTCTGTGAGTTGAATGCACTCATGGCAAAGAAGTTTCTCAGAATGCTTCTGTCTAGTTTTTAGGTGAAGAGATTTCATGTCCCAGCATAGGCCTAAAAGCGCTCCAAATATCCACTTGAAGATTCTATAAGAAGAGTGTTTCCAAACTGCTCTTTCCAAAGGAAGCTTCAAGTCTGTGAGTTGAATGCAGTCATCACAAAGAAGTTTCTGAGAAGGCTTCTGTCTAGTTTTTATATGAAGATATTTCCTTTTCCAACATAGGCCTCAAAGCGCTCCAAATAAACACATGCAGATTCTACGAAAAGAGTGCTTCAAAGCTGCTCTTTCAAAAGCAAGGTTCAAGTCTGTGTGTTGAATGCACTCATCAGAGAGAAGTTTCTGAGAATACTTCTGTCTAGTTCTTACGTGAAGATATTTCCTTTTCCAGCTTAGGCCTCAAAGCGCTCCAAATAAACCCTTGCAAATTCTACAAAAGGAGTGTTTCAAAAGAGTCCTATCAAAAGGAACGTTCAAGTCTGTGAGTTGAATGCACTTATCATACAGAAGTTTCCTGGAATGCTTCTGTCTAGTTTTAATGTGAAGACATTTCCTTTTCCAGCATAGGCCTCAAAGCGCTCCAACTATCCACTTGTAGATTCTACCAAAAGAGTGTTTCAAAACTGCTCTATCAAAAGCAAGCTTCAACACTGTGAGTAGAATGCACTCATCACAAAGAAGTTTCTGAGATTGCTTCTGTCTGGTTTTTATGTGAAGATATTTCTTTTCCAACAGAGGCCTCAAAGCGCTCCAAATAAACACTTGCAGATTCTACAAAAGGAGTGTTTCAAAACTGCTCTTTTGAGAGGAATGTTCAAGTCTGTGAGTTGAATGCACTCATCACACAGAAGTTTCTGAGAATGCTTCCATCTAGTTGTTATGTGAAGATATTTCCTTTTCCGGCATAGGCCTCAAAACGCTCCAAATAGCCTCTTGCAGATCCTACAAAAAGAGTGTTTCAAAAGTGTTCTATCATAAGGAGGGTTCAACTCCCTGAGTTGAATGAAGGCATCATGAAGAACTTTCTGAGAATGCTTCTCTGTAATTTTTAGGTGAAGATATTCCATATCCCAGAACAGGCCTCTAAGTGCTCCAAATAACCACTTGCAGATTTTAGCAAAAGAGTGTTTCAAAACTGCTCTTTCTATAGGTAAGTTCAAGTCTGTGAGTTGAATGCACTCAACACAAAGAAGTTTCTGAGAATGCTTCTGTTTACTTTTTATGTGAAGATATTTCCTTTTCCAGCATAGGCCTCACACGGCTCCAAATATCCACTTGCAGATTCAACAAACAGAGTGTTTCCAATCTTCTCTATCAATTGGTAGGTTCAACTCTGTGAGTTGAATGAACTCATCACAAAGAAGTTTCTGAGAATCCTTCTCTCTAGTTTTCATGTGAAGATATTTCCATTTCCAACATAGGCCTCAAGGTGCTCCGAATAAACACTTGCAGATTCTACAAACGTAATGTTTCAAAACTGTTCTATCCAAAGGAACGTTCAAGTCTGTGAGTTGAATGCACTCATTGCAAAGAAGTTTCTCAGAATGCTTCTGTCTAGTTTTTAGGTGAAGAGATTTCATGTCCCAGCATAGGCCTCAAAGCACTCCAAATATACACTTGAAGATTCTATAAGAAGAGTGTTTCCAAACTGCTATTTCCAAAGGAAGCTTCAACTCTGTGAGTCGAATGCACTCATCACAAAGAAGTTTCTGAGAAGGCTTCCGTCTAGTTTTTATATGAAGATATTTCCTTTTCCAATATAGGCCTCAAAGCGCTCCAAATAAACACATTCAGATTCTACGAAAAGAGTGCTTCAAAGCTGCTCTTTCAAAAGCAAGGTTCAAGTCTGTGTGTTGAATGCACTCATCAGAAAGAAGTTTCTGAGAATGCTTCTGTCTGGTTTTTATGTGAAGATATTTCCTATTCCAACATAGGCCTCAAAGCGCTCCAAATAAACACTTGCAGATTCTACAAAAGGAGTGTTTCAAAACTGCTCTTTTGAGAGGAATGTTCAAGTCTGTGGGTTGAATGCACTCATCACACAGAAGTTTCTGAGAATGCTTCCGTCTAGTTGTTATGTGAAGATATTTCCTTTTCCGGCCTAGGCCTCAAAACGCTCCAAATAGCCTCTTGCAGATTCTACAAAAAGAGTGTTTCAAAAGTGTCCCAGCATAGGGACACTTTTCATGTCCCAGCATAGGCCTCAAAGCGCTCCAAATATCCACTTGAAGATCCTATAAGAAGAGTGTCCCCAACTGCTCTTTCCAAAGGAAGCTGCAAGTCTGTGAGTTGAATGCACTCATCACAAAGAAGTTTCTGAGAAGGCTTCCGTCTAGTTTTTATATGAAGATATTTCCTTTTCCAACAAAGGCCTCAAAGCGCTCCAAATAAACACATGCAGATTCTACAAAAGGAGTGTTTCAACTCACAAGTCTGTGAGTTGAATGCCCTCATCACACAGAAGTTTCTGAGAATGCTTCTGTCTAGTTTTTAGGTGAAGATATTTCCTTTTCCAGCATAGGCCTCAAAACGCTCCAAATATCCTCTTGCAGATTCTACAAAAAGAGTGTTTCAAAACTGTTCTATCATAAGGAAGGTTCAACTCCGTGAGTTGAATGAAGGCATCGTGAAGAACTTTCTGAGAATGCTTCTCTGTAGTTTTTAGGTGAAGATATTCCATATCCCAGCACAGGCCTCGAAGTGCTCCAAATAACCATTTGCAGATTTTAGCAAAAGAGTGTTTCAAAACTGCTCTTTCTATAGGTAAGTTCAAGTCTGTGAGTTGATTGCACTCAACACAAATAAGTTTCTGAGAATGCTTCTGTTCAGTTTTTATGTGAAGATATTTCCTTTTCCAGCATAGGCCTCACATGGCTCCAAATATCCACTTGCAGATTCTACAAAAAGAGTGTTTCCAAACTTCTCTATCGATTGGTAGGTTCAACTCTGTGAGTTGAATGAACTCATCACAAAGAAGTTTCTGAGAATCCTTCTCTCTAGTTTTTATGTGAAGATATTTCCTTTTGCAACATAGGCCTCAAGGTGCTCCGAATAAACACTTGCAGATTCTACAAACGTAATGTTTCAAAACTGTTCTATCCAAAGGAACGTTCAAGTCTGTGAGTGGAATGCACTCATTGCAAAGAAGTTTCTCAGAATGCTTCTGTCTAGTTTTTAGGTGAAGAGATTTCATGTCCCAGCATAGGCCTCAAAGCGCTCCAAATATCCAGTTGAAGATCCTATAAGAAGAGTGTCCCCAACTGCTCTTTCCAAAGGAAGCTTCAAGTCTGTGAGTTGAATGCACTCATCACAAAGAAGTTTCTGAGAAGGCTTCCGTCTAGTTTTTATATGAAGATATTTCCTTTTCCAACAAAGGCCTCAAAGCGCTCCAAATAAACACATGCAGATTCTACAAAAGGAGTGTTTCAAAACTGTTCTATCAAAGGGAACGTTCAAGTCTGTGAGTTGAATGCACTCATCACACAGAAGTTTCTCAGAATGCTTCTGTCTAGTTTTTAGGTGAAGAGATTTCATTTCCCAGCATAGGCCTCAAAGCGCTCCAAATATCCCCTTGCAGATTCTACGAAAAGAGTGTTTCAAAGCTGCTCTTTCAAAAGCAAGGTTCAAGTCTGTGTGTTGAATGCACTCATCAGAAAGAAGTTTCTGAGAATGCTTCTGTCTAGTTCTTACGTGTAGATACTTCCTTTTCCAGCTTAGGCCTCAAAGCGCTCCAAATAAACACTTGCAAATTCTACAAAAGGAGTGTTTCAAAAGAGTCCTCTCAAAAGGAACGTTCAAGTCTGTGAGTTGAATGCACTTATCATACAGAAGTTTCCTGGAATGCTTCTGTCTAGTTTTTATGTGAAGACATTTCCTTTTCCAGCATAGGCCTCAAAGCGCTCCAAATATCCACTTGCAGATTCTACCAAAAGAGTGTTTCAAAACTGCTCTATCAAAAGCAAGCTTCAACACTGTGAGTAGAATGCACTCATCACAAAGAAGTTTCTGAGAATGCTTCTGTCTAGTTTTTATGTGAAGAGATTTCCTTTTCCAACATAGGCCTCAAAGCGCTCCAAATAAACACTTGCAGATTCTACAAAAGGAGTGTTTCAAAACTGCTCTTTCGAGAGGAACGTTCAAGTCTGTGAGTTGAATGCACTCATCACACAGAAGTTTCTGAGAATGCTTCCGTCTAGTTGTTATGTGAAGATATTTCCTTTTCCAGCATAGGCCTCAAAACGCTCCAAAAAGCCTCTTGCAGATTCTACAAAAAGAGTGTTTCAAACGTGTTCTATCATAAGGAAGGTTCAACTCCGTGAGTTGAATGAAGGCATCATGAAGAACTTTCTGAGAATGCTCCTCTGTAGTTTTTAGGTGAAGATATTCCATATCCCAGCACAGGCCTTGAAGTGCTCCAAATAACCACTTGCAGATTTTAGCAAAAGATTGTTTCAAAACTGCTATTTCTATAGGTAAGTTCAAGTCTGTGAGTTGAATGCACTCAACACAAAGAAGTTTCTGAGAATGCTTCTGTTCAGTTTTTATGTGAAGATATTTCCTTTTCCAGCATAGGCCTCAAACGGCTCCAAATATCCACTTGCAGATTCTACAAAAAGAGTGTTTCCAAACTTCTCTATCGATTGGTAGGTTCAACTCTGTGAGTTGAATGAACTCATCTCAAAGAAGTTTCTGAGAATCCTACTCTCTAGTTTTTATGTGAAGATATTTCCTTTTCCAACATAGGCCTCAAGGTACTCCGAATAAACACTTGCAGATTCTACAAACGTAATGTTTCAAAACTGTTCTATCCAAAGGAACGTTCAAGTCTGTGAGTTGAATGCACTCATTGCAAAGAAGTTTCTCAGAATGCTTCTGTCTAGTTTTTAGGTGAAGAGATTTCATGTCCCAGCATAGGCCTCAAAGCGCTCCAAATATCCACTTGAAGATCCTATAAGAAGAGTGTCCCCAACTGCTCTTTCCAAAGGAAGCTGCAAGTCTGTGAGTTGAATGCACTCATCACAAAGAAGTTTCTGAGAAGGCTTCCGTCTAGTCTTTATATGAAGATATTTCCTTTTCCAACAAAGGCCTCAAAGCGCTCCAAATAAACACATGCAGATTCTACAAAAGGAGTGTTTCAAAACTGTTCTATCAAAGGGAACGTTCAAGTCTGTGAGTTGAATGCACTCATCACACAGAAGTTTCTCAGAATGCTTCTGTCTAGTTTTTAGGTGAAGAGATTTCATTTCCCAGCATAGGCCTCAAAGCGCTCCAAATATCCCCTTGCAGATTCTACGAAAAGAGTGTTTCAAAGCTGCTCTTTCAAAAGCAAGGTTCAAGTCTGTGTGTTGAATGCACTCATCAGAAAGAAGTTTCTGAGAATGCTTCTGTCTAGTTCTTACGTGTAGATACTTCCTTTTCCAGCTTAGGCCTCAAAGCGCTCCAAATAAACACTTGCAAATTCTACAAAAGGAGTGTTTCAAAAGAGTCCTCTCAAAAGGAACGTTCAAGTCTGTGAGTTGAATGCACTTATCATACAGAAGTTTCCTGGAATACTTCTGTCTAGTTTTTATGTGAAGACATTTCCTTTTCCAGCATAGGCCTCAAAGCGCTCCAAATATCCACTTGCAGATTCTACCAAAAGAGTGTTTCAAAACTGCTCTATCAAAAGCAAGCTTCAACACTGTGAGTAGAATGCACTCATCACAAAGAAGTTTCTGAGAATGCTTCTGTCTAGTTTTTATGTGAAGATGTTTCCTTTTCCAACATAGACCTCAAAGCGCTCCAAATAAACACTTGCAGATTCTACAAAAGGAGTGTTTCAAAACTGCTCTTTCGAGAGGAACGTTCAAGTCTGTGAGTTGAATGCACTCATTGCAAAGAAGTTTCTCAGAATGCTTCTGTCTAGTTTTTAGGTGAAGAGATTTCATGTCCCAGCATAGGCCTCAAAGCGCTCCAAATATCCACTTGAAGATCCTATAAGAAGAGTGTCCCAACTGCTCTTTCCAAAGGAAGCTTCAAGTCTGTGAGTTGAATGCACTCATCACAAAGAAGTTTCTGAGAAGGCTTCCGTCTAGTTTTTACATGAAGATATTTCCTTTTCCAACAAAGGCCTCAAAGCCCTCCAAATAAACACATGCAGATTCTACAAAAGGAGTGTTTCAAAACTGTTCTATCAAAGGGAACGTTCAAGTCTGTGAGTTGAATGCACTCATCACACAGAAGTTTCTCAGAATGCTTCTGTCTAGTTTTTAGGTGAAGAGATTTCATTTCCCAGCATAGGCCTCAAAGCGCTCCAAATATCCCCTTGCAGATTCTACGAAAAGAGTGTTTCAAAGCTGCTCTTTCAAAAGCAAGGTTCAAGTCTGTGTGTTGAATGCACTCATCAGAAAGAAGTTTCTGAGAATGCTTCTGTCTAGTTCTTACGTGTAGATATTTCCTTTTCCAGCTTAGGCCTCAAAGCGCTCCAAAAAAACACTTGCAAATTCTACAAAAGGAGTGTTTCAAAAGAGTCCTCTCAAAAGGAACGTTCAAGTCTGTGAGTTGAATGCACTTATCATACAGAAGTTTCCTGGAATGCTTCTGTCTAGTTTTTATGTGAAGACATTTCCTTTTCCAGCATAGGCCTCAAAGCGCTCCAAATATCCACTTGCAGATTCTATCAAAAGAGTGTTTCAAAACTGCTCTATCAAAAGCAAGCTTCAACACTGTGAGTAGAATGCACTCATCACAAAGAAGTTTCTGAGAATGCTTCTGTCTAGTTTTTATGTGAAGATATTTCCTTTTCCAACATAGGCCTCAAAGCGCTCCAAATAAACACTTGCAGATTCTACAAGAGGAGTGTTTCAAAACTGCTCTTTCGAGAGGAACGTTCAAGTCTGTGAGTTGAATGCACTCATCACACAGAAGTTTCTGAGAATGCTTCCGTCTAGTTGTTATGTGAAGATATTTCCTTTTCCAGCATAGGCCTCAAAACGCTCCAAATAGCCTCTTGCTGATTCTACAAAAAGAGTGTTTCAAAAGTGTTCTATCATAAGGAAGGTTCAACTCCGTGAGTTGAATGAAGGCATCGTGAAGAACTTTCCGAGAATGCTCCTCTGTAGTTTTTAGGTGAAGATATTCCATATCCCAGCACAGGCCTCGAAGTGCTCCAAATAACCACTTGCAGATTTTAGCAAAAGAGTGTTTCAAAACTGCTCTTTCTATAGGTAAGTTGAAGTCTGTGAGTTGAATGCACTCAACACAAAGAAGTTTCTGAGAATGCTTCTGTTCAGTTTTTATGTGAAGATATTTCCTTTTCCAGCATAGGCCTCAAACAGCTCCAAATATCCACTTGCAGATTCTACAAAAAGAGTGTTTCCAAACTTCTCTATCGATTGGTAGTTTCAACTCTGTGAGTTGAATGAACTCATCACAAAGAAGTTTCTGAGAATCCTTCTCTCTAGTTTTTATGTGAAGATATTTCCTTTTCCAACATAGGCCTCAAGGTGCTCCGAATAAACACTTGCAGATTCTACAAACGTAATGTTTCGAAACTGTTCTATCCAAAGGAACGTTCAAGTCTGTGAGTTGAATGCACTCATTGCAAAGAAGTTTCTCAGAATGCTTCTGTCTAGTTTTTAGGTGAAGAGATTTCATGTCCCAGCATAGGCCTCAAAGCGCTCCAAATATCCACTTGAAGATCCTATAAGAAGAGTGTCTCCAAACTGCTCTTTCCAAAGGAAGCTTCAAGTCTGTGAGTTGAATGCACTCATCACAAAGAAGTTTCTGAGAAGGCTTTCGTCTAGTTTTTATATGAAGATATTTCCTTTTCCAACATAGGCCTCAAAGCGCTGCAAATAAACACATGCAGATTCTACAAAAGGAGTGTTTCAAAACTGTTCTATCAAAGGGAACGTTCAAGTCTGTGAGTTGAATGCACTCATCACACAGAAGTTTCTCAGAATGCTTCTGTCTAGTTTTTAGGTGAAGAGATTTCATTTCCCAGCATAGGCCTCAAAGCGCTCCAAATATCCCCTTGCAGATTCTACGAAAAGAGTGTTTCAAAGCTGCTCTTTCAAAAGCAAGGTTCAAGTCTGTGTGTTGAATGCACTCATCAGAAAGAAGTTTCTGAGAATGCTTCTGTCTAGTTCTTACGTGTAGATACTTCCTTTTCCAGCTTAGGCCTCAAAGCGCTCCAAATAAACACTTGCAAATTCTACAAAAGGAGTGTTTCAAAAGAGTCCTCTCAAAAGGAACGTTCAAGTCTGTGAGTTGAATGCACTCATCACACAGAAGTTTCTGAGAATGCTTCCGTCTAGTTGTTATGTGAAGATATTTCCTTTTCCAGCATAGGCCTCAAAACGCTCCAAATAGCCTCTTGCAGATTCTACAAAAAGAGTGTTTCAAAAGTGTTCTATCATAAGGAAGGTTCAACTCCGGGAGTTGAATGAAGGCATCGTGAAGAACTTTCTGAGAATGCTTCTCTGTAGTTTTTAGGTGAAGATATTCCATATCCCAGCACAGGCCTCGAAGTGCTCCAAATAACCACTTGCAGATTTTAGCAAAAGAGTGTTTCAAAACTGCTCTTTCTATAGGTAAGTTCAAGTCTATGAGTTGAATGCACTCAACACAAAGAAGTTTCTGAGAATGCTTCTGTTCAGTTTTTATGTGAAGATATTTCCTTTTCCAGCATAGGCCTCAAACGGCTCCAAATATCCACTTGCAGATTCTACAAAAAGAGTGTTTCCAAACATCTCTATCGATTGGTACGTTCAACTCTGTGAGTTGAATGAACTCATCACAAAGAAGTTTCTGAGAATCCTTCTCTCTAGTTTTTATGTGACGATATTTCCTTTTCCAACATAGGCCTCAAGGTGTTCCGAATAAACACTTGCAGATTCTACAAACGTAATGTTTCAAAACTGTTCTATCCAAAGGAACGTTCAAGTCTGTGAGTTGAATGCACTCATTGCAAAGAAGTTTCTCAGAATGCTTCTGTCTAGTTTTTAGGTGAAGAGATTTCATGTCCCAGCATAGGCCTCAAAGCGCTCCAAATATCCACTTGAAGATCCTAAAAGAAGAGTGTCTCCAAACTGCTCTTTCCAAAGGAAGCTTCAAGTCTGTGAGTTGAATGCACTCATCACAAAGAAGTTTCTGAGAAGGCTTCCGCCTAGTTTTTATATGAAGATATTTCCTTTTCCAACATAGGCCTCAAAGCGCTCCAAATAAACACATGCAGATTCTACAAAAGGAGTGTTTCAAAACTGTTCTATCAAAGGGAACGTTCAAGTCTGTGAGTTGAATGCACTCATCACACAGAAGTTTCTCAGAATGCTTCTGTCTAGTTTTTAGGTGAAGAGATTTCATTTCCCAGCATAGGCCTCAAAGCGCTCCAAATATCCCCTTGCAGATTCTACGAAAAGAGTGTTTCAAAGCTGCTCTTTCAAAAGCAAGGTTCAAGTCTGTGTGTTGAATGCACTCATCAGAAAGAAGTTTCTGAGAATGCTTCTGTCTAGTTCTTACGTGTAGATACTTCCTTTTCCAGCTTAGGCCTCAAAGCGCTCCAAATAAACACTTGCAAATTCTACAAAAGGAGTGTTTCAAAAGAGTCCTCTCAAAAGGAACGTTCAAGTCTGTGAGTTGAATGCACTTATCATACAGAAGTTTCCTGGAATGCTTCTGTCTAGTTTTTATGTGAAGACATTTCCTTTTCCAGCATAGGCCTCAAAGGGCTCCAAATATCCACTTGCAGATTCTACCAAAAGAGTGTTTCAAAACTGCTCTATCAAAAGCAAGCTTCAACACTGTGAGTAGAATGCACTCATCACAAAGAAGTTTCTGAGAATGCTTCTGTCTAGTTTTTATGTGAAGATATTTCCTTTTCCAACATAGGCCTCAAAGCGCTCCAAGTAAACACTTGCAGATTCTGCAAAAGGAGTGTTTCAAAACTGCTCTTTCGAGAGGAACGTTCAAGTCTGTGAGTTGAATGCACTCATCACACAGAAGTTTCTGAGAATGCTTCCGTCTAGTTGTTATGTGAAGATATTTCCTTTTCCAGCATAGGCCTCAAAACGCTCGAAATAGCCTCTTGCAGATTCTACAAAAAGAGTGTTTCAAAAGTGTTCTATCATAAGGAAGGTTCAACTGCGGGAGTTGAATGAAGGCATCGTGAAGAACTTTCTGAGAATGCTACTCTGTAGTTTTTAGGTGAAGATATTCCATATCCCAGCACAGGCCTCGAAGTGCTCCAAATAACCACTTGCAGATTTTAGCAAAAGAGTGTTTCAAAACTGCTCTTTCTATAGGTAAGTTCAAGTCTATGAGTTGAATGCACTCAACACAAAGAAGTTTCTGAGAATGCTTCTGTTCAGTTTTTATGTGAAGATATTTCCTTTTCCAGCATAGGCCTCAAACGGCTCCAAATATCCACTTGCAGATTCTACAAAAAGAGTGTTTCCAAACTTCTCTATCAATTGGTAGGTTCAACTCTGTGAGTTGAATGAACTCATCACAAAGAAGTTTCTGAGAATCCTTCTCTCTAGTTTTTATGTGAAGATATTTCCTTTTCCAACATAGGCCTCAAGGTGCTCCGAATAAAGACTTGCAGATTCTACAAACGTAATGTTTCAAAACTGTTCTATCCAAAGGAACGTTCAAGTCTGTGAGTTGAATGCACTCATTGCAAAGAAGTTTCTCAGAATGCTTCTGTCTAGTTTTTAGGTGAAGACATTTCATGTCCCAGCATAGGCCTCAAAGCGCTCCAAATATCCACTTGAAGATCCTATAAGAAGAGTGTCCCCAACTGCTCTTTCCAAAGGAAGCTGCAAGTCTGTGAGTTGAATGCACTCATCACAAAGAAGTTTCTGAGAAGGCTTCCGTCTAGTTTTTATATGAAGATATTTCCTTTTCCAACAAAGGCCTCAAAGCGCTCCAAATAAACACATGCAGATTCTACAAAAGGAGTGTTTCAAAACTGTTCTATCAAAGGGAACGTTCAAGTCTGTGAGTTGAATGCACTCATCACACAGAAGTTTCTCAGAATGCTTCTGTCTAGTTTTTAGGTGAAGAGATTTCATTTCCCAGCATAGGCCTCAAAGCGCTCCAAATATCCCCTTGCTGATTCTACGAAAAGAGTGTTTCAAAGCTGCTCTTTCAAAAGCAAGGTTCAAGTCTGTGTGTTGAATGCACTCATCAGAAAGTAGTTTCTGAGAATGCTTCTGTCTAGTTCTTACGTGTAGATACTTCCTTTTCCAGCTTAGGCCTCAAAGCGCTCCAAATAAAAACTTGCAAATTCTACAAAAGGAGTGTTTCAAAAGAGTCCTCTCAAAAGGAACGTTCAAGTCTGTGAGTTGAATGCACTTATCATACAGAAGTTTCCTGGAATGCTTCTGTCTAGTTTTTATGTGAAGACATTTCCTTTTCCAGCATAGGCCTCAAAGCGCTCCAAATATCCACTTGCAGATTCTACCAAAAGAGTGTTTCAAAACTGCTCTATCAAAAGCAAGCTTCAACACTGTGAGTAGAATGCACTCATCACAAAGAAGTTTCTGAGAATGCTTCTGTCTAGTTTTTATGTGAAGATATTTCCTTTTCCAACATAGGCCTCAAAGCGCTCCAAATAAACACTTGCAGATTCTACAAAAGGAGTGTTTCAAAACTGCTCTTTCGAGAGGAACGTTCAAGTCTGTGAGTTGAATGCACTCATCACACAGAAGTTTCTGAGAATGCTTCCGTCTAGTTGTTATGTGAAGATATTTCCTTTTCCAGCATAGGCCTCAAAACTCTCCAAATAGCCTCTTGCAGATTCTACAAAAAGAGTGTTTCAAAAGTGTTCTATCATAAGGAAGGTTCAACTCTGTGAGTTGAATGAAGGCATCGTGAAGAACTTTCTGAGAATGCTCCTCTGTAGTTTTAGGTGAAGATATTCCATATCCCAGCACAGGCCTTGAAGTGCTCCAAATAACCACTTGCAGATTTTAGCAAAAGTGTGTTTGAAAACTGCTCTTTCTATAGGTAAGTTGAAGTCTGTGAGTTGAATGCACTCAACACAAAGAACTTTCTGAGAATGCTTCTGTTCAGTTTTTATGTGAAGATATTTCCTTTTCCAGCATAGGCCTCAAACGGCTCCAAATATCCACTTGCAGATTCTACAAAAAGAGTGTTTCCAAACTTCTCTATCGATTGGTAGGTTCAACTCTGTGAGTTGAATGAACTCATCACAAAGAAGTTTCTGAGAATCCTTCTCTCTAGGTTTTATGTGAAGATATTTCCTTTTCCAACATAGGCCTCAAGGTGCTCCGAATAAACACTTGCAGATTCTACAAACGTAATGTTTCAAAACTGTTCTATCCAAAGGAACGTTCAAGTCTGTGAGTTGAATGCACTTATTGCAATGAAGTTTCTCAGAATGCTTCTGTCTAGTTTTTAGGTGAAGAGATTTCATGTCCCAGCATAGGCCTCAAAGCGATCCAAATATCCACTTGAAGATCCTATAAGAAGAGTGTCCCCAACTGCTCTTTCCAAAGGAAGCTGCAAGTCTGTGAGTTGAATGCACTCATCACAAAGAAGTTTCTGAGAAGGCTTCCGTCTAGTTTTTATATGAAGATATTTCCTTTTCCACCAAAGGCCTCAAAGCGCTCCAAATAAACACATGCAGATTCTACAAAAGGAGTGTTTCAAAACTGTTCTATCAAAGGGAACGTTCAAGTCTGTGAGTTGAATGCACTCATCACACAGAAGTTTCTCAGAATGCTTCTGTCTAGTTTTTAGGTGAAGAGATTTCATTTCCCAGCATAGGCCTCAAAGCGGTCCAAATATCCCCTTGCAGATTCTACGAAAAGAGTGTTTCAAAGCTGCTCTTTCAAAAGCAAGGTTCAAGTCTGTGTGTTGAATGCACTCATCAGAAAGAAGTTTCTGAGAATGCTTCTGTCTAGTTCTTACGTGTAGATACTTCCTTTTCCAGCTTAGGCCTCAAAGCGCTCCAAATAAACACTTGCAAATTCTACAAAAGGAGTGTTTCAAAAGAGTCCTCTCAAAAGGAACGTTCAAGTCTGTGAGTTGAATGCACTTATCATACAGAAGTTTCCTGGAATGCTTCTGTCTAGTTTTTATGTGAAGACATTTCCTTTTCCAGCATAGGCCTCAAAGCGCTCCAAATATCCACTTGCAGATTCTACCAAAAGAGTGTTTCAAAACTGCTCTATCAAAAGCAAGCTTCAACACTGTGAGTAGAATGCACTCATCACAAAGAAGTTTCTGAGAATGCTTCTGTCTAGTTTTTATGTGAAGATATTTCCTTTTCCAACATAGGCCTCAAAGCGCTCCAAATAAACACTTGCAGATTCTACAAAAGGAGTGTTTCAAAACTGCTCTTTCGAGAGGAACGTTCAAGTCTGTGAGTTGAATGCACTCATCACACAGAAGTTTCTGAGAATGCTTCCGTCTAGTTGTTATGTGAAGATATTTCCTTTTCCAGCATAGGCCTCAAAACGCTCCAAATAGCCTCTTGCAGATTCTACAAAAAGAGTGTTTCAAAAGTGTTCTATCATAAGGAAGGTTTAACTCCGTGAGTTGAATGAAGGCATCATGAAGAACTTTCTGAGAATGCTCCTCTGTAGTTTTTAGGTGAAGATATTCCATATCCCAGCACAGGCCTCGAAGTGCTCCAAATAACCACTTGCAGATTTTAGCAAAAGAGTGTTTCAAAACTGCTCTTTCTATAGGTAAGTTCAAGTCTGTGAGTTGAATGCACTCAACACAAAGAAGTTTCTGAGAATGCTTCTGTTCAGTTTTTATGTGAAGATACTTCCTTTTCCAGCATAGGCCTCAAACGGCTCCAAATATCCACTTGCAGATTCTACAAAAAGAGTGTTTCCAAACTTCTCTATCGATTGGTAGGTTCAACTCTGTGAGTTGAATGAACTCATCACAAAGAAGTTTCTGAGAATCCTTCTCTCTAGTTTTTATGTGAAGATATTTCCTTTTCCAACATAGGCCTCAAGGTGCTCCGAATAAACACTTGCAGATTCTACAAACGTAATGTTTCAAAACTGTTCTATCCAAAGGAACGTTCAAGTCTGTGAGTTGAATGCACTCATTGCAAAGAAGTTTCTCAGAATGCTTCTGTCTAGTTTTTAGGTGAAGAGATTTCATGTCCCAGCATAGGCCTCAAAGCGCTCCAAATATCCACTTGAAGATCCTATAAGAAGAGTGTCCCCAACTGCTCTTTCCAAGGGAAGCTGCAAGTCTGTGAGTTGAATGCACTCATCACAAAGAAGTTTCTGAGAAGGCTTCCGTCTAGTTTTTATATGAAGATATTTCCTTTTCCAAGAAAGGCCTCAAAGCGCTCCAAATAAACACATGCAGATTCTACAAAAGGAGTGTTTCAAAACTGTTCTATCAAAGGGTACGTTCAAGTCTGTGAGTTGAATGCACTCATCACACAGAAGTTTCTCAGAATGCTTCTGTCTAGTTTTTAGGTGAAGAGATTTCATTTCCCAGCATAGGCCTCAAAGCGCTCCAAATATCCCCTTGCAGATTCTACGAAAAGAGTGTTTCAAAGCTGCTCTTTCAAAAGCAAGTTTCAAGTCTGTGTGTTGAATGCACTCATCAGAAAGAAGTTTCTGAGAATGCTTCTGTCTAGTTCTTACGTGTAGATACTTCCTTTTCCAGCTTAGGCCTCAAAGCGCTCCAAATAAACACTTGCAAATTCTACAAAAGGAGTGTTTCAAAAGAGTCCTCTCAAAAGGAACGTTCAAGTCTGTGAGTTGAATGCACTTATCATACAGAAGTTTCCTAGAATGCTTCTGTCTAGTTTTTATGTGAAGACATTTCCTTTTCCAGCATAGGCCTCAAAGCGCTCCAAATATCCACTTGCAGATTCTACCAAAAGAGTGTTTCAAAACTGCTCTATCAAAAGCAAGCTTCAACACTGTGAGTAGAATGCACTCATCACAAAGAAGTTTCTGAGAATGCTTCTGTCTAGTTTTTATGTGAAGATATTTCCTTTTCCAACATAGGCCTCAAAGCGCTCCAAATAAACACTTGCAGATTCTACAAAAGGAGTGTTTCAAAACTGCTCTTTCGAGAGGAACGTTCAAGTCTGTGAGTTGAATGCACTCATCACACAGAAGTTTCTGAGAATGCTTCCGTCTAGTTGTTATGTGAAGATATTTCCTTTTCCAGCATAGGCCTCAAAACTCTCCAAATAGCCTCTTGCAGATTCTACAAAAAGAGTGTTTCAAAAGTGTTCTATCATAAGGAAGGTTCAACTCTGTGAGTTGAATGAAGGCATCGTGAAGAACTTTCTGAGAATGCTCCTCTGTAGTTTTAGGTGAAGATATTCCATATCCCAGCACAGGCCTTGAAGTGCTCCAAATAACCACTTGCAGATTTTAGCAAAAGTGTGTTTGAAAACTGCTCTTTCTATAGGTAAGTTGAAGTCTGTGAGTTGAATGCACTCAACACAAAGAACTTTCTGAGAATGCTTCTGTTCAGTTTTTATGTGAAGATATTTCCTTTTCCAGCATAGGCCTCAAACGGCTCCAAATATCCACTTGCAGATTCTACAAAAAGAGTGTTTCCAAACTTCTCTATCGATTGGTAGGTTCAACTCTGTGAGTTGAATGAACTCATCACAAAGAAGTTTCTGAGAATCCTTCTCTCTAGGTTTTATGTGAAGATATTTCCTTTTCCAACATAGGCCTCAAGGTGCTCCGAATAAACACTTGCAGATTCTACAAACGTAATGTTTCAAAACTGTTCTATCCAAAGGAACGTTCAAGTCTGTGAGTGGAATGCACTTATTGCAATGAAGTTTCTCAGAATGCTTCTGTCTAGTTTTTAGGTGAAGAGATTTCATGTCCCAGCATAGGCCTCAAAGCGATCCAAATATCCACTTGAAGATCCTATAAGAAGAGTGTCCCCAACTGCTCTTTCCAAAGGAAGCTGCAAGTCTGTGAGTTGAATGCACTCATCACAAAGAAGTTTCTGAGAAGGCTTCCGTCTAGTTTTTATATGAAGATATTTCCTTTTCCACCAAAGGCCTCAAAGCGCTCCAAATAAACACATGCAGATTCTACAAAAGGAGTGTTTCAAAACTGTTCTATCAAAGGGAACGTTCAAGTCTGTGAGTTGAATGCACTCATCACACAGAAGTTTCTCAGAATGCTTCTGTCTAGTTTTTAGGTGAAGAGATTTCATTTCCCAGCATAGGCCTCAAAGCGGTCCAAATATCCCCTTGCAGATTCTACGAAAAGAGTGTTTCAAAGCTGCTCTTTCAAAAGCAAGGTTCAAGTCTGTGTGTTGAATGCACTCATCAGAAAGAAGTTTCTGAGAATGCTTCTGTCTAGTTCTTACGTGTAGATACTTCCTTTTCCAGCTTAGGCCTCAAAGCGCTCCAAATAAACACTTGCAAATTCTACAAAAGGAGTGTTTCAAAAGAGTCCTCTCAAAAGGAACGTTCAAGTCTGTGAGTTGAATGCACTTATCATACAGAAGTTTCCTGGAATGCTTCTGTCTAGTTTTTATGTGAAGACATTTCCTTTTCCAGCATAGGCCTCAAAGCGCTCCAAATATCCACTTGCAGATTCTACCAAAAGAGTGTTTCAAAACTGCTCTATCAAAAGCAAGCTTCAACACTGTGAGTAGAATGCACTCATCACAAAGAAGTTTCTGAGAATGCTTCTGTCTAGTTTTTATGTGAAGATATTTCCTTTTCCAACATAGGCCTCAAAGCGCTCCAAATAAACACTTGCAGATTCTACAAAAGGAGTGTTTCAAAACTGCTCTTTCGAGAGGAACGTTCAAGTCTGTGAGTTGAATGCACTCATCACACAGAAGTTTCTGAGAATGCTTCCGTCTAGTTGTTATGTGAAGATATTTCCTTTTCCAGCATAGGCCTCAAAACGCTCCAAATAGCCTCTTGCAGATTCTACAAAAAGAGTGTTTCAAAAGTGTTCTATCATAAGGAAGGTTTAACTCCGTGAGTTGAATGAAGGCATCATGAAGAACTTTCTGAGAATGCTCCTCTGTAGTTTTTAGGTGAAGATATTCCATATCCCAGCACAGGCCTCGAAGTGCTCCAAATAACCACTTGCAGATTTTAGCAAAAGAGTGTTTCAAAACTGCTCTTTCTATAGGTAAGTTCAAGTCTGTGAGTTGAATGCACTCAACACAAAGAAGTTTCTGAGAATGCTTCTGTTCAGTTTTTATGTGAAGATACTTCCTTTTCCAGCATAGGCCTCAAACGGCTCCAAATATCCACTTGCAGATTCTACAAAAAGAGTGTTTCCAAACTTCTCTATCGATTGGTAGGTTCAACTCTGTGAGTTGAATGAACTCATCACAAAGAAGTTTCTGAGAATCCTTCTCTCTAGTTTTTATGTGAAGATATTTCCTTTTCCAACATAGGCCTCAAGGTGCTCCGAATAAACACTTGCAGATTCTACAAACGTAATGTTTCAAAACTGTTCTATCCAAAGGAACGTTCAAGTCTGTGAGTTGAATGCACTCATTGCAAAGAAGTTTCTCAGAATGCTTCTGTCTAGTTTTTAGGTGAAGAGATTTCATGTCCCAGCATAGGCCTCAAAGCGCTCCAAATATCCACTTGAAGATCCTATAAGAAGAGTGTCCCCAACTGCTCTTTCCAAGGGAAGCTGCAAGTCTGTGAGTTGAATGCACTCATCACAAAGAAGTTTCTGAGAAGGCTTCCGTCTAGTTTTTATATGAAGATATTTCCTTTTCCAAGAAAGGCCTCAAAGCGCTCCAAATAAACACATGCAGATTCTACAAAAGGAGTGTTTCAAAACTGTTCTATCAAAGGGAACGTTCAAGTCTGTGAGTTGAATGCACTCATCACACAGAAGTTTCTCAGAATGCTTCTGTCTAGTTTTTAGGTGAAGAGATTTCATTTCCCAGCATAGGCCTCAAAGCGCTCCAAATATCCCCTTGCAGATTCTACGAAAAGAGTGTTTCAAAGCTGCTCTTTCAAAAGCAAGTTTCAAGTCTGTGTGTTGAATGCACTCATCAGAAAGAAGTTTCTGAGAATGCTTCTGTCTAGTTCTTACGTGTAGATACTTCCTTTTCCAGCTTAGGCCTCAAAGCGCTCCAAATAAACACTTGCAAATTCTACAAAAGGAGTGTTTCAAAAGAGTCCTCTCAAAAGGAACGTTCAAGTCTGTGAGTTGAATGCACTTATCATACAGAAGTTTCCTAGAATGCTTCTGTCTAGTTTTTATGTGAAGACATTTCCTTTTCCAGCATAGGCCTCAAAGCGCTCCAAATATCCACTTGCAGATTCTACCAAAAGAGTGTTTTAAAGCTGCTCTATCAAAAGCAAGCTTCAACACTGTGAGTAGAATGCACTCATCACAAAGAAGTTTCTGAGAATGCTTCTGTCTAGTTTTTATGTGACGATATTTCCTTTTCCAACATAGGCCTCAAAGCGCACCAAATAAACACTTGCAGATTCTACAAAAGGAGTGTTTCAAAACTGCTCTTTCGAGAGGAACGTTCAAGTCTGTGAGTTCAATGCACTCATTGCAAAGAAGTTTCTCAGAATGCTTCTGTCTAGTTTTTAGGTGAAGAGATTTCATGTCCCAGCATAGGCCTCAAAGCGCTCCAAGTATCCACTTGAAGATCCTATAAGAAGAGTGTCCCCAACTGCTCTTTCCAAAGGAAGCTTCAAGTCTGTGAGTTGAATGCACTCATCACAAAGAAGTTTCTGAGAAGGCTTCCGTCTAGTTTTTATATGAAGATATTTCCTTTTCCAACAAAGGCCTCAAAGCGCTCCAAATAAACACATGCAGATTCTACAAAAGGAGTGTTTCAAAACTGTTCTATCAAAGGGAACGTTCAAGTCTGTGAGTTGAATGCACTCATCACACAGAAGTTTCTCAGAATGCTTCTGTCTAGTTTTTAGGTGAAGAGATTTCATTTCCCAGCATAGGCCTCAAAGCGCTCCAAATATCCCCTTGCAGATTCTACGAAAAGAGTGTTTCAAAGCTGCTCTTTCAAAAGCAAGGTTCAAGTCTGTGTGTTGAATGCACTCATCAGAAAGAAGTTTCTGAGAATGCTTCTGTCTAGTTCTTACGTGTAGATATTTCCTTTTCCAGCTTAGGCCTCAAAGCGCTCCAAATATCCACTTGCAGATTCTACCAAAAGAGTGTTTCAAAACTGCTCTATCAAAAGCAAGCTTCAACACTGTGAGTAGAATGCACTCATCACAAAGAAGTTTCTGGGAATGCTTCTGTCTAGTTTTTATGTGAAGATATTTCCTTTTCCAACATAGGCCTCAAAGCGCTCCAAATAAACACTTGCAGATTCTACAAGAGGAGTGTTTCAAAACTGCTCTTTCGAGAGGAACGTTCAAGTGTGTGAGTTGAATGCACTCATCACACAGAAGTTTCTGAGAATGCTTCCGTCTAGTTGTTATGTGAAGATATTTCCTTTTCCAGCATAGGCCTCAAAACGCTCCAAATAGCCTCTTGCAGATTCTACAAAAAGAGTGTTTCAAAAGTGTTCTATCATAAGGAAGGTTCAACTCCGTGAGTTGAATGAAGGCATCGTGAAGAACATTCTGAGAATGCTCCTCTGTAGTTTTTAGGTGAAGATATTCCATTTCCCAGCACAGGCTTCGAAGTGCTCCAAATAACCACTTGCAGATTTTAGCAAAAGAGTGTTTCAAAACTGCTATTTCTATAGGTAAGTTGAAGTCTGTGAGTTGAATGCACTCAACACAAAGAAGTTTCTGAGAATGCTTCTGTTCAGTTTTTATGTGAAGATATTTCCTTTTCCAGCATAGGCCTCAAACAGCTCCAAATATCAACTTGCAGATTCTACAAAAAGAGTGTTTCCAAACTTCTCTATCGATTGGTAGGTTCAACTCTGTGAGTTGAATGAACTCATCACAAAGAAGTTTCTGAGAATCCTTCTCTCTAGTTTTTATGTGAAGATATTTCCTTTTCCAACATAGGCCTCAAGGTGTTCCGAATAAACACTTGCAGATTCTACAAACGTAATGTTTCGAAACTGTTCTATCCAAAGGAACGTTCAAGTCTGTGAGTTGAATGCACTCATTGCAAAGAAGTTTCTCAGAATGCTTCTGTCTAGTTTTTAGGTGAAGAGATTTCATGTCCCAGCATAGGCCTCAAAGCGCTCCAAATATCCACTTGAAGATCCTATAAGAAGAGTGTCTCCAAACTGCTCTTTCCAAAGGAAGCTTCAAGTCTGTGAGTTGAATGCACTCATCACAAAGAAGTTTCTGAGAAGGCTTCCGTCTAGTTTTTAAATGAAGATATTTCCTTTTCCAACATAGGCCTCAAAGCGCTCCAAATAAACACATGCAGATTCTACAAAAGGAGTGTTTCAAAACTGTTCTATCAAAGGGAACGTTCAAGTCTGTGAGTTGAATGCACTCATCACACAGAAGTTTCTCAGAATGCTTCTGTCTAGTTTTTAGGTGAAGAGATTTCATTTCCCAGCATAGGCCTCAAAGCGCTCCAAATATCCCCTTGCAGATTCTACGAAAAGAGTGTTTCAAAGCTGCTCTTTCAAAAGCAAGGTTCAAGTCTGTGTGTTGAATGCGCTCATCAGAAAGAAGTTTCTGAGAATGCTTCTGTCTAGTTCTTAAGTGTAGATACTTCTTTTTTCCAGCTTAGGCCTCAAAGCGCTCCAAATAAAGACTTGCAAATTCTACAAAAGGAGTGTTTCAAAAGAGTCCTCTCAAAAGGAACGTTCAAGACTGTGAGTTGAATGCACTTATCATACAGAAGTTTCCTGGAATGCTTCTGTCTAGTTTTTATGTGAAGACATTTCCTTTTCCAGCATAGGCCTCAAAGCGCTCCAAATATCCACTTGCAGATTCTACCAAAAGAGTGTTTCAAAACTGCTCTATCAAAAGCAAGCTTCAACACAGTGAGTAGAATGCACTCATCAGAAAGAAGTTTCTGAGAATGCTTCTGTCTAGTTTTTATGTGAAGATATTTCCTTTTCCAACATAGGCCTCAAAGCACTCCAAATAAACACTTGCAGATTCTACAAAAGGAGTGTTTCAAAACTGCTCTTTCGAGAGGAACGTTCAAGTTTGTGAGTTGAATGCACTCATCTCACAGAAGTTTCTGAGAATGCTTCCGTCTAGTTGTTATGGGAAGATATTTCCTTTTCCAGCATAGGCCTCAAAACGCTCCAAATAGCCTCTTGCAGATTCTACAAAAAGAGTGTTTCAAAAGTGTTCTATCATAAGGAAGGTTCAACTCCGTGAGTTGAATGAAGGCATCATGAAGAACTTTCTGAGAATGTTTCTCTGTAGTATTTAGGTGAAGATATTCCATATCCCAGCACAGGCCTCGAAGTGCTCCAAATAACCACTTGCAGATTTTAGCAAAAGGGTGTTTCAAAACTACTCTTTCTATAGGTAAGTTCAAGTCTGTGAGTTGAATGCACTCAACACAAAGAAGTTTCTGAGAATACTTCTGTTCAGTTTTTATGTGAAGATATTTCCTTTTCCAGCATAGGCCTCAAACGGCTCCAAATATCCACTTGCAGACTCTACAAAAAGAGTGTTTCCAAACTTCTCTATTGATTGGTAGGTTCAACTCCGTGAGTTGAATGAACTCATCACAAAGAAGTTTCTGAGAATCCTTCTCTCTAGTTTTTATGTGAAGATATTTCCTTTTCCAACATAGGCCTCAAGGTGCTCCGAATAAACACTTGCAGATTCTACAAACGTAATGTTTCACAACTGTTCTCTCCAAAGGAACGTTCAAGTCCGTGAGTTGAATGCACTCATTGCAAAGAAGTTTCTCAGAATGCTTCTGTCTAGTTTTTAGGTGAAGAGATTTCATGTCCCAGCATAGACCTCAAGGCGCTCCAAATATCCACTTGAAGATCCTATAAGAAGAGTGTCTCCAAACTGCTCTTTCCAAAGGAAGCTTCAAGTCTGTAAGTTGAATGCACTCATCACAAAGAAGTTTCTGAGAAGGCTTCCATCTAGTTTTTATATGAAGATATTTCCTTTTCCAACATAGGCCTCAAAGCGCTCCAAATAAACACATGCAGATTCTACAAAAGGAGTGTTTCAAAACTGTTCTATCAAAGGGAACGTTCAAGTCTGTGAGTTGAATGCACTCATCACACAGAAGTTTCTCAGAATGCTTCTGTCTAGTTTTTAGGTGAAGAGATTTCATTTCCCAGCATAAGCCTCAAAGCGCTCCAAATATCCCCCTGCAGATTCTACGAAAAGAGTGTTTCAAAGCTGCTCTTTCAAAAGCAAGGTTCAAGTCTGTGTGTTGAATGCACTCATCAGAAAGAAGTTTCTGAGAATGCTTCTGTCTAGTTCTTACGTGTAGATACTTCCTTTTCCAGCTTAAGCCTCAAAGCGCTCCAAATAAACACTTGCAAATTCTACAAAAGGAGTGTTTCAAAAGAGTCCTCTCAAAAGGAACGTTCAAGTCTGTGAGTTGAATGCACTTATCATACAGAAGTTTCCTGGAATGCTTCTGTCTAGTTTTTATGTGAAGACATTTCCTTTTCCAGCATAGGCCTCAAAGCGCTCCAAATATCCACTTGCAGATTCTACCAAAAGAGTGTTTCAAAACTGCTCTATCAAAAGCAAGCTTCAACACTGTGAGTAGAATGCACTCATCACAAAGAAGTTTCTGAGAATGCTTCTGTCTAGTTTTTATGTGAAGATATTTCCTTTTCCAACATAGGCCTCAAAGCGCTTCAAATAAACACTTGCAGATTCTACAAAAGGAGTGTTTCAGAGCTGCTCTTTTGAGAGGAACGTTCAAGTCTGTGAGTTGAATGCACTCATCACACAGAAGTTTCTGAGAATGCTTCCGTCTAGTTGTTATGTGAAGATATTTCCTTTTCCAGCATAGGCCTCAAAATGCTCCAAATAGCCTCTTGCAGATTCTACAAAAAGAGTGTTTCAAAAGTGTTCTATCATAAGGAAGGTTCAACTCCGTGAGTTGAATGAAGGCATCATGAAGAACTTTCTGAGAATGCTCCTCTGTAGTTTTTAGGTGAAGGTATTCCATATCCCAGCACAGGCCTCGAAGTGCTCCAAATAACCACTTGCAGATTTTAGCAAAAGAGTGTTTCAAAACTGCTCTTTCTATAGGTAAGTTCAAGTCTGTGAGTTGAATGCACTCAACACAAAGAAGTTTCTGAGAATGCTTCTGTTCTGTTTTTATGTGAAGATATTTCCTTTTCCAGCATAGGCCTCAAACGGCTCCAAATATCCACTTGCAGATTCTACAAAAAGAGTGTTTCCAAACTTCTCTATCGATTGGTAGGTTCAACTCTGTGAGTTGAATGAACTCATCACAAAGAAGTTTCTGAGAATCCTTCTCTCTAGTTTTCTGTGAAGATATTTCCTTTTCCAACATAGGCCTCAAGGTGCTCCGAATAAACACTTGCAGATTCTACAAACGTAATGTTTCACAACTGTTCTATCCAAAGGAACGTTCAAGTCTGTGAGTTGAATGCACTCATTGCAAAGAAGTTTCTCAGAATGCTTCTGTCTAGTTTTTAGGTGAAGAGATTTCATGTCCCAGCATAGGCCTCAAGGCGCTCCAAATATCCACTTGAAGATCCTATAAGAAGAGTGTCTCCAAACTGCTCTTTCCAAAGGAAGCTTCAAGTCTGTGAGTTGAATGCACTCATCACAAAGAAGTTTCTGAGAAGGCTTCCGTCTAGTTTTTATATGAAGATATTTCCTTTTCCAACATAGGCCTCAAAGCGCTCCAAATAAACACATGCAGATTCTACAAAAGGAGTGTTTCAAAACTGTTCTATCAAAGGGAACGTTCAAGTCTGTGAGTTGAATGCACTCATCACACAGAAGTTTCTGAGAATGCTTCCGTCTAGTTGTTATGTGAAGATATTTCCTTTTCCAGCATAGGCCTCAAAACGCTCCAAATAGCCTCTTGCAGATTCTACAAAAAGAGTGTTTCAAAAGTGTTCTATCATAAGGAAGGTTCAACTCCGGGAGTTGAATGAAGGCATCATGAAGAACTTTCTGAGAATGCTTCTCTGTAGTTTTTAGTTGAAGATATTCCATATCCCAGCACAGGCCTCGAAGTGCTCCAAATAACCACTTGCAGATTTTAGCAAAAGAGTGTTTCAAAACTGCTCTTTCTATAGGTAAGTTCAAGTCTATGAGTTGAATGCCCTCAACACAAAGAAGTTTCTGAGAATGCTTCTGTTCAGTTTTTATTTGAAGATATTTCCTTTTCCAGCATAGGCCTCAAACGGCTCCAAATATCCACTTGCAGATTCTACAAAAAGAGTGTTTCCAAACTTCTCTATTGATTGGTAGGCTCAACTCTGTGAGTTGAATGAACTCATCACAAAGAAGTTTCTGAGAATCCTTCTCTCTAGTTTTTATGTGAAGATATTTCCTTTTCCAACATAGGCCTCAAGGTGTTCCGAATAAACACTTGCAGATTCTACAAACGTAATGTTTCAAAACTGTTCTATCCAAAGGAACGTTCAAGTCTGTGAGTTGAATGCACTCAATTCAAAGAAGTTTCTCAGAATGCTTCTGTCTAGTTTTTAGGTGAAGAGATTTTATGTCCCAGCATAGGCCTCAAAGCGCTCCAAATATCCACTTGAAGATCCTATAAGAAGAGTGTCTCCAAACTGCTCTTTCCAAAGGAAGCTTCATGTCTGTGAGTTGAATGCACTCATCACAAAGAAGTTTCTGAGAAGGCTTCCGTCTAGTTTTTATATGAAGATATTTCCTTTTCCAACATAGGCCTCAAAGCGCTCCAAATAAACACATGCAGATTCTACAAAAGGAGTGTTTCAAAACTGTTCTATCAAAGGGAACGTTCAAGTCTGTGAGTTGAATGCACTCATCACACAGAAGTTTCTCAGAATGCTTCTGTCTAGTTTTTAGGTGAAGAGATTTCATTTCCCAGCATAGGCCTCAAAGCACTCCAAATATCCCGTTGCAGATTCTACGAAAAGAGTGTTTCAAAGCTGCTCTTTCAAAAGCAAGGTTCAAGTCTGTGTGTTGAATGCACTCATCAGAAAGACGTTTCTGAGAATGCTTCTGTGTAGTTCTTACGTGTAGATACTTCCTTTTCCAGCTTAGGCCTCAAAGCGCTCCAAATAAACACTTGCAAATTCTACAAAAGGAGTGTTTCAAAAGAGTCCTCTCAAAAGGAACGTTCAAGTCTGTGAGTTGAATGCACTTATCATACAGAAGTTTCCTGGAATGCTTCTGTCTAGTTTTTATGTGAAGACATTTCCTTTTCCAGCATAGGCCTCAAAGCGCTCCAAATATCCACTTTCAGATTCTACCAAAAGAGTGTTTCAAAACTGCTCTATCAAAAGCAAGCTTCAACACTGTGAGTAGAATGCACTCATCACAAAGAAGTTTCTCAGAATGCTTCTGTCTAGTTTTTATGTGAAGATATTTCCTTTTCCAACATAGGCCTCAAAGCACTCCAAATAAACACTTGCAGATTCTACAAAAGGAGTGTTTCAAAACTGCTCTTTTGAGAGGAACGTTCAAGTCTGTGAGTTGAATGCACTCATCACACAGAAGTTTCTGAGAATGCTTCCGTCTAGTTGTTATGTGAAGATATTTCCTTTTCCAGCATAGGCCTCAAAACGCTCCAAATAGCCTCTTGCAGATTCTACAAAAAGAGTGTTTCAAAAGTGTTCTATCATAAGGAAGGTTCAACTCCGGGAGTTGAAGGAAGGCATCGTGAAGAACTTTCTGAGAATGCTTCTCTGTAGTTTTTAGGTGAAGATATTCCATATCCCAGCACAGGCCTCGAAGTGCTCCAAATAACCACTTGCAGAATTTAGCAAAAGAGTGTTTCAAAACTGCTCTTTCTATAGGTAAGTTCAAGTCTGTGAGTTGAATGTACTCAACACAAAGAAGTTTCTGAGAATGCTTCTGTTCAGTTTTTATGTGAAGATATTTCCTTTTCCAGCATAGGCCTCAAACGGCTCCAAATATCCACTTGCAGATTCTACAAAAAGAGTGTTTCCAAACTTCACTATCGATTGGTAGGTTCAACTCTGTGAGTTGAATGAACTCATCACAAAGAAGTTTCTGAGAATCCTTCTCTCTAGTTTTTATGTGACGATATTTCCTTTTCCAACATAGGCCTCAAAGCGCTCCAAATAAACACATGCAGATTCTACAAACGTAATGTTTCACAACTGTTCTATCCAAAGGAACGTTCAAGTCTGTGAGTTGAATGCACTCATTGCAAAGAAGTTTCTCAGAATGCTTCTGTCTAGTTTTTAGGTGAAGAGACTTCATGTCCCAGCATAGGCCTCAAAGCGCTCCAAATATCCCCTTGCAGATTCTACGAAAAGAGTGTTTCAAAGCTGCTCTTTTAAAAGCAAGGTTCAAGTCTGTGTGTTGAATGCACTCATCAGAAAGAAGTTTCTGAGAATGCTTCTGTCTAGTTCTTACTTGTAGATACTTCCTTTTCCAGCTTAGGCCTCAAAGCGCTCCAAATAAACACTTGCAAATTCTACAAAAGGAGTGTTTCAAAAGAGTCCTCTCAAAAGGAACGTTCAAGTCTGTGAGTTGAATGCACTCATCACACAGAAGTTTCTGAGAATGCTTCCATCTAGTTTTTAGGTGAAGATATTCCATTTCCCAGCGTAGGCCTCAAAGTGCTCCAAATATCTACTTGCAGATTTTACAAAAAGAGTGTTTCAAAACTGCTGTTTCAAAAGAAAGCTTCAAGTCTGTGATTTGAATGCACTGAACACAAAGAGGTTTCTGAGAATGCTTCTGTCAGGTTTTTATGTGAAGATATTTCCTTTTCCAGCATAGGCCTCAAAGCGCTCCAAATATCCACTTGCAGATTCTACAAAAAGAGTGTTTCCAAACTTCTCTATCAATTGGTAGGTTCAAGTATGTGAGTTGAATGCACTCATCACAAAGAAGTTTCTGAGAATGCTTCTCTCTAGTTTTTATGTGAAGATATTTCCTTTTCCAACATAGGCCTCAAGGTGCTCCGTATAAACCATTGCGGATTCTGCAAACTTAGTGTTTCAGAACTGTTCTATCAAAAGCAACGTTCAAGTCTGTGAGTTGAATGCACTCATCACAAAGAAGTTTCTCAGAATGCTTCAGTCTAGTTTTTAGGTGAAGATATTCCATTTCCCAGCATGGGCCTCAAAGCACTCCAAATATCCACTTGCAGATTCTACAAAACGAGTGTTTCAAAACTGCTCTTTCAAAAGAAAGCTTCAAGTCTGTGAGTTGAATGCACTCAATACAAAGAAGTTTCTCAAAATGCTTCTGTCTAGTTTTTATGTGACGATATTTCCTTTTCCAGCGTAGGCCTCAAAGCGCTCCAAATATCCACGTGCAGATTCTACAAAAAGAGAGTTCAAAACTGTTCTCTCAAAAGTAACGTTCAAGTCTTTGAGTTGAATGCACTCATCACAAAGAAGTTTTTGAGAATGTTTCTGTCTAGTATTTATATGAAGATATTTCCTTTTCCAGCATAGGCCTCAAACGGCTCCAAATATCCACTTGCAGATTCTACAAAAAGAGTGTTTCCAAACTTCTCTATCGATTGGTAGGTTCAACTCTGTGAGTTGAATGAGCTCATCACAAAGAAGTTTCTGAGAATCCTTCTCTCTAGTTTTTATGTGAAGATATTTCCTTTTCCAACATAGGCCTCAAGGTGCTCCGAATAAACACTTGCAGATTCTACAAACGTAAAGTTTCAAAACTGTTCTATCCAAAGGAACGCTCAAGTCTGTGAGTTGAATGCACTCATTGCAAAGAAGGTTCTCAGAATGCTTCTGTCTAGTTTTTTGGTGAAGAGATTTCATTTCCCAGCATAGGCCTCAAAGCGCTCCAAATATCCACTTGAAGATTCTATAAGAAGAGTGTCTCCAAACTGCTCTTTCCCAAGGAAGCTTCAAGTCTGTGAGTTGAATGCACTCATCACAAAGAAGTTTCTGAGAAGGCTTCCGTCTAGTTTTTATATGAAGATATTTCCTTTTCCAACATAGGCCTCAAAGCGCTCCAAATAAACACTTGCAGATTCTGCAAAAGGAGTGTTTCAAAACTGTTCTATCAAAGGGAACGTTCAAGTCTGTGAGTTGAATGCACTCATCACACAGAAGTTTCTCAGAATGCTTCTGTCTAGTTTTTTGGTGAAGAGATTTCATTTCCCAGCGTAGGCCTCAAAGCGCTCCAAATATCCACTTGAAGATTCTATAAGAAGAGTGTCTCCAAACTGCTCTTTCCAAAGGAAGCTTCAAGTCTGTGAGTTGAATGCACTCATCACAAAGAAGTTTCTGAGAAGGCTTCCGTCTAGTTTTTATATGAAGATATTTCCTTTTCCAACAGAGGCCTCAAAGCGCTCCAAATAAACACATGCAGATTCTGCAAAAGGAGTGTTTCAAAACTGTTCTATCAAAGGGAACGTTCAAGTCTGTGAGTTGAATGCACTCATCACACAGAAGTTTCTCAGAATGCTTCTGTCTACTTTTTAGGTGAGGAGATTTCATTTCCCAGCATAGGCCTCAAAGCGCTCCAAATATCCCCTTGCAGATTGTACGAAAAGAGTGTTTCAAAGCTGCCCTTTCAAAACCAACGTTCAAGTCTGTGTGTTGAATGCACTCATCAGAAAGAAGTTTCTGAGAATGCTTCTGTCTAGTTCTTACGTGAAGATATTTCCTTTTCCAGCTTAGGCCCCAAAGTGCTCCAAATAAACACTTGCAAATTCTACAAAAGGTGTGTTTCAAAAGAGTCCTATCAAAAGGAACGTTCACGTCTGTGAGTTGAATGCACTTATCATACAGAGGTTTCCTGGAATGCTTCTGTCTAGTTTTTATGTGAAGACACTTCCTTTTCCAACATAGGCCTCAAAGCGCTCCAAATATCCACTTGCAGATTCTACCAAAAGAGTGTTTCAAAACTGCTCTATCAAAAGCAAACTTCAACACTGTGAGTAGAATGCACTCATCACAAAGAAGTTTCTCAGAATGCTTCTGTCTGGTTCTTATGTGAAGATATTTCCTTTTCCAACATAGGCCTCAAAGCGCTCCAAATAAACACTTGCAAATTCTACAAAAGGAGTGTTTCAAAACTGTTCTATACAAAGGAACGTTCAAGACTGTGAGTTGAATGAACTCATTACAAAGAAGTTTCTCAGAATGCTTCTGTCTTGTTTTTAGGTGAAGAGATTTCATGTCCCAGCGTAGGCCTCAAAGCGCTCCAAATATCCACTTGAAGATTCTATAAGAAGAGTGTCTCCAAACTGCTCTTTCCAAAGGAAGCTTCAAGTCTGTGAGTTGAATGCACTCATCACAAAGAAGTTTCTGAGAAGGCTTCCGTCTAGTTTTTATATGAAGATATTTCCTTTTCCAACAGAGGCCTCAAAGCGCTCCAAATAAACACATGCAGATTCTACAAAAGGAGTGTTTCAAAACTGTTCTATCAAAGGGAACGTTCAAGTCTGTGAGTTGAATGCACTCATCACACAGAAGTTTCTCAGAATGCTTCTGTCTAGTTTTTAGGTGAGGAGATTTCATTTCCCAGCATAGGCCTCAAAGCTCTCCAAATATCCCCTTGCAGATTGTACGAAAAGAGTGTTTCAAAGCTGCCCTTTCAAAAGCAACGTTCAAGTCTGTGTGTTGAATGCACTCATCAGAAAGAAGTTTCTGAGAATGCTTCTGTCTAGTTCTTACGTGAAGATATTTCCTTTTCCAGCTTAGGCCCCAAAGTGCTCCAAATAAACACTTGCAAATTCTACAAAAGGTGTGTTTCAAAAGAGTCCTATCAAAAGGAACGTTCACGTCTGTGAGTTGAATGCACTTATCATACAGAGGTTTCCTGGAATGCTTCTGTCTAGTTTTTATGTGAAGACACTTCCTTTTCCAGCATAGGCCTCAAAGCGCTCCAAATATCCACTTGCAGATTCTACCAAAAGAGTGTTTCAAAACTGCTCTATCAAAAGCAAACTTCAACACTGTGAGTAGAATGCACTCATCACAAAGAAGTTTCTGAGAATGCTTCTGTCTGGTTCTTATGTGAAGATATTTCCTTTTCCAACATAGGCCTCAAAGCGCTCCAAATAAACACTTGCAGATTCTACAAAAGGAGTGTTTCAAAACTGCTCTTTCAAGAGGAACGTTCAAGTCTGTGAGTTGAATGCACTCATCACACAGAAGTTTCTGAGAATGCTTCCGTCTAGTTGTTATGTGAAGATATTTCCTTTTCCAGCATAGGCCTCGAAACGCTCCAAATATCCCCTTGCAGATTCTACAAAAAGAGTGTTTCAAAAGTGTTCTATCATAAGGAAGGTTCAACTCCGTGAGTTGAATGAAGACATCGTGAATAACTTTCTGAGAATGCTTCTCTGTAGTTTTTAGGTGAAGATATTCCATATCCCAGTACAGACCTCGAAGTGCTCCAAATAACCACTTGCAGATTTTAGCAAAAGAGTGTTTCAAAACTGCTCTTTCTATAGGCAAGTTCAAGTCTGTGAGTTGAATGCACTCAACACAAAGAAGTTTCTGAGAATGCCTCTGTTCAGTTTTCAAGTGAAGATATTTCCTTTTCCAGCATAGGCCTCAAACGGCTCCAAATATCCACTTGCAGATTCTACAAAAAGAGTGTTTCCAAACTTCTCTATCAATTGGTAGGTTCAACTCTGTGAGTTGAATGTACTCATCTCGAAGAAGTTTCTGAGAATCCTTCTCTCTAATTTTCATGTGAAGATATTTCCTTTTCCAACATAGGCCTCAAGGTGCTCCGAATAAACACTTGCAGATTCTACAAACGTGATGTTTCAAAACTGTTCTATCCAAAGGAACGTTCAAGTCTGTGAGTTGAATGCACTCATTGCAAAGAAGTTTCTCAGAATGCTTCTGTCTAGTTTTTAGGTGAAGAGATTTCATGTCCCAGCATAGGCCTCAAAGCGCTCCAAATATCCACTTGAAGATTCTATAAGAAGGGTGTCTCCAAACTGCTCTTTCCAAAGGAAGCTTCAAGTCTGTGAGTTGAATGCACTCATCACAAAGAAGTTTCTGAGAAGGCTTCCGTCTAGTTTTTATATGAAGATATTTCCTTTTCCAACAGAGGCCTCAAAGCGCTCCAAATAAACACATGCAGATTCTACAAAAGGAGTGTTTCAAAACTGTTCTATCAAAGGGAACGTTCAAGTCTGTGAGTTGAATGCACTCATCACACAGAAGTTTCTCAGAATGCTTCTGTCTAGTTTTTAGGTGAGGAGATTTCATTTCCCAGCACAGGCCTCAAAGCGCTCCAAATATCCCCTTGCAGATTGTACGAAAAGAGTGTTTCAAAGCTGCTCTTTCAAAAGCAAAGTTCAAGTCTGTGTGTTGAATGCACTCATCAGAAAGAAGTTTCTGAGAATGCTTCTGTCTAGTTCTTACGTGAAGATATTTCCTTTTCCAGCTTAGGCCCCAAAGTGCTCCAAATAAACACTTGCAAATTCTACAAAAGGTGTGTTTCAAAAGAGTCCTATCAAAAGGAACGTTCAAGTCTGTGAGTTGAATGCACTTATCATACAGAAGTTTCCTGGAATGCTTCTGTCTAGTTTTTATGTGAAGACACTTCCTTTTCCAGCATAGGCCTCAAAGCGCTCCAAATATCCACTTGCATATTCTACCAAAAGAGTGTTTCAAAACTGCTCTATCAAAAGCAAACTTCAACACTGTGAGTAGAATGAACTCATCACGAAGATGTTTCTGAGAATCCTTCTCTCTAGTTTTCATGTGAAGATATTTCCTTTTCCAACATAGGCCTCAAAGCGCTCCAAATAAACACTTGCAGATTCTACAAAAGGAGTGTTTCAAAACTGTTCTATCCAAAGGAACGTTCAAGTCTGTGAGTTGAATGAACTCATTACAAAGAAGTTTCTCAGAATGCTTCTGTCTTGTTTTTAGGTGAAGAAATTTCATGTCCCAGCGTAGGCCTCAAAGCGCTCCAAATATCCACTTGAAGATTCTGTAAGAAGAGTGTCTCCAAACTGCTCTTTCCAAAGGAAGCTTCAAGTCTGTGAGTTGAATGCACTCATCACAAAGAAGTTTCTGAGAAGGCTTCCGTCTAGTTTTTATATGAAGATATTTCCTTTTCCAACAGAGGCCTCAAAGCGCTCCAAATAAACACATGCAGATTCTACAAAAGGAGTGTTTCAAAACTGTTCTATCAAAGGGAACGTTCAAGTCTGTGAGTTGAATGCACTCATCACACAGAAGTTTCTCAGAATGCTTCTGTCTACTTTTTAGGTGAGGAGATTTCATTTCCCAGCATAGGCCTCAAAGCTCTCCAAATATCCCCTTGCAGATTGTACGAAAAGAGTGTTTCAAAGCTGCCCTTTCAAAAGCAACGTTCAAGTCTGTGTGTTGAATGCACTCATCAGAAAGAAGTTTCTGAGAATGCTTCTGTCTAGTTCTTACGTGAAGATATTTCCTTTTCCAGCTTAGGCCCCAAAGTGCTCCAAATAAACACTTGCAAATTCTACAAAAGGTGTGTTTCAAAAGAGTCCTATCAAAAGGAACGTTCACGTCTGTGAGTTGAATGCACTTATCATACAGAGGTTTCCTGGAATGCTTCTGTCTAGTTTTTATGTGAAGACACTTCCTTTTCCAGCATAGGCCTCAAAGCGCTCCAAATATCCACTTGCAGATTCTACCAAAAGAGTGTTTCAAAACTGCTCTATCAAAAGCAAACTTCAACACTGTGAGTACAATGCACTCATCACAAAGAAGTTTCTGAGAATGCTTCTGTCTGGTTCTTATGTGAAGATATTTCCTTTTCCAACATAGGCCTCAAAGCGCTCCAAATAAACACTTGCAGATTCTACAAAAAGAGTGTTTCAAAACTGTTCTATCCAAAGGAACGTTCAAGACTGTGAGTTGAATGAACTCATTACAAAGAAGTTTCTCAGAATGCTTCTGTCTTGTTTTTAGGTGAAGAAATTTCATGTCCCAGCGTAGGCCTCAAAGCGCTCCAAATATCCACTTGAAGATTCTATAAGAAGAGTGTCTCCAAACTGCTCTTTCCAAAGGAAGCTTCAAGTCTGTGAGTTGAATGCACTCATCACAAAGAAGTTTCTGAGAAGGCTTCCGTCTAGTTTTTATATGAAGATATTTCCTTTTCCAACAGAGGCCTCAAAACGCTCCAAATAAACACATGCAGATTCTACAAAAGGAGTGTTTCAAAACTGTTCTATCAAAGGGAACGTTCAAGTCTGTGAGTTGAATGCACTCATCACACAGAAGTTTCTCAGAATGCTTCTGTCTAGTTTTTAGGTGAGGAGATTTCATTTCCCAGCACAGGCCTCAAAGCGCTCCAAATATCCCCTTGCAGATTGTACGAAAAGAGTGTTTCAAAGCTGCTGTTTCAAAAGCAAAGTTCAAGTCTGTGTGTTGAATGCACTCATCAGAAAGAAGTTTCTGAGAATGCTTCTGTCTAGTTCTTACGTGAAGATATTTCCTTTTCCAGCTTAGGCCCCAAAGTGCTCCAAATAAACACTTGCAAATTCTACAAAAGGTGTGTTTCAAAAGAGTCCTATCAAAAGGAACGTTCACGTCTGTGAGTTGAATGCACTTATCATACAGAGGTTTCCTGGAATGCTTCTGTCTAGTTTTTATGTGAAGACACTTCCTTTTCCAGCATAGGCCTCAAAGCGCTCCAAATATCCACTTGCAGATTCTACCAAAAGAGTGTTTCAAAACTGCTCTATCAAAAGCAAACTTCAACACTGTGAGTAGAATGCACTCATCACAAAGAAGTTTCTGAGAATGCTTCTGTCTGGTTCTTATGTGAAGATATTTCCTTTTCCAACATAGGCCTCAAAGCGCTCCAAATAAACACTTGCAGATTCTACAAAAGGAGTGTTTCAAAACTGCTCTTTCGAGAGGAACGTTCAAGTCTGTGAGTTGAATGCACTCATCACACAGAAGTTTCTGAGAATGTTTCCGTCTAGTTGTTATGTGAAGATATTTCCTTTTCCAGCATAGGCCTCGAAACGCTCCAAATATCCCCTTGCAGATTCTACAAAAAGAGTGTTTCAAAAGTGTTCTATCATAAGGAAGGTTCAACTCCGTGAGTTGAATGAAGACATCGTGAATAACTTTCTGAGAATGCTTCTCTGTAGTTTTTAGGTGAAGATATTCCATATCCCAGTACAGACCTCGAAGTGCTCCAAATAACCACTTGCAGATTTTAGCAAAAGAGTGTTTCAAAACTGCTCTTTCTATAGGCAAGTTCAAGTCTGTGAGTTGAATGCACTCAACACAAAGAAGTTTCTGAGAATGCCTCTGTTCAGTTTTTAAGTGAAGATATTTCCTTTTCCAGCATAGGCCTCAAACGGCTCCAAATATCCACTTGCAGATTCTACAAAAAGAGTGTTTCCAAACTTCTCTATCAATTGGTAGGTTCAACTCTGTGAGTTGAATGAACTCATCTCGAAGAAGTTTCTGAGAATCCTTCTCTCTAATTTTCATGTGAAGATATTTCCTTTTCCAACATAGGCCTCAAGGTGCTCCGAATAAACACTTGCAGATTCTACAAACGTGATGTTTCAAAACTGTTCTATCCAAAGGAACCTTCAAGTCTGTGAGTTGAATGCACTCATTGCAAAGAAGTTTCTCAGAATGCTTCTGTCTAGTTTTTAGGTGAAGAGATTTCATGTCCCAGCATAGGCCTCAAAGCGCTCCAAATATCCACTTGAAGATTCTATAAGAAGAGTGTCTCCAAACTGCTCTTTCCAAAGGAAGCTTCAAGTCTGTGAGTTGAATGCACTCATCACAAAGAAGTTTCTGAGAAGGCTTCCGTCTAGTTTTTATATGAAGATATTTCCTTTTCCAACAGAGGCCTCAAAGCGCTCCAAATAAACACATGCAGATTCTACAAAAGGAGTGTTTCAAAACTGTTCTATCAAAGGGAACGTTCAGGTCTGTGAGTTGAATGCACTCATCACACAGAAGTTTCTCAGAATGCTTCTGTCTAGTTTTTAGGTGAGGAGATTTCATTTCACAGCACAGGCCTCAAAGCGCTCCAAATATCCCCTTGCAGATTGTACGAAAAGAGTGTTTCAAAGCTGCTCTTTCAAAAGCAAAGTTCAAGTCTGTGTGTTGAATGCACTCATCAGAAAGAAGTTTCTGAGAATGCTTCTGTCTAGTTCTTACGTGAAGATATTTCCTTTTCCAGCTTAGGCCCCAAAGTGCTCCAAATAAACACTTGCAAATTCTACAAAAGGTGTGTTTCAAAAGAGTCCTATCAAAAGGAACGTTCAAGTCTGTGAGTTGAATGCACTTATCATACAGAAGTTTCCTGGAATGCTTCTGTCTAGTTTTTATGTGAAGACACTTCCTTTTCCAGCATAGGCCTCAAAGCGCTCCAAATATCCACTTGCAGATTCTACCAAAAGAGTGTTTCAAAACTGCTCTATCAAAAGCAAACTTCAACACTGTGAGTAGAATGAACTCATCACGAAGATGTTTCTGAGAATCCTTCTCTCTAGTTTTCATGTGAAGATATTTCCTTTTCCAACATGGGCCTCAAGGTGCTCCGAATAAACTCTTGCAGATTCTACGAACGTAATGTTTCAAATCTGTTCTATCCAAAGGAACGTTCAAGTCTGTGAGTTGAATGCACTCATTGCAAAGAAGTTTCTCAGAATGCTTCTGTCTAGTTTTTAGGTGAAGAGATTTCATGTCCCAGCATAGGCCTCAAAGCGCTCCAAATATCCACTTGAAGATTCTATAAGAAGAGTGTCTCCAAACTGCTCTTTCCAAAGGAAGCTTCAAGTCTGTGAGTTGAGTGCACTCATCACAAGGAAGTTTCTGAGAAGGCTTCCGTCTAGTTTTTACATGAAGATATATCCTTTTCCAACAGAGGCCTCAAAGCGCTCCAAATAAACACATGCAGATTGTACAAAAGGAGTGTTTCAAAACTGTTCTATCAAAGGGAACGTTCAAGTCTGTGAGTTGAATGCACTCATCACACAGAAGTTTCTCAGAATGCTTCTGTCTAGATTTAGGTGAAGAGATTTCATTTCCCAGGATAGGCCTCAAAGCGCTCCAAATATCCCCTTGCAGATTGTACGAAAAGAGTGTTTCAAAGCTGCTCTTTCATAAGTAAGGTTCAAGTCTGTGTGTTGAATGCACTCATCAGAAAGAAGTTTCTGAGAATGCTTCTGTCTAGTTCTTACGTGAAGATATTTCCTTTTCCAGCTTAGGCCCCAAAGCCCTCCAAATAAACACTTGCAAATTCTACAAAAGGAGTGTTTCAAAAGAGTCCTATCAAAAGGAACGTTCAAGTCTGTGAGTGGAATGCACTTATCATACAGAAGTTTCCTGGAATGCTTCTGTCTAGTTTTTATGTGAAGACACTTCCTTTTCCAGCATAGGCCTCAAAGCGCTCCAAATATCCACTTGCAGATTCTACCGAAAGAGTGTTTCAAAACTGCTCTATCAAAAGCAAACTTCAACACTGTGAGTAGAATGCACTCATCACAAAGAAGTTTCTGAGAATGCTTCTGTCTGGTTCTTATGTGAAGATATTTCCTTTTCCAACATAGGCCTCAAAGCGCTCCAAATAAACACTTGCAGATTCTACAAAAGGAGTGTTTCAAAACTGCTCTTTAGAGAGGAACGGTCAAGTCTGTGAGTTGAATGCACTCATCACACAGAAGTTTCTGAGAATGCTTCCGTCTAGTTGTTATGTGAAGATATTTCCTTTTCCAGCATAGGCCTCAAAACGCTCCAAATATCCCCTTGCAGATTCTACAAAAAGTGTGTTACAAAAGTGTTCCATCATAAGGAAGGTTCAACTCCGTGAGTTGAATGAAGGCATCGTGAAGAACTTTCTGAGAATGCTTCTCTGTAGTTTTTAGGTGAAGATATTCCATATCCCAGCACAGGCCTCGAAGTGCTCCAAATAACCACTTGCAGATTTTAGCAAAAGAGTGTTTCAAAACTGCTCTTTCTATAGGTAAGTTCAAGTCTGTGAGTTGAATGCACTCAACACAAAGAAGTTTCTGAGAATGCTTCTGTTCAGTTTTTATGTGAAGATATTTCCTTTTCCAGCATAGGCCTCAAACGTCTCCAAATATCCACTTGCAGATTCTACAAAAAGAGTGTTTCCAAACTTCTCTATCAATTGGTAGGTTCAACTCTGTGAGTTGAATGAACTCATCATGAAGGAGTTTCTGAGAATCCTTCTCTCTAGTTTTCATGTGAAGATATTTCCTTTTCCAACATAGGCCTCAAGGTGCTCCGAATAAACACTTGCAGATTCTACAAACGTGATGTTTCAAAACTGTTCTATCCAAAGGAACGTTCAAGTCTGTGAGTTGAATGCACTCATTGCAAAGAAGTTTCTCAGAATGCTACTGTCTAGTTTTTAGGTGAAGAGATTTCATGTCCCAGCATAGGCCTCAAAGCGCTCCAAATATCCACTTGAAGATTCTATAAGAAGAGTGTCTCCAAACTGCTCTTTCCAAAGGAAGCTTCAAGTCTGTGAGTTGAATGCACTCATCACAAAGAAGTTTCTGAGAAGGCTTCCGTCTAGTTTTTATATGAAGATATTTCCTTTTCCAACAGAGGCCTCAAAGCGCTCCAAATAAACACATGCAGATTCTACAAAAGGAGTGTTTCAAAACTGTTCTATCAAAGGAACGTTCAAGTCTGTGAGTTGAATGCACTCATCACACAGAAGTTTCTCAGAATGCTTCTGTCTAGTTTTTAGTTGAGGAGATTTCATTTCCCAGCATAGGCCTCAAAGCGCTCCAAATATCCCCTTGCAGATTGTACGAAAAGAGTGTTTCAAAGCTGCTCTTTCAAAAGCAAAGTTCAAGTCTGTGTGTTGAATGCACTCATCAGAAAGAAGTTTCTGAGAATGCTTCTGTCTAGTTCTTACGTGAAGATATTTCCTTTTCCAGCTTAGGCCCCAAAGTGCTCCAAATAAACACTTGCAAATTCTACAAAAGGTGGGTTTCAAAAGAGTCCTATCAAAAGGAACGTTCAAGTCTGTGAGTTGAATGCACTTATCATACAGAAGTTTCCTGGAATGCTTCTGTCTAGTTTTTATTTGAAGACACTTCCTTTTCCAGCATAGGCCTCAAAGCGCTCCAAATATCCACTTGCAGATTCTACCAAAAGGGTGTTTCAAAACTGCTCTATGAAAAGCAAACTTCAACACTGTGAGTAGAATGCACTCATCACAAAGTAGTTTCTGAGAATGCTTCTGTCTGGTTCTTATGTGAAGATATTTCCTTTTCCAACATAGGCCTCAAAGCGCTCCAAATAAACACTTGCAGATTCTACAAAAGGAGTGTTTCAAAACTGTTCTACCCAAAGGAACGTTCAAGTCTGTGAGTTGAATGAACTCATTACAAAGAAGTTTCTCAGAATGCTTCTGTCTTGTTTTTAGGTGAAGACATTTCATGTCCCAGCGTAGGCCTCAAAGCGCTCCAAATATCCACTTGAAGATTCTATAAGAAGAGTGTCTCCAAACTGCTCTTTCCAAAGGAAGCTTCAAGTCTGTGAGTTGAATGCACTCATCACAAAGAAGTTTCTGAGAAGGCTTCCGTCTAGTTTTTATATGAAGATATTTCCTTTTCCAACAGAGGCCTCAAAGCGCTCCAAATAAACACATGCAGATTCTACAAAAGGAGTGTTTCAAAACTGTTCTATCAAAGGGAACGTTCAAGTCTGTGAGTTGAATGCACTCATCACACAGAAGTTTCTCAGAATGCTTCTGTCTAGTTTTTAGGTGAGGAGATTTCATTTCCCAGCATAGGCCTCAAAGCGCTCCAAATATCCCCTTGCAGATTGTACGAAAAGAGTGTTTCTAAGCTGCCCTTTCAAAAGCAACGTTCAAGTCTGTGTGTTGAATGGACTCATCAGAAAGAAGTTTCTGAGAATGCTTCTGTCTAGTTCTTACGTGAAGATATTTCCTTTTCCAGCTTAGGCCCCAAAGTGCTCCAAATAAACACTTGCAAATTCTACAAAAGGTGTGTTTCAAAAGAGTCCTATCAAAAGGAACGTTCAAGTCTGTGAGTTCAATGCACTTATCATACAGAGGTTTCCTGGAATGCTTCTGTCTAGTTTTTATGTGAAGACACTTCCTTTTCCAGCATAGGCCTCAAAGCGCTCCAAATATCCACTTGCAGATTCTACCAAAAGAGTGTTTCAAAACTGCTCTATCAAAAGCAAACTTCAACACTGTGAGTAGAATGCACTCATCACAAAGAAGTTTCTGAGAATGCTTCTGTCTGGTTCTTATGTGAAGATATTTCCTTTTCCATCCTAGGCCTCAAATCGCTCCAAATAAACACTTGCAGATTCTACAAAAGGAGTGTTTCAAAACTGCTCTTTTGAGAGGAACGTTCAAGTCTGTGAGTTGAATGCACTCATCACACAGAAGTTTCTGAGAATGCTTCCGTCTAGTTGTTATGTGAAGATATTTCCTTTTCCAGCATAGGCCTCAAAACGCTCCAAATATCCCCTTGCAGATTCTACAAAAAGTGTGTTACAAAAGTGTTCCATCATAAGGAAGGTTCAACTCCGTGAGTTGAATGAAGGCATCGTGAAGAACTTTCTGAGAATGCTTCTCTGTAGTTTTTAGGTGAAGATATTCCATATCCCAGCACAGGCCTCGAAGTGCTCCAAATAACCGCTTGCAGATTTTAGCAAAAGAGTGTTTCAAAACTGCTCTTTCTATAGGTAAGTTCAAGTCGGTGAGTTGAATGCACTCAACACAAAGAAGTTTCTGAGAATGCTTCTGTTCAGTTTTTATGTGAAGATATTTCCTTTTCCAGCATAGGCCTCAAACGGCTCCAAATATCCACTTGCAGATTCTACAAAAAGAGTGTTTCCAAACTTCTCTATCAATTGGTAGGTTCAACTCTGTGAGTTGAATGAACTCATCACGAAGAAGTTTCTGAGAATCCTTCTCTCTAGTTTTCATGTGAAGATATTTCCTTTCCCAACATAGGCCTCAAGGTGCTCCGAATAAACACTTGCAGATTCTACAAACGTGATGTTTCAAAACTGTTCTATCCATAGGAACGTTCAAGTCTGTGAGTTGAATGCACTCATTGCAAAGAAGTTTCTCAGAATGCTTCTGTCTAGTTTTTAGGTGAAGAGATTTCATGTCCCAGCATAGGCCTCAAAGCGCTGCAAATATCCACTTGAAGATTCTATAAGAAGAGTGTCTCCAAACTGCTGTTTACAAAGGAAGCTTCAAGTCTGTGAGTTGAATGCACTCATCACAAAGAAGTTTCTGAGAAGGCTTCCGTCTAGTTTTTATATGAAGATATTTCCTTTTCCAACAGAGGCCTCAAAGCGCTCCAAATAAACACATGCAGATTCTACAAAAGGAGTGTTTCAAAACTGTTCTATCAAAGGGAACGTTCAAGTCTGTGAGTTGAATGCACTCATCACACAGAAGTTTCTCAGAATGCTTCTGTCTAGTTTTTAGGTGAGGAGATTTCATTTCCCAGCATAGGCCTCAAAGCGCTCCAAATATCCCCTTGCAGATTGTACGAAAAGAGTGTTTCAAAGCTGCTCTTTCAAAAGCAAAGTTCAAGTCTGTGTGTTGAATGCACTCATCAGAAAGAAGTTTCTGAGAATGCTTCTGTCTAGTTCTTACGTGAAGATATTTCCTTTTCCAGCTTAGGCCCCAAAGTGCTCCAAATAAACACTTGCAAATTCTACAAAAGGTGTGTTTCAAAAGAGTCCTATCAAAAGGAATGTTCAAGTCTGTGAGTTGAATGCACTTATCATACAGAAGTTTCCTGGAATGCTTCTGTCTAGTTTTTATGTGAAGACACTTCCTTTTCCAGCATAGGCCTCAAAGCGCTCCAAATATCCACTTGCAGATTCTACCAAAAGAGTGTTTCAAAACTGCTCTATCAAAAGCAAACTTCAACACTGTGAGTAGAATGCACTCATCACAAAGAAGTTTCTGAGAATGCTTCTGTCTGGTTCTTATGTGAAGATATTTCCTTTTCCAACATAGGCCTCAAAGCGCTCCAAATAAACACTTGCAGATTCTACAAAAGGAGTGTTTCAAAACTGTTCTATCCAAAGGAACGTTCAAGTCTGTGAGTTGAATGAACTCATTACAAAGAAGTTTCTCAGAATGCTTCTGTCTTGTTTTTAGGTGAAGAAATTTCATGTCCCAGCGTAGGCCTCAAAGCGCTCCAAATATCCACTTGAAGATTCTGTAAGAAGAGTGTCTCCAAACTGCTCTTTCCAAAGGAAGCTTCAAGTCTGTGAGTTGAATGCACTCATCACAAAGAAGTTTCTGAGAAGGCTTCCGTCTAGTTTTTATATGAAGATATTTCCTTTTCCAACAGAGGCCTCAAAGCGCTCCAAATAAACACATGCAGATTCTACAAAAGGAGTGTTTCAAAACTGTTCTATCAAAGGGAACGTTCAAGTCTGTGAGTTGAATGCACTCATCACACAGAAGTTTCTCAGAATGCTTCTGTCTACTTTTTAGGTGAGGAGATTTCATTTCCCAGCATAGGCCTCAAAGCTCTCCAAATATCCCCTTGCAGATTGTACGAAAAGAGTGTTTCAAAGCTGCCCTTTCAAAAGCAACGTTCAAGTCTGTGTGTTGAATGCACTCATCAGAAAGAAGTTTCTGAGAATGCTTCTGTCTAGTTCTTACGTGAAGATATTTCCTTTTCCAGCTTAGGCCCCAAAGTGCTCCAAATAAACACTTGCAAATTCTACAAAAGGTGTGTTTCAAAAGAGTCCTATCAAAAGGAACGTTCACGTCTGTGAGTTGAATGCACTTATCATACAGAGGTTTCCTGGAATGCTTCTGTCTAGTTTTTATGTGAAGACACTTCCTTTTCCAGCATAGGCCTCAAAGCGCTCCAAATATCCACTTGCAGATTCTACCAAAAGAGTGTTTCAAAACTGCTCTATCAAAAGCAAACTTCAACACTGTGAGTACAATGCACTCATCACAAAGAAGTTTCTGAGAATGCTTCTGTCTGGTTCTTATGTGAAGATATTTCCTTTTCCAACATAGGCCTCAAAGCGCTCCAAATAAACACTTGCAGATTCTACAAAAGGAGTGTTTCAAAACTGTTCTATCCAAAGGAACGTTCAAGACTGTGAGTTGAATGAACTCATTACAAAGAAGTTTCTCAGAATGCTTCTGTCTTGTTTTTAGGTGAAGAAATTTCATGTCCCAGCGTAGGCCTCAAAGCGCTCCAAATATCCACTTGAAGATTCTATAAGAAGAGTGTCTCCAAACTGCTCTTTCCAAAGGAAGCTTCAAGTCTGTGAGTTGAATGCACTCATCACAAAGAAGTTTCTGAGAAGGCTTCCGTCTAGTTTTTATATGAAGATATTTCCTTTTCCAACAGAGGCCTCAAAGCGCTCCAAATAAACACATGCAGATTCTACAAAAGGAGTGTTTCAAAACTGTTCTATCAAAGGGAACATTCAAGTCTGTGAGTTGAATGCACTCATCACACAGAAGTTTCTCAGAATGCTTCTGTCTAGTTTTTAGGTGAGGAGATTTCATTTCCCAGCACAGGCCTCAAAGCGCTCCAAATATCCCCTTGCAGATTGTACGAAAAGAGTGTTTCAAAGCTGCTGTTTCAAAAGCAAAGTTCAAGTCTGTGTGTTGAATGCACTCATCAGAAAGAAGTTTCTGAGAATGCTTCTGTCTAGTTCTTACGTGAAGATATTTCCTTTTCCAGCTTAGGCCCCAAAGTGCTCCAAATAAACACTTGCAAATTCTACAAAAGGTGTGTTTCAAAAGAGTCCTATCAAAAGGAACGTTCACGTCTGTGAGTTGAATGCACTTATCATACAGAGGTTTCCTGGAATGCTTCTGTCTAGTTTTTATGTGAAGACACTTCCTTTTCCAGCATAGGCCTCAAAGCGCTCCAAATATCCACTTGCAGATTCTACCAAAAGAGTGTTTCAAAACTGCTCTATCAAAAGCAAACTTCAACACTGTGAGTAGAATGCACTCATCACAAAGAAGTTTCTGAGAATGCTTCTGTCTGGTTCTTATGTGAAGATATTTCCTTTTCCAACATAGGCCTCAAAGCGCTCCAAATAAACACTTGCAGATTCTACAAAAGGAGTGTTTCAAAACTGCTCTTTCGAGAGGAACGTTCAAGTCTGTGAGTTGAATGCACTCATCACACAGAAGTTTCTGAGAATGTTTCCGTCTAGTTGTTATGTGAAGATATTTCCTTTTCCAGCATAGGCCTCGAAACGCTCCAAATATCCCCTTGCAGATTCTACAAAAAGAGTGTTTCAAAAGTGTTCTATCATAAGGAAGGTTCAACTCCGTGAGTTGAATGAAGACATCGTGAATAACTTTCTGAGAATGCTTCTCTGTAGTTTTTAGGTGAAGATATTCCATATCCCAGTACAGACCTCGAAGTGCTCCAAATAACCACTTGCAGATTTTAGCAAAAGAGTGTTTCAAAACTGCTCTTTCTATAGGCAAGTTCAAGTCTGTGAGTTGAATGCACTCAACACAAAGAAGTTTCTGAGAATGCCTCTGTTCAGTTTTTAAGTGAAGATATTTCCTTTTCCAGCATAGGCCTCAAACGGCTCCAAATATCCACTTGCAGATTCTACAAAAAGAGTGTTTCCAAACTTCTCTATCAATTGGTAGGTTCAACTCTGTGAGTTGAATGAACTCATCTCGAAGAAGTTTCTGAGAATCCTTCTCTCTAATTTTCATGTGAAGATATTTCCTTTTCCAACATAGGCCTCAAGGTGCTCCGAATAAACACTTGCAGATTCTACAAACGTGATGTTTCAAAACTGTTCTATCCAAAGGAACCTTCAAGTCTGTGAGTTGAATGCACTCATTGCAAAGAAGTTTCTCAGAATGCTTCTGTCTAGTTTTTAGGTGAAGAGATTTCATGTCCCAGCATAGGCCTCAAAGCGCTCCAAATATCCACTTGAAGATTCTATAAGAAGAGTGTCTCCAAACTGCTCTTTCCAAAGGAAGCTTCAAGTCTGTGAGTTGAATGCACTCATCACAAAGAAGTTTCTGAGAAGGCTTCCGTCTAGTTTTTATATGAAGATATTTCCTTTTCCAACAGAGGCCTCAAAGCGCTCCAAATAAACACATGCAGATTCTACAAAAGGAGTGTTTCAAAACTGTTCTATCAAAGGGAACGTTCAGGTCTGTGAGTTGAATGCACTCATCACACAGAAGTTTCTCAGAATGCTTCTGTCTAGTTTTTAGGTGAGGAGATTTCATTTCCCAGCACAGGCCTCAAAGCGCTCCAAATATCCCCTTGCAGATTGTACGAAAAGAGTGTTTCAAAGCTGCTCTTTCAAAAGCAAAGTTCAAGTCTGTGTGTTGAATGCACTCATCAGAAAGAAGTTTCTGAGAATGCTTCTGTCTAGTTCTTACGTGAAGATATTTCCTTTTCCAGCTTAGGCCCCAAAGTGCTCCAAATAAACACTTGCAAATTCTACAAAAGGTGTGTTTCAAAAGAGTCCTATCAAAAGGAACGTTCACGTCTGTGAGTTGAATGCACTTATCATACAGAGGTTTCCTGGAATGCTTCTGTCTAGTTTTTATGTGAAGACACTTCCTTTTCCAGCATAGGCCTCAAAGCGCTCCAAATATCCACTTGCAGATTCTACCAAAAGAGTGTTTCAAAACTGCTCTATCAAAAGCAAACTTCAACACTGTGAGTAGAATGCACTCATCACAAAGAAGTTTCTGAGAATGCTTCTGTCTGGTTCTTATGTGAAGATATTTCCTTTTCCAACATAGGCCTCAAAGCGCTCCAAATAAACACTTGCAGATTCTACAAAAGGAGTGTTTCAAAACTGCTCTTTCGAGAGGAACGTTCAAGTCTGTGAGTTGAATGCACTCATCACACAGAAGTTTCTGAGAATGTTTCCGTCTAGTTGTTATGTGAAGATATTTCCTTTTCCAGCATAGGCCTCGAAACGCTCCAAATATCCCCTTGCAGATTCTACAAAAAGAGTGTTTCAAAAGTGTTCTATCATAAGGAAGGTTCAACTCCGTGAGTTGAATGAAGACATCGTGAATAACTTTCTGAGAATGCTTCTCTGTAGTTTTTAGGTGAAGATATTCCATATCCCAGTACAGACCTCGAAGTGCTCCAAATAACCACTTGCAGATTTTAGCAAAAGAGTGTTTCAAAACTGCTCTTTCTATAGGCAAGTTCAAGTCTGTGAGTTGAATGCACTCAACACAAAGAAGTTTCTGAGAATGCCTCTGTTCAGTTTTTAAGTGAAGATATTTCCTTTTCCAGCATAGGCCTCAAACGGCTCCAAATATCCACTTGCAGATTCTACAAAAAGAGTGTTTCCAAACTTCTCTATCAATTGGTAGGTTCAACTCTGTGAGTTGAATGAACTCATCTCGAAGAAGTTTCTGAGAATCCTTCTCTCTAATTTTCATGTGAAGATATTTCCTTTTCCAACATAGGCCTCAAGGTGCTCCGAATAAACACTTGCAGATTCTACAAACGTGATGTTTCAAAACTGTTCTATCCAAAGGAACCTTCAAGTCTGTGAGTTGAATGCACTCATTGCAAAGAAGTTTCTCAGAATGCTTCTGTCTAGTTTTTAGGTGAAGAGATTTCATGTCCCAGCATAGGCCTCAAAGCGCTCCAAATATCCACTTGAAGATTCTATAAGAAGAGTGTCTCCAAACTGCTCTTTCCAAAGGAAGCTTCAAGTCTGTGAGTTGAATGCACTCATCACAAAGAAGTTTCTGAGAAGGCTTCCGTCTAGTTTTTATATGAAGATATTTCCTTTTCCAACAGAGGCCTCAAAGCGCTCCAAATAAACACATGCAGATTCTACAAAAGGAGTGTTTCAAAACTGTTCTATCAAAGGGAACGTTCAGGTCTGTGAGTTGAATGCACTCATCACACAGAAGTTTCTCAGAATGCTTCTGTCTAGTTTTTAGGTGAGGAGATTTCATTTCACAGCACAGGCCTCAAAGCGCTCCAAATATCCCCTTGCAGATTGTACGAAAAGAGTGTTTCAAAGCTGCTCTTTCAAAAGCAAAGTTCAAGTCTGTGTGTTGAATGCACTCATCAGAAAGAAGTTTCTGAGAATGCTTCTGTCTAGTTCTTACGTGAAGATATTTCCTTTTCCAGCTTAGGCCCCAAAGTGCTCCAAATAAACACTTGCAAATTCTACAAAAGGTGTGTTTCAAAAGAGTCCTATCAAAAGGAACGTTCAAGTCTGTGAGTTGAATGCACTTATCATACAGAAGTTTCCTGGAATGCTTCTGTCTAGTTTTTATGTGAAGACACTTCCTTTTCCAGCATAGGCCTCAAAGCGCTCCAAATATCCACTTGCAGATTCTACCAAAAGAGTGTTTCAAAACTGCTCTATCAAAAGCAAACTTCAACACTGTGAGTAGAATGAACTCATCACGAAGATGTTTCTGAGAATCCTTCTCTCTAGTTTTCATGTGAAGATATTTCCTTTTCCAACATGGGCCTCAAGGTGCTCCGAATAAACTCTTGCAGATTCTACGAACGTAATGTTTCAAATCTGTTCTATCCAAAGGAACGTTCAAGTCTGTGAGTTGAATGCACTCATTGCAAAGAAGTTTCTCAGAATGCTTCTGTCTAGTTTTTAGGTGAAGAGATTTCATGTCCCAGCATAGGCCTCAAAGCGCTCCAAATATCCACTTGAAGATTCTATAAGAAGAGTGTCTCCAAACTGCTCTTTCCAAAGGAAGCTTCAAGTCTGTGAGTTGAGTGCACTCATCACAAGGAAGTTTCTGAGAAGGCTTCCGTCTAGTTTTTACATGAAGATATATCCTTTTCCAACAGAGGCCTCAAAGCGCTCCAAATAAACACATGCAGATTGTACAAAAGGAGTGTTTCAAAACTGTTCTATCAAAGGGAACGTTCAAGTCTGTGAGTTGAATGCACTCATCACACAGAAGTTTCTCAGAATGCTTCTGTCTAGATTTAGGTGAAGAGATTTCATTTCCCAGGATAGGCCTCAAAGCGCTCCAAATATCCCCTTGCAGATTGTACGAAAAGAGTGTTTCAAAGCTGCTCTTTCATAAGTAAGGTTCAAGTCTGTGTGTTGAATGCACTCATCAGAAAGAAGTTTCTGAGAATGCTTCTGTCTAGTTCTTACGTGAAGATATTTCCTTTTCCAGCTTAGGCCCCAAAGCCCTCCAAATAAACACTTGCAAATTCTACAAAAGGAGTGTTTCAAAAGAGTCCTATCAAAAGGAACGTTCAAGTCTGTGAGTGGAATGCACTTATCATACAGAAGTTTCCTGGAATGCTTCTGTCTAGTTTTTATGTGAAGACACTTCCTTTTCCAGCATAGGCCTCAAAGCGCTCCAAATATCCACTTGCAGATTCTACCGAAAGAGTGTTTCAAAACTGCTCTATCAAAAGCAAACTTCAACACTGTGAGTAGAATGCACTCATCACAAAGAAGTTTCTGAGAATGCTTCTGTCTGGTTCTTATGTGAAGATATTTCCTTTTCCAACATAGGCCTCAAAGCGCTCCAAATAAACACTTGCAGATTCTACAAAAGGAGTGTTTCAAAACTGCTCTTTAGAGAGGAACGGTCAAGTCTGTGAGTTGAATGCACTCATCACACAGAAGTTTCTGAGAATGCTTCCGTCTAGTTGTTATGTGAAGATATTTCCTTTTCCAGCATAGGCCTCAAAACGCTCCAAATATCCCCTTGCAGATTCTACAAAAAGTGTGTTACAAAAGTGTTCCATCATAAGGAAGGTTCAACTCCGTGAGTTGAATGAAGGCATCGTGAAGAACTTTCTGAGAATGCTTCTCTGTAGTTTTTAGGTGAAGATATTCCATATCCCAGCACAGGCCTCGAAGTGCTCCAAATAACCACTTGCAGATTTTAGCAAAAGAGTGTTTCAAAACTGCTCTTTCTATAGGTAAGTTCAAGTCTGTGAGTTGAATGCACTCAACACAAAGAAGTTTCTGAGAATGCTTCTGTTCAGTTTTTATGTGAAGATATTTCCTTTTCCAGCATAGGCCTCAAACGTCTCCAAATATCCACTTGCAGATTCTACAAAAAGAGTGTTTCCAAACTTCTCTATCAATTGGTAGGTTCAACTCTGTGAGTTGAATGAACTCATCATGAAGGAGTTTCTGAGAATCCTTCTCTCTAGTTTTCATGTGAAGATATTTCCTTTTCCAACATAGGCCTCAAGGTGCTCCGAATAAACACTTGCAGATTCTACAAACGTGATGTTTCAAAACTGTTCTATCCAAAGGAACGTTCAAGTCTGTGAGTTGAATGCACTCATTGCAAAGAAGTTTCTCAGAATGCTACTGTCTAGTTTTTAGGTGAAGAGATTTCATGTCCCAGCATAGGCCTCAAAGCGCTCCAAATATCCACTTGAAGATTCTATAAGAAGAGTGTCTCCAAACTGCTCTTTCCAAAGGAAGCTTCAAGTCTGTGAGTTGAATGCACTCATCACAAAGAAGTTTCTGAGAAGGCTTCCGTCTAGTTTTTATATGAAGATATTTCCTTTTCCAACAGAGGCCTCAAAGCGCTCCAAATAAACACATGCAGATTCTACAAAAGGAGTGTTTCAAAACTGTTCTATCAAAGGAACGTTCAAGTCTGTGAGTTGAATGCACTCATCACACAGAAGTTTCTCAGAATGCTTCTGTCTAGTTTTTAGTTGAGGAGATTTCATTTCCCAGCATAGGCCTCAAAGCGCTCCAAATATCCCCTTGCAGATTGTACGAAAAGAGTGTTTCAAAGCTGCTCTTTCAAAAGCAAAGTTCAAGTCTGTGTGTTGAATGCACTCATCAGAAAGAAGTTTCTGAGAATGCTTCTGTCTAGTTCTTACGTGAAGATATTTCCTTTTCCAGCTTAGGCCCCAAAGTGCTCCAAATAAACACTTGCAAATTCTACAAAAGGTGGGTTTCAAAAGAGTCCTATCAAAAGGAACGTTCAAGTCTGTGAGTTGAATGCACTTATCATACAGAAGTTTCCTGGAATGCTTCTGTCTAGTTTTTATTTGAAGACACTTCCTTTTCCAGCATAGGCCTCAAAGCGCTCCAAATATCCACTTGCAGATTCTACCAAAAGGGTGTTTCAAAACTGCTCTATGAAAAGCAAACTTCAACACTGTGAGTAGAATGCACTCATCACAAAGTAGTTTCTGAGAATGCTTCTGTCTGGTTCTTATGTGAAGATATTTCCTTTTCCAACATAGGCCTCAAAGCGCTCCAAATAAACACTTGCAGATTCTACAAAAGGAGTGTTTCAAAACTGTTCTACCCAAAGGAACGTTCAAGTCTGTGAGTTGAATGAACTCATTACAAAGAAGTTTCTCAGAATGCTTCTGTCTTGTTTTTAGGTGAAGACATTTCATGTCCCAGCGTAGGCCTCAAAGCGCTCCAAATATCCACTTGAAGATTCTATAAGAAGAGTGTCTCCAAACTGCTCTTTCCAAAGGAAGCTTCAAGTCTGTGAGTTGAATGCACTCATCACAAAGAAGTTTCTGAGAAGGCTTCCGTCTAGTTTTTATATGAAGATATTTCCTTTTCCAACAGAGGCCTCAAAGCGCTCCAAATAAACACATGCAGATTCTACAAAAGGAGTGTTTCAAAACTGTTCTATCAAAGGGAACGTTCAAGTCTGTGAGTTGAATGCACTCATCACACAGAAGTTTCTCAGAATGCTTCTGTCTAGTTTTTAGGTGAGGAGATTTCATTTCCCAGCATAGGCCTCAAAGCGCTCCAAATATCCCCTTGCAGATTGTACGAAAAGAGTGTTTCTAAGCTGCCCTTTCAAAAGCAACGTTCAAGTCTGTGTGTTGAATGGACTCATCAGAAAGAAGTTTCTGAGAATGCTTCTGTCTAGTTCTTACGTGAAGATATTTCCTTTTCCAGCTTAGGCCCCAAAGTGCTCCAAATAAACACTTGCAAATTCTACAAAAGGTGTGTTTCAAAAGAGTCCTATCAAAAGGAACGTTCAAGTCTGTGAGTTCAATGCACTTATCATACAGAGGTTTCCTGGAATGCTTCTGTCTAGTTTTTATGTGAAGACACTTCCTTTTCCAGCATAGGCCTCAAAGCGCTCCAAATATCCACTTGCAGATTCTACCAAAAGAGTGTTTCAAAACTGCTCTATCAAAAGCAAACTTCAACACTGTGAGTAGAATGCACTCATCACAAAGAAGTTTCTGAGAATGCTTCTGTCTGGTTCTTATGTGAAGATATTTCCTTTTCCATCCTAGGCCTCAAATCGCTCCAAATAAACACTTGCAGATTCTACAAAAGGAGTGTTTCAAAACTGCTCTTTTGAGAGGAACGTTCAAGTCTGTGAGTTGAATGCACTCATCACACAGAAGTTTCTGAGAATGCTTCCGTCTAGTTGTTATGTGAAGATATTTCCTTTTCCAGCATAGGCCTCAAAACGCTCCAAATATCCCCTTGCAGATTCTACAAAAAGTGTGTTACAAAAGTGTTCCATCATAAGGAAGGTTCAACTCCGTGAGTTGAATGAAGGCATCGTGAAGAACTTTCTGAGAATGCTTCTCTGTAGTTTTTAGGTGAAGATATTCCATATCCCAGCACAGGCCTCGAAGTGCTCCAAATAACCGCTTGCAGATTTTAGCAAAAGAGTGTTTCAAAACTGCTCTTTCTATAGGTAAGTTCAAGTCGGTGAGTTGAATGCACTCAACACAAAGAAGTTTCTGAGAATGCTTCTGTTCAGTTTTTATGTGAAGATATTTCCTTTTCCAGCATAGGCCTCAAACGGCTCCAAATATCCACTTGCAGATTCTACAAAAAGAGTGTTTCCAAACTTCTCTATCAATTGGTAGGTTCAACTCTGTGAGTTGAATGAACTCATCACGAAGAAGTTTCTGAGAATCCTTCTCTCTAGTTTTCATGTGAAGATATTTCCTTTCCCAACATAGGCCTCAAGGTGCTCCGAATAAACACTTGCAGATTCTACAAACGTGATGTTTCAAAACTGTTCTATCCATAGGAACGTTCAAGTCTGTGAGTTGAATGCACTCATTGCAAAGAAGTTTCTCAGAATGCTTCTGTCTAGTTTTTAGGTGAAGAGATTTCATGTCCCAGCATAGGCCTCAAAGCGCTGCAAATATCCACTTGAAGATTCTATAAGAAGAGTGTCTCCAAACTGCTGTTTACAAAGGAAGCTTCAAGTCTGTGAGTTGAATGCACTCATCACAAAGAAGTTTCTGAGAAGGCTTCCGTCTAGTTTTTATATGAAGATATTTCCTTTTCCAACAGAGGCCTCAAAGCGCTCCAAATAAACACATGCAGATTCTACAAAAGGAGTGTTTCAAAACTGTTCTATCAAAGGGAACGTTCAAGTCTGTGAGTTGAATGCACTCATCACACAGAAGTTTCTCAGAATGCTTCTGTCTAGTTTTTAGGTGAGGAGATTTCATTTCCCAGCATAGGCCTCAAAGCGCTCCAAATATCCCCTTGCAGATTGTACGAAAAGAGTGTTTCAAAGCTGCTCTTTCAAAAGCAAAGTTCAAGTCTGTGTGTTGAATGCACTCATCAGAAAGAAGTTTCTGAGAATGCTTCTGTCTAGTTCTTACGTGAAGATATTTCCTTTTCCAGCTTAGGCCCCAAAGTGCTCCAAATAAACACTTGCAAATTCTACAAAAGGTGTGTTTCAAAAGAGTCCTATCAAAAGGAATGTTCAAGTCTGTGAGTTGAATGCACTTATCATACAGAAGTTTCCTGGAATGCTTCTGTCTAGTTTTTATGTGAAGACACTTCCTTTTCCAGCATAGGCCTCAAAGCGCTCCAAATATCCACTTGCAGATTCTACCAAAAGAGTGTTTCAAAACTGCTCTATCAAAAGCAAACTTCAACACTGTGAGTAGAATGCACTCATCACAAAGAAGTTTCTGAGAATGCTTCTGTCTGGTTCTTATGTGAAGATATTTCCTTTTCCAACATAGGCCTCAAAGCGCTCCAAATAAACACTTGCAGATTCTACAAAAGGAGTGTTTCAAAACTGTTCTATCCAAAGGAACGTTCAAGTCTGTGAGTTGAATGAACTCATTACAAAGAAGTTTCTCAGAATGCTTCTGTCTTGTTTTTAGGTGAAGAAATTTCATGTCCCAGCGTAGGCCTCAAAGCGCTCCAAATATCCACTTGAAGATTCTGTAAGAAGAGTGTCTCCAAACTGCTCTTTCCAAAGGAAGCTTCAAGTCTGTGAGTTGAATGCACTCATCACAAAGAAGTTTCTGAGAAGGCTTCCGTCTAGTTTTTATATGAAGATATTTCCTTTTCCAACAGAGGCCTCAAAGCGCTCCAAATAAACACATGCAGATTCTACAAAAGGAGTGTTTCAAAACTGTTCTATCAAAGGGAACGTTCAAGTCTGTGAGTTGAATGCACTCATCACACAGAAGTTTCTCAGAATGCTTCTGTCTACTTTTTAGGTGAGGAGATTTCATTTCCCAGCATAGGCCTCAAAGCTCTCCAAATATCCCCTTGCAGATTGTACGAAAAGAGTGTTTCAAAGCTGCCCTTTCAAAAGCAACGTTCAAGTCTGTGTGTTGAATGCACTCATCAGAAAGAAGTTTCTGAGAATGCTTCTGTCTAGTTCTTACGTGAAGATATTTCCTTTTCCAGCTTAGGCCCCAAAGTGCTCCAAATAAACACTTGCAAATTCTACAAAAGGTGTGTTTCAAAAGAGTCCTATCAAAAGGAACGTTCACGTCTGTGAGTTGAATGCACTTATCATACAGAGGTTTCCTGGAATGCTTCTGTCTAGTTTTTATGTGAAGACACTTCCTTTTCCAGCATAGGCCTCAAAGCGCTCCAAATATCCACTTGCAGATTCTACCAAAAGAGTGTTTCAAAACTGCTCTATCAAAAGCAAACTTCAACACTGTGAGTACAATGCACTCATCACAAAGAAGTTTCTGAGAATGCTTCTGTCTGGTTCTTATGTGAAGATATTTCCTTTTCCAACATAGGCCTCAAAGCGCTCCAAATAAACACTTGCAGATTCTACAAAAGGAGTGTTTCAAAACTGTTCTATCCAAAGGAACGTTCAAGACTGTGAGTTGAATGAACTCATTACAAAGAAGTTTCTCAGAATGCTTCTGTCTTGTTTTTAGGTGAAGAAATTTCATGTCCCAGCGTAGGCCTCAAAGCGCTCCAAATATCCACTTGAAGATTCTATAAGAAGAGTGTCTCCAAACTGCTCTTTCCAAAGGAAGCTTCAAGTCTGTGAGTTGAATGCACTCATCACAAAGAAGTTTCTGAGAAGGCTTCCGTCTAGTTTTTATATGAAGATATTTCCTTTTCCAACAGAGGCCTCAAAGCGCTCCAAATAAACACATGCAGATTCTACAAAAGGAGTGTTTCAAAACTGTTCTATCAAAGGGAACATTCAAGTCTGTGAGTTGAATGCACTCATCACACAGAAGTTTCTCAGAATGCTTCTGTCTAGTTTTTAGGTGAGGAGATTTCATTTCCCAGCACAGGCCTCAAAGCGCTCCAAATATCCCCTTGCAGATTGTACGAAAAGAGTGTTTCAAAGCTGCTGTTTCAAAAGCAAAGTTCAAGTCTGTGTGTTGAATGCACTCATCAGAAAGAAGTTTCTGAGAATGCTTCTGTCTAGTTCTTACGTGAAGATATTTCCTTTTCCAGCTTAGGCCCCAAAGTGCTCCAAATAAACACTTGCAAATTCTACAAAAGGTGTGTTTCAAAAGAGTCCTATCAAAAGGAACGTTCACGTCTGTGAGTTGAATGCACTTATCATACAGAGGTTTCCTGGAATGCTTCTGTCTAGTTTTTATGTGAAGACACTTCCTTTTCCAGCATAGGCCTCAAAGCGCTCCAAATATCCACTTGCAGATTCTACCAAAAGAGTGTTTCAAAACTGCTCTATCAAAAGCAAACTTCAACACTGTGAGTAGAATGCACTCATCACAAAGAAGTTTCTGAGAATGCTTCTGTCTGGTTCTTATGTGAAGATATTTCCTTTTCCAACATAGGCCTCAAAGCGCTCCAAATAAACACTTGCAGATTCTACAAAAGGAGTGTTTCAAAACTGCTCTTTCGAGAGGAACGTTCAAGTCTGTGAGTTGAATGCACTCATCACACAGAAGTTTCTGAGAATGTTTCCGTCTAGTTGTTATGTGAAGATATTTCCTTTTCCAGCATAGGCCTCGAAACGCTCCAAATATCCCCTTGCAGATTCTACAAAAAGAGTGTTTCAAAAGTGTTCTATCATAAGGAAGGTTCAACTCCGTGAGTTGAATGAAGACATCGTGAATAACTTTCTGAGAATGCTTCTCTGTAGTTTTTAGGTGAAGATATTCCATATCCCAGTACAGACCTCGAAGTGCTCCAAATAACCACTTGCAGATTTTAGCAAAAGAGTGTTTCAAAACTGCTCTTTCTATAGGCAAGTTCAAGTCTGTGAGTTGAATGCACTCAACACAAAGAAGTTTCTGAGAATGCCTCTGTTCAGTTTTTAAGTGAAGATATTTCCTTTTCCAGCATAGGCCTCAAACGGCTCCAAATATCCACTTGCAGATTCTACAAAAAGAGTGTTTCCAAACTTCTCTATCAATTGGTAGGTTCAACTCTGTGAGTTGAATGAACTCATCTCGAAGAAGTTTCTGAGAATCCTTCTCTCTAATTTTCATGTGAAGATATTTCCTTTTCCAACATAGGCCTCAAGGTGCTCCGAATAAACACTTGCAGATTCTACAAACGTGATGTTTCAAAACTGTTCTATCCAAAGGAACCTTCAAGTCTGTGAGTTGAATGCACTCATTGCAAAGAAGTTTCTCAGAATGCTTCTGTCTAGTTTTTAGGTGAAGAGATTTCATGTCCCAGCATAGGCCTCAAAGCGCTCCAAATATCCACTTGAAGATTCTATAAGAAGAGTGTCTCCAAACTGCTCTTTCCAAAGGAAGCTTCAAGTCTGTGAGTTGAATGCACTCATCACAAAGAAGTTTCTGAGAAGGCTTCCGTCTAGTTTTTATATGAAGATATTTCCTTTTCCAACAGAGGCCTCAAAGCGCTCCAAATAAACACATGCAGATTCTACAAAAGGAGTGTTTCAAAACTGTTCTATCAAAGGGAACGTTCAGGTCTGTGAGTTGAATGCACTCATCACACAGAAGTTTCTCAGAATGCTTCTGTCTAGTTTTTAGGTGAGGAGATTTCATTTCCCAGCACAGGCCTCAAAGCGCTCCAAATATCCCCTTGCAGATTGTACGAAAAGAGTGTTTCAAAGCTGCTCTTTCAAAAGCAAAGTTCAAGTCTGTGTGTTGAATGCACTCATCAGAAAGAAGTTTCTGAGAATGCTTCTGTCTAGTTCTTACGTGAAGATATTTCCTTTTCCAGCTTAGGCCCCAAAGTGCTCCAAATAAACACTTGCAAATTCTACAAAAGGTGTGTTTCAAAAGAGTCCTATCAAAAGGAACGTTCAAGTCTGTGAGTTGAATGCACTTATCATACAGAAGTTTCCTGGAATGCTTCTGTCTAGTTTTTATGTGAAGACACTTCCTTTTCCAGCATAGGCCTCAAAGCGCTCCAAATATCCACTTGCAGATTCTACCAAAAGAGTGTTTCAAAACTGCTCTATCAAAAGCAAACTTCAACACTGTGAGTAGAATGAACTCATCACGAAGATGTTTCTGAGAATCCTTCTCTCTAGTTTTCATGTGAAGATATTTCCTTTTCCAACATGGGCCTCAAGGTGCTCCGAATAAACTCTTGCAGATTCTACAAACGTAATGTTTCAAATCTGTTCTATCCAAAGGAACGTTCAAGTCTGTGAGTTGAATGCACTCATTGCAAAGAAGTTTCTCAGAATGCTTCTGTCTAGTTTTTAGGTGAAGAGATTTCATGTCCCAGCATAGGCCTCAAAGCGCTCCAAATATCCACTTGAAGATTCTATAAGAAGAGTGTCTCCAAACTGCTCTTTCCAAAGGAAGCTTCAAGTCTGTGAGTTGAGTGCACTCATCACAAGGAAGTTTCTGAGAAGGCTTCCGTCTAGTTTTTACATGAAGATATATCCTTTTCCAACAGAGGCCTCAAAGCGCTCCAAATAAACACATGCAGATTGTACAAAAGGAGTGTTTCAAAACTGTTCTATCAAAGGGAACGTTCAAGTCTGTGAGTTGAATGCACTCATCACACAGAAGTTTCTCAGAATGCTTCTGTCTAGATTTAGGTGAAGAGATTTCATTTCCCAGGATAGGCCTCAAAGCGCTCCAAATATCCCCTTGCAGATTGTACGAAAAGAGTGTTTCAAAGCTGCTCTTTCATAAGTAAGGTTCAAGTCTGTGTGTTGAATGCACTCATCAGAAAGAAGTTTCTGAGAATGCTTCTGTCTAGTTCTTACGTGAAGATATTTCCTTTTCCAGCTTAGGCCCCAAAGTGCTCCAAATAAACACTTGCAAATTCTACAAAAGGAGTGTTTCAAAAGAGTCCTATCAAAAGGAACGTTCAAGTCTGTGAGTGGAATGCACTTATCATACAGAAGTTTCCTGGAATGCTTCTGTCTAGTTTTTATGTGAAGACACTTCCTTTTCCAGCATAGGCCTCAAAGCGCTCCAAATATCCACTTGCAGATTCTACCGAAAGAGTGTTTCAAAACTGCTCTATCAAAAGCAAACTTCAACACTGTGAGTAGAATGCACTCATCACAAAGAAGTTTCTGAGAATGCTTGTGTCTGGTTCTTATGTGAAGATATTTCCTTTTCCAACATAGGCCTCAAAGCGCTCCAAATAAACACTTGCAGATTCTACAAAAGGAGTGTTTCAAAACTGCTCTTTAGAGAGGAACGGTCAAGTCTGTGAGTTGAATGCACTCATCACACAGAAGTTTCTGAGAATGCTTCCGTCTAGTTGTTATGTGAAGATATTTCCTTTTCCAGCATAGGCCTCAAAACGCTCCAAATATCCCCTTGCAGATTCTACAAAAAGTGTGTTACAAAAGTGTTCCATCATAAGGAAGGTTCAACTCCGTGAGTTGAATGAAGGCATCGTGAAGAACTTTCTGAGAATGCTTCTCTGTAGTTTTTAGGTGAAGATATTCCATATCCCAGCACAGGCCTCGAAGTGCTCCAAATAACCACTTGCAGATTTTAGCAAAAGAGTGTTTCAAAACTGCTCTTTCTATAGGTAAGTTCAAGTCTGTGAGTTGAATGCACTCAACACAAAGAAGTTTCTGAGAATGCTTCTGTTCAGTTTTTATGTGAAGATATTTCCTTTTCCAGCATAGGCCTCAAACGTCTCCAAATATCCACTTGCAGATTCTACAAAAAGAGTGTTTCCAAACTTCTCTATCAATTGGTAGGTTCAACTCTGTGAGTTGAATGAACTCATCATGAAGGAGTTTCTGAGAATCCTTCTCTCTAGTTTTCATGTGAAGATATTTCCTTTTCCAACATAGGCCTCAAGGTGCTCCGAATAAACACTTGCAGATTCTACAAACGTGATGTTTCAAAACTGTTCTATCCAAAGGAACGTTCAAGTCTGTGAGTTGAATGCACTCATTGCAAAGAAGTTTCTCAGAATGCTACTGTCTAGTTTTTAGGTGAAGAGATTTCATGTCCCAGCATAGGCCTCAAAGCGCTCCAAATATCCACTTGAAGATTCTATAAGAAGAGTGTCTCCAAACTGCTCTTTCCAAAGGAAGCTTCAAGTCTGTGAGTTGAATGCACTCATCACAAAGAAGTTTCTGAGAAGGCTTCCGTCTAGTTTTTATATGAAGATATTTCCTTTTCCAACAGAGGCCTCAAAGCGCTCCAAATAAACACATGCAGATTCTACAAAAGGAGTGTTTCAAAACTGTTCTATCAAAGGAACGTTCAAGTCTGTGAGTTGAATGCACTCATCACACAGAAGTTTCTCAGAATGCTTCTGTCTAGTTTTTAGTTGAGGAGATTTCATTTCCCAGCATAGGCCTCAAAGCGCTCCAAATATCCCCTTGCAGATTGTACGAAAAGAGTGTTTCAAAGCTGCTCTTTCAAAAGCAAAGTTCAAGTCTGTGTGTTGAATGCACTCATCAGAAAGAAGTTTCTGAGAATGCTTCTGTCTAGTTCTTACGTGAAGATATTTCCTTTTCCAGCTTAGGCCCCAAAGTGCTCCAAATAAACACTTGCAAATTCTACAAAAGGTGGGTTTCAAAAGAGTCCTATCAAAAGGAACGTTCAAGTCTGTGAGTTGAATGCACTTATCATACAGAAGTTTCCTGGAATGCTTCTGTCTAGTTTTTATTTGAAGACACTTCCTTTTCCAGCATAGGCCTCAAAGCGCTCCAAATATCCACTTGCAGATTCTACCAAAAGGGTGTTTCAAAACTGCTCTATGAAAAGCAAACTTCAACACTGTGAGTAGAATGCACTCATCACAAAGTAGTTTCTGAGAATGCTTCTGTCTGGTTCTTATGTGAAGATATTTCCTTTTCCAACATAGGCCTCAAAGCGCTCCAAATAAACACTTGCAGATTCTACAAAAGGAGTGTTTCAAAACTGTTCTACCCAAAGGAACGTTCAAGTCTGTGAGTTGAATGAACTCATTACAAAGAAGTTTCTCAGAATGCTTCTGTCTTGTTTTTAGGTGAAGACATTTCATGTCCCAGCGTAGGCCTCAAAGCGCTCCAAATATCCACTTGAAGATTCTATAAGAAGAGTGTCTCCAAACTGCTCTTTCCAAAGGAAGCTTCAAGTCTGTGAGTTGAATGCACTCATCACAAAGAAGTTTCTGAGAAGGCTTCCGTCTAGTTTTTATATGAAGATATTTCCTTTTCCAACAGAGGCCTCAAAGCGCTCCAAATAAACACATGCAGATTCTACAAAAGGAGTGTTTCAAAACTGTTCTATCAAAGGGAACGTTCAAGTCTGTGAGTTGAATGCACTCATCACACAGAAGTTTCTCAGAATGCTTCTGTCTAGTTTTTAGGTGAGGAGATTTCATTTCCCAGCATAGGCCTCAAAGCGCTCCAAATATCCCCTTGCAGATTGTACGAAAAGAGTGTTTCTAAGCTGCCCTTTCAAAAGCAACGTTCAAGTCTGTGTGTTGAATGGACTCATCAGAAAGAAGTTTCTGAGAATGCTTCTGTCTAGTTCTTACGTGAAGATATTTCCTTTTCCAGCTTAGGCCCCAAAGTGCTCCAAATAAACACTTGCAAATTCTACAAAAGGTGTGTTTCAAAAGAGTCCTATCAAAAGGAACGTTCAAGTCTGTGAGTTCAATGCACTTATCATACAGAGGTTTCCTGGAATGCTTCTGTCTAGTTTTTATGTGAAGACACTTCCTTTTCCAGCATAGGCCTCAAAGCGCTCCAAATATCCACTTGCAGATTCTACCAAAAGAGTGTTTCAAAACTGCTCTATCAAAAGCAAACTTCAACACTGTGAGTAGAATGCACTCATCACAAAGAAGTTTCTGAGAATGCTTCTGTCTGGTTCTTATGTGAAGATATTTCCTTTTCCAACCTAGGCCTCAAATCGCTCCAAATAAACACTTGCAGATTCTACAAAAGGAGTGTTTCAAAACTGCTCTTTTGAGAGGAACGTTCAAGTCTGTGAGTTGAATGCACTCATCACACAGAAGTTTCTGAGAATGCTTCCGTCTAGTTGTTATGTGAAGATATTTCCTTTTCCAGCATAGGCCTCAAAACGCTCCAAATATCCCCTTGCAGATTCTACAAAAAGTGTGTTACAAAAGTGTTCCATCATAAGGAAGGTTCAACTCCGTGAGTTGAATGAAGGCATCGTGAAGAACTTTCTGAGAATGCTTCTCTGTAGTTTTTAGGTGAAGATATTCCATATCCCAGCACAGGCCTCGAAGTGCTCCAAATAACCGCTTGCAGATTTTAGCAAAAGAGTGTTTCAAAACTGCTCTTTCTATAGGTAAGTTCAAGTCGGTGAGTTGAATGCACTCAACACAAAGAAGTTTCTGAGAATGCTTCTGTTCAGTTTTTATGTGAAGATATTTCCTTTTCCAGCATAGGCCTCAAACGGCTCCAAATATCCACTTGCAGATTCTACAAAAAGAGTGTTTCCAAACTTCTCTATCAATTGGTAGGTTCAACTCTGTGAGTTGAATGAACTCATCACGAAGAAGTTTCTGAGAATCCTTCTCTCTAGTTTTCATGTGAAGATATTTCCTTTCCCAACATAGGCCTCAAGGTGCTCCGAATAAACACTTGCAGATTCTACAAACGTGATGTTTCAAAACTGTTCTATCCATAGGAACGTTCAAGTCTGTGAGTTGAATGCACTCATTGCAAAGAAGTTTCTCAGAATGCTTCTGTCTAGTTTTTAGGTGAAGAGATTTCATGTCCCAGCATAGGCCTCAAAGCGCTGCAAATATCCACTTGAAGATTCTATAAGAAGAGTGTCTCCAAACTGCTGTTTACAAAGGAAGCTTCAAGTCTGTGAGTTGAATGCACTCATCACAAAGAAGTTTCTGAGAAGGCTTCCGTCTAGTTTTTATATGAAGATATTTCCTTTTCCAACAGAGGCCTCAAAGCGCTCCAAATAAACACATGCAGATTCTACAAAAGGAGTGTTTCAAAACTGTTCTATCAAAGGGAACGTTCAAGTCTGTGAGTTGAATGCACTCATCACACAGAAGTTTCTCAGAATGCTTCTGTCTAGTTTTTAGGTGAGGAGATTTCATTTCCCAGCATAGGCCTCAAAGCGCTCCAAATATCCCCTTGCAGATTGTACGAAAAGAGTGTTTCAAAGCTGCTCTTTCAAAAGCAAAGTTCAAGTCTGTGTGTTGAATGCACTCATCAGAAAGAAGTTTCTGAGAATGCTTCTGTCTAGTTCTTACGTGAAGATATTTCCTTTTCCAGCTTAGGCCCCAAAGTGCTCCAAATAAACACTTGCAAATTCTACAAAAGGTGTGTTTCAAAAGAGTCCTATCAAAAGGAATGTTCAAGTCTGTGAGTTGAATGCACTTATCATACAGAAGTTTCCTGGAATGCTTCTGTCTAGTTTTTATGTGAAGACACTTCCTTTTCCAGCATAGGCCTCAAAGCGCTCCAAATATCCACTTGCAGATTCTACCAAAAGAGTGTTTCAAAACTGCTCTATCAAAAGCAAACTTCAACACTGTGAGTAGAATGCACTCATCACAAAGAAGTTTCTGAGAATGCTTCTGTCTGGTTCTTATGTGAAGATATTTCCTTTTCCAACCTAGGCCTCAAATCGCTCCAAATAAACACTTGCAGATTCTACAAAAGGAGTGTTTCAAAACTGCTCTTTTGAGAGGAACGTTCAAGTCTGTGAGTTGAATGCACTCATCACACAGAAGTTTCTGAGAATGCTTCCGTCTAGTTCTTATGTGAAGATATTTCCTTTTCCAGCATAGGCCTCAAAGCGCTCCAAATATCCCCTTGCAGATTCTACAAAAAGTGTGTTACAAAAGTGTTCCATCAAAAGGAAGGTTCAACTCCGTGAGTTGAATGAAGGCATCGTGAAGAACTTTCTGAGAATGCTTCTCTGTAGTTTTTAGGTGAAGATATTCCATATCCCAGCACAGGCCTCGAAGTGCTCCAAATAACCACTTGCAGATTTTAGCAAAAGAGTGTTTCAAAACTGCTCTTTCTATATTTAAGTTCAAGTCTGTGAGTTGAATGCACTCAACACAAAGAAGTTTCTGAGAATGCTTCTGTTCAGTTTTTATGTGAAGATATTTTCTTTTCCAGCATAGGCCTCAAACGGCTCCAAATATCCACTTGCAGATTCTACAAAAAGAGTGTTTCCAAACTTCTCTATCAATTGGTAGGTTCAACTCTGTGAGTTGAATGAATTCATCACGAAGAAGTTTCTGAGAATCCTTCTCTCTAGTTTTCATGTGAAGATATTTCCTTTTCCAACATGGGCCTCAAGGTGCTCCGAATAAACACTTGCAGATTCTACAAACGTAATGTTTCAAAACTGTTCTATCCAAAGGAACCTTCAAGTCTGTGAGTTGAATGAACTCATTGCAAAGAAGTTTCTCAGAATGCTTCTGTCTTGTTTTTAGGTGAAGAGATTTCATGTCCCAGCGAAGGCCTCAAAGCGCTCCAAATATCCACTTGAAGATTCTATAAGAAGAGTGGCTCCAAACTGCTCTTTCCAAAGGAAGCTTCAAGTCTGTGAGTTGAATGCACTCATCACAAAGAAGTTTCTGAGAAGGCTTCCGTCTAGTTTTTATATGAAGATATTTCCTTTTCCAACAGAGGCCTCAAAACGCTCCTAATAAACTCATGCAGATTCTACAAAAGGAATGTTTCAAAACTGTTCTATCAAAGGGAACGTTCAAGTCTGTGAGTTGAATGCACTCATCACACAGAAGTTTCTCAGAATGCTTCTGTCTAGTTTTTAGGTGAGGAGATTTCATTTCCCAGCATAGGCCTCAAAGCGCTCCAAATATCCCCTTGCAGATTGTACGAAAAGAGTGTTTCAAAGCTGCCCTTTCAAAAGCAACGTTCAAGTCTGTGTGTTGAATGCACTCATCAGAAAGAAGTTTCTGAGAATGCTTCTGTCTAGTTCTTACGTGAAGATATTTCCTTTTCCAGCTTAGGCCCCAAAGTGCTCCAAATAAACACTTGCAAATTCTACAAAAGGTGTGTTTCAAAAGAGTCCTATCAAAAGGAACGTTCAAGTCTGTGAGTTGAATGCACTTATCATACAGAGGTTTCCTGGAATGCTTCTGTCTAGTTTTTATGTGAAGACACTTCCTTTTCCAGCATAGGCCTCAAAGCGCTCCAAATATCCACTTGCAGATTCTACCAAAAGAGTGTTTCAAAACTGCTCTATCAAAAGCAAACTTCAACACTGTGAGTAGAATGAACTCATCACGAAGATGTTTCTGAGAATCCTTCTCTCTAGTTTTCATGTGAAGATATTTCCTTTTCCAACATGGGCCTCAAGGTGCTCCGAATAAACTCTTGCAGATTCTACGAACGTAATGTTTCAAATCTGTTCTATCCAAAGGAACGTTCAAGTCTGTGAGTTGAATGCACTCATTGCAAAGAAGTTTCTCAGAATGCTTCTGTCTAGTTTTTAGGTGAAGAGATTTCATGTCCCAGCATAGGCCTCAAAGCGCTCCAAATATCCACTTGAAGATTCTATAAGAAGAGTGTCTCCAAACTGCTCTTTCCAAAGGAAGCTTCAAGTCTGTGAGTTGAGTGCACTCATCACAAGGAAGTTTCTGAGAAGGCTTCCGTCTAGTTTTTACATGAAGATATATCCTTTTCCAACAGAGGCCTCAAAGCGCTCCAAATAAACACATGCAGATTGTACAAAAGGAGTGTTTCAAAACTGTTCTATCAAAGGGAACGTTCAAGTCTGTGAGTTGAATGCACTCATCACACAGAAGTTTCTCAGAATGCTTCTGTCTAGATTTAGGTGAAGAGATTTCATTTCCCAGGATAGGCCTCAAAGCGCTCCAAATATCCCCTTGCAGATTGTACGAAAAGAGTGTTTCAAAGCTGCTCTTTCATAAGTAAGGTTCAAGTCTGTGTGTTGAATGCACTCATCAGAAAGAAGTTTCTGAGAATGCTTCTGTCTAGTTCTTACGTGAAGATATTTCCTTTTCCAGCTTAGGCCCCAAAGCCCTCCAAATAAACACTTGCAAATTCTACAAAAGGAGTGTTTCAAAAGAGTCCTATCAAAAGGAACGTTCAAGTCTGTGAGTGGAATGCACTTATCATACAGAAGTTTCCTGGAATGCTTCTGTCTAGTTTTTATGTGAAGACACTTCCTTTTCCAGCATAGGCCTCAAAGCGCTCCAAATATCCACTTGCAGATTCTACCGAAAGAGTGTTTCAAAACTGCTCTATCAAAAGCAAACTTCAACACTGTGAGTAGAATGCACTCATCACAAAGAAGTTTCTGAGAATGCTTCTGTCTGGTTCTTATGTGAAGATATTTCCTTTTCCAACATAGGCCTCAAAGCGCTCCAAATAAACACTTGCAGATTCTACAAAAGGAGTGTTTCAAAACTGCTCTTTAGAGAGGAACGGTCAAGTCTGTGAGTTGAATGCACTCATCACACAGAAGTTTCTGAGAATGCTTCCGTCTAGTTGTTATGTGAAGATATTTCCTTTTCCAGCATAGGCCTCAAAACGCTCCAAATATCCCCTTGCAGATTCTACAAAAAGTGTGTTACAAAAGTGTTCCATCATAAGGAAGGTTCAACTCCGTGAGTTGAATGAAGGCATCGTGAAGAACTTTCTGAGAATGCTTCTCTGTAGTTTTTAGGTGAAGATATTCCATATCCCAGCACAGGCCTCGAAGTGCTCCAAATAACCACTTGCAGATTTTAGCAAAAGAGTGTTTCAAAACTGCTCTTTCTATAGGTAAGTTCAAGTCTGTGAGTTGAATGCACTCAACACAAAGAAGTTTCTGAGAATGCTTCTGTTCAGTTTTTATGTGAAGATATTTCCTTTTCCAGCATAGGCCTCAAACGTCTCCAAATATCCACTTGCAGATTCTACAAAAAGAGTGTTTCCAAACTTCTCTATCAATTGGTAGGTTCAACTCTGTGAGTTGAATGAACTCATCATGAAGGAGTTTCTGAGAATCCTTCTCTCTAGTTTTCATGTGAAGATATTTCCTTTTCCAACATAGGCCTCAAGGTGCTCCGAATAAACACTTGCAGATTCTACAAACGTGATGTTTCAAAACTGTTCTATCCAAAGGAACGTTCAAGTCTGTGAGTTGAATGCACTCATTGCAAAGAAGTTTCTCAGAATGCTACTGTCTAGTTTTTAGGTGAAGAGATTTCATGTCCCAGCATAGGCCTCAAAGCGCTCCAAATATCCACTTGAAGATTCTATAAGAAGAGTGTCTCCAAACTGCTCTTTCCAAAGGAAGCTTCAAGTCTGTGAGTTGAATGCACTCATCACAAAGAAGTTTCTGAGAAGGCTTCCGTCTAGTTTTTATATGAAGATATTTCCTTTTCCAACAGAGGCCTCAAAGCGCTCCAAATAAACACATGCAGATTCTACAAAAGGAGTGTTTCAAAACTGTTCTATCAAAGGAACGTTCAAGTCTGTGAGTTGAATGCACTCATCACACAGAAGTTTCTCAGAATGCTTCTGTCTAGTTTTTAGTTGAGGAGATTTCATTTCCCAGCATAGGCCTCAAAGCGCTCCAAATATCCCCTTGCAGATTGTACGAAAAGAGTGTTTCAAAGCTGCTCTTTCAAAAGCAAAGTTCAAGTCTGTGTGTTGAATGCACTCATCAGAAAGAAGTTTCTGAGAATGCTTCTGTCTAGTTCTTACGTGAAGATATTTCCTTTTCCAGCTTAGGCCCCAAAGTGCTCCAAATAAACACTTGCAAATTCTACAAAAGGTGGGTTTCAAAAGAGTCCTATCAAAAGGAACGTTCAAGTCTGTGAGTTGAATGCACTTATCATACAGAAGTTTCCTGGAATGCTTCTGTCTAGTTTTTATTTGAAGACACTTCCTTTTCCAGCATAGGCCTCAAAGCGCTCCAAATATCCACTTGCAGATTCTACCAAAAGGGTGTTTCAAAACTGCTCTATGAAAAGCAAACTTCAACACTGTGAGTAGAATGCACTCATCACAAAGTAGTTTCTGAGAATGCTTCTGTCTGGTTCTTATGTGAAGATATTTCCTTTTCCAACATAGGCCTCAAAGCGCTCCAAATAAACACTTGCAGATTCTACAAAAGGAGTGTTTCAAAACTGTTCTACCCAAAGGAACGTTCAAGTCTGTGAGTTGAATGAACTCATTACAAAGAAGTTTCTCAGAATGCTTCTGTCTTGTTTTTAGGTGAAGACATTTCATGTCCCAGCGTAGGCCTCAAAGCGCTCCAAATATCCACTTGAAGATTCTATAAGAAGAGTGTCTCCAAACTGCTCTTTCCAAAGGAAGCTTCAAGTCTGTGAGTTGAATGCACTCATCACAAAGAAGTTTCTGAGAAGGCTTCCGTCTAGTTTTTATATGAAGATATTTCCTTTTCCAACAGAGGCCTCAAAGCGCTCCAAATAAACACATGCAGATTCTACAAAAGGAGTGTTTCAAAACTGTTCTATCAAAGGGAACGTTCAAGTCTGTGAGTTGAATGCACTCATCACACAGAAGTTTCTCAGAATGCTTCTGTCTAGTTTTTAGGTGAGGAGATTTCATTTCCCAGCATAGGCCTCAAAGCGCTCCAAATATCCCCTTGCAGATTGTACGAAAAGAGTGTTTCTAAGCTGCCCTTTCAAAAGCAACGTTCAAGTCTGTGTGTTGAATGGACTCATCAGAAAGAAGTTTCTGAGAATGCTTCTGTCTAGTTCTTACGTGAAGATATTTCCTTTTCCAGCTTAGGCCCCAAAGTGCTCCAAATAAACACTTGCAAATTCTACAAAAGGTGTGTTTCAAAAGAGTCCTATCAAAAGGAACGTTCAAGTCTGTGAGTTCAATGCACTTATCATACAGAGGTTTCCTGGAATGCTTCTGTCTAGTTTTTATGTGAAGACACTTCCTTTTCCAGCATAGGCCTCAAAGCGCTCCAAATATCCACTTGCAGATTCTACCAAAAGAGTGTTTCAAAACTGCTCTATCAAAAGCAAACTTCAACACTGTGAGTAGAATGCACTCATCACAAAGAAGTTTCTGAGAATGCTTCTGTCTGGTTCTTATGTGAAGATATTTCCTTTTCCATCCTAGGCCTCAAATCGCTCCAAATAAACACTTGCAGATTCTACAAAAGGAGTGTTTCAAAACTGCTCTTTTGAGAGGAACGTTCAAGTCTGTGAGTTGAATGCACTCATCACACAGAAGTTTCTGAGAATGCTTCCGTCTAGTTGTTATGTGAAGATATTTCCTTTTCCAGCATAGGCCTCAAAACGCTCCAAATATCCCCTTGCAGATTCTACAAAAAGTGTGTTACAAAAGTGTTCCATCATAAGGAAGGTTCAACTCCGTGAGTTGAATGAAGGCATCGTGAAGAACTTTCTGAGAATGCTTCTCTGTAGTTTTTAGGTGAAGATATTCCATATCCCAGCACAGGCCTCGAAGTGCTCCAAATAACCGCTTGCAGATTTTAGCAAAAGAGTGTTTCAAAACTGCTCTTTCTATAGGTAAGTTCAAGTCGGTGAGTTGAATGCACTCAACACAAAGAAGTTTCTGAGAATGCTTCTGTTCAGTTTTTATGTGAAGATATTTCCTTTTCCAGCATAGGCCTCAAACGGCTCCAAATATCCACTTGCAGATTCTACAAAAAGAGTGTTTCCAAACTTCTCTATCAATTGGTAGGTTCAACTCTGTGAGTTGAATGAACTCATCACGAAGAAGTTTCTGAGAATCCTTCTCTCTAGTTTTCATGTGAAGATATTTCCTTTCCCAACATAGGCCTCAAGGTGCTCCGAATAAACACTTGCAGATTCTACAAACGTGATGTTTCAAAACTGTTCTATCCATAGGAACGTTCAAGTCTGTGAGTTGAATGCACTCATTGCAAAGAAGTTTCTCAGAATGCTTCTGTCTAGTTTTTAGGTGAAGAGATTTCATGTCCCAGCATAGGCCTCAAAGCGCTGCAAATATCCACTTGAAGATTCTATAAGAAGAGTGTCTCCAAACTGCTGTTTACAAAGGAAGCTTCAAGTCTGTGAGTTGAATGCACTCATCACAAAGAAGTTTCTGAGAAGGCTTCCGTCTAGTTTTTATATGAAGATATTTCCTTTTCCAACAGAGGCCTCAAAGCGCTCCAAATAAACACATGCAGATTCTACAAAAGGAGTGTTTCAAAACTGTTCTATCAAAGGGAACGTTCAAGTCTGTGAGTTGAATGCACTCATCACACAGAAGTTTCTCAGAATGCTTCTGTCTAGTTTTTAGGTGAGGAGATTTCATTTCCCAGCATAGGCCTCAAAGCGCTCCAAATATCCCCTTGCAGATTGTACGAAAAGAGTGTTTCAAAGCTGCTCTTTCAAAAGCAAAGTTCAAGTCTGTGTGTTGAATGCACTCATCAGAAAGAAGTTTCTGAGAATGCTTCTGTCTAGTTCTTACGTGAAGATATTTCCTTTTCCAGCTTAGGCCCCAAAGTGCTCCAAATAAACACTTGCAAATTCTACAAAAGGTGTGTTTCAAAAGAGTCCTATCAAAAGGAATGTTCAAGTCTGTGAGTTGAATGCACTTATCATACAGAAGTTTCCTGGAATGCTTCTGTCTAGTTTTTATGTGAAGACACTTCCTTTTCCAGCATAGGCCTCAAAGCGCTCCAAATATCCACTTGCAGATTCTACCAAAAGAGTGTTTCAAAACTGCTCTATCAAAAGCAAACTTCAACACTGTGAGTAGAATGCACTCATCACAAAGAAGTTTCTGAGAATGCTTCTGTCTGGTTCTTATGTGAAGATATTTCCTTTTCCAACATAGGCCTCAAAGCGCTCCAAATAAACACTTGCAGATTCTACAAAAGGAGTGTTTCAAAACTGTTCTATCCAAAGGAACGTTCAAGTCTGTGAGTTGAATGAACTCATTACAAAGAAGTTTCTCAGAATGCTTCTGTCTTGTTTTTAGGTGAAGAAATTTCATGTCCCAGCGTAGGCCTCAAAGCGCTCCAAATATCCACTTGAAGATTCTGTAAGAAGAGTGTCTCCAAACTGCTCTTTCCAAAGGAAGCTTCAAGTCTGTGAGTTGAATGCACTCATCACAAAGAAGTTTCTGAGAAGGCTTCCGTCTAGTTTTTATATGAAGATATTTCCTTTTCCAACAGAGGCCTCAAAGCGCTCCAAATAAACACATGCAGATTCTACAAAAGGAGTGTTTCAAAACTGTTCTATCAAAGGGAACGTTCAAGTCTGTGAGTTGAATGCACTCATCACACAGAAGTTTCTCAGAATGCTTCTGTCTACTTTTTAGGTGAGGAGATTTCATTTCCCAGCATAGGCCTCAAAGCTCTCCAAATATCCCCTTGCAGATTGTACGAAAAGAGTGTTTCAAAGCTGCCCTTTCAAAAGCAACGTTCAAGTCTGTGTGTTGAATGCACTCATCAGAAAGAAGTTTCTGAGAATGCTTCTGTCTAGTTCTTACGTGAAGATATTTCCTTTTCCAGCTTAGGCCCCAAAGTGCTCCAAATAAACACTTGCAAATTCTACAAAAGGTGTGTTTCAAAAGAGTCCTATCAAAAGGAACGTTCACGTCTGTGAGTTGAATGCACTTATCATACAGAGGTTTCCTGGAATGCTTCTGTCTAGTTTTTATGTGAAGACACTTCCTTTTCCAGCATAGGCCTCAAAGCGCTCCAAATATCCACTTGCAGATTCTACCAAAAGAGTGTTTCAAAACTGCTCTATCAAAAGCAAACTTCAACACTGTGAGTACAATGCACTCATCACAAAGAAGTTTCTGAGAATGCTTCTGTCTGGTTCTTATGTGAAGATATTTCCTTTTCCAACATAGGCCTCAAAGCGCTCCAAATAAACACTTGCAGATTCTACAAAAGGAGTGTTTCAAAACTGTTCTATCCAAAGGAACGTTCAAGACTGTGAGTTGAATGAACTCATTACAAAGAAGTTTCTCAGAATGCTTCTGTCTTGTTTTTAGGTGAAGAAATTTCATGTCCCAGCGTAGGCCTCAAAGCGCTCCAAATATCCACTTGAAGATTCTATAAGAAGAGTGTCTCCAAACTGCTCTTTCCAAAGGAAGCTTCAAGTCTGTGAGTTGAATGCACTCATCACAAAGAAGTTTCTGAGAAGGCTTCCGTCTAGTTTTTATATGAAGATATTTCCTTTTCCAACAGAGGCCTCAAAGCGCTCCAAATAAACACATGCAGATTCTACAAAAGGAGTGTTTCAAAACTGTTCTATCAAAGGGAACATTCAAGTCTGTGAGTTGAATGCACTCATCACACAGAAGTTTCTCAGAATGCTTCTGTCTAGTTTTTAGGTGAGGAGATTTCATTTCCCAGCACAGGCCTCAAAGCGCTCCAAATATCCCCTTGCAGATTGTACGAAAAGAGTGTTTCAAAGCTGCTGTTTCAAAAGCAAAGTTCAAGTCTGTGTGTTGAATGCACTCATCAGAAAGAAGTTTCTGAGAATGCTTCTGTCTAGTTCTTACGTGAAGATATTTCCTTTTCCAGCTTAGGCCCCAAAGTGCTCCAAATAAACACTTGCAAATTCTACAAAAGGTGTGTTTCAAAAGAGTCCTATCAAAAGGAACGTTCACGTCTGTGAGTTGAATGCACTTATCATACAGAGGTTTCCTGGAATGCTTCTGTCTAGTTTTTATGTGAAGACACTTCCTTTTCCAGCATAGGCCTCAAAGCGCTCCAAATATCCACTTGCAGATTCTACCAAAAGAGTGTTTCAAAACTGCTCTATCAAAAGCAAACTTCAACACTGTGAGTAGAATGCACTCATCACAAAGAAGTTTCTGAGAATGCTTCTGTCTGGTTCTTATGTGAAGATATTTCCTTTTCCAACATAGGCCTCAAAGCGCTCCAAATAAACACTTGCAGATTCTACAAAAGGAGTGTTTCAAAACTGCTCTTTCGAGAGGAACGTTCAAGTCTGTGAGTTGAATGCACTCATCACACAGAAGTTTCTGAGAATGTTTCCGTCTAGTTGTTATGTGAAGATATTTCCTTTTCCAGCATAGGCCTCGAAACGCTCCAAATATCCCCTTGCAGATTCTACAAAAAGAGTGTTTCAAAAGTGTTCTATCATAAGGAAGGTTCAACTCCGTGAGTTGAATGAAGACATCGTGAATAACTTTCTGAGAATGCTTCTCTGTAGTTTTTAGGTGAAGATATTCCATATCCCAGTACAGACCTCGAAGTGCTCCAAATAACCACTTGCAGATTTTAGCAAAAGAGTGTTTCAAAACTGCTCTTTCTATAGGCAAGTTCAAGTCTGTGAGTTGAATGCACTCAACACAAAGAAGTTTCTGAGAATGCCTCTGTTCAGTTTTTAAGTGAAGATATTTCCTTTTCCAGCATAGGCCTCAAACGGCTCCAAATATCCACTTGCAGATTCTACAAAAAGAGTGTTTCCAAACTTCTCTATCAATTGGTAGGTTCAACTCTGTGAGTTGAATGAACTCATCTCGAAGAAGTTTCTGAGAATCCTTCTCTCTAATTTTCATGTGAAGATATTTCCTTTTCCAACATAGGCCTCAAGGTGCTCCGAATAAACACTTGCAGATTCTACAAACGTGATGTTTCAAAACTGTTCTATCCAAAGGAACCTTCAAGTCTGTGAGTTGAATGCACTCATTGCAAAGAAGTTTCTCAGAATGCTTCTGTCTAGTTTTTAGGTGAAGAGATTTCATGTCCCAGCATAGGCCTCAAAGCGCTCCAAATATCCACTTGAAGATTCTATAAGAAGAGTGTCTCCAAACTGCTCTTTCCAAAGGAAGCTTCAAGTCTGTGAGTTGAATGCACTCATCACAAAGAAGTTTCTGAGAAGGCTTCCGTCTAGTTTTTATATGAAGATATTTCCTTTTCCAACAGAGGCCTCAAAGCGCTCCAAATAAACACATGCAGATTCTACAAAAGGAGTGTTTCAAAACTGTTCTATCAAAGGGAACGTTCAGGTCTGTGAGTTGAATGCACTCATCACACAGAAGTTTCTCAGAATGCTTCTGTCTAGTTTTTAGGTGAGGAGATTTCATTTCCCAGCACAGGCCTCAAAGCGCTCCAAATATCCCCTTGCAGATTGTACGAAAAGAGTGTTTCAAAGCTGCTCTTTCAAAAGCAAAGTTCAAGTCTGTGTGTTGAATGCACTCATCAGAAAGAAGTTTCTGAGAATGCTTCTGTCTAGTTCTTACGTGAAGATATTTCCTTTTCCAGCTTAGGCCCCAAAGTGCTCCAAATAAACACTTGCAAATTCTACAAAAGGTGTGTTTCAAAAGAGTCCTATCAAAAGGAACGTTCAAGTCTGTGAGTTGAATGCACTTATCATACAGAAGTTTCCTGGAATGCTTCTGTCTAGTTTTTATGTGAAGACACTTCCTTTTCCAGCATAGGCCTCAAAGCGCTCCAAATATCCACTTGCAGATTCTACCAAAAGAGTGTTTCAAAACTGCTCTATCAAAAGCAAACTTCAACACTGTGAGTAGAATGAACTCATCACGAAGATGTTTCTGAGAATCCTTCTCTCTAGTTTTCATGTGAAGATATTTCCTTTTCCAACATGGGCCTCAAGGTGCTCCGAATAAACTCTTGCAGATTCTACAAACGTAATGTTTCAAATCTGTTCTATCCAAAGGAACGTTCAAGTCTGTGAGTTGAATGCACTCATTGCAAAGAAGTTTCTCAGAATGCTTCTGTCTAGTTTTTAGGTGAAGAGATTTCATGTCCCAGCATAGGCCTCAAAGCGCTCCAAATATCCACTTGAAGATTCTATAAGAAGAGTGTCTCCAAACTGCTCTTTCCAAAGGAAGCTTCAAGTCTGTGAGTTGAGTGCACTCATCACAAGGAAGTTTCTGAGAAGGCTTCCGTCTAGTTTTTACATGAAGATATATCCTTTTCCAACAGAGGCCTCAAAGCGCTCCAAATAAACACATGCAGATTGTACAAAAGGAGTGTTTCAAAACTGTTCTATCAAAGGGAACGTTCAAGTCTGTGAGTTGAATGCACTCATCACACAGAAGTTTCTCAGAATGCTTCTGTCTAGATTTAGGTGAAGAGATTTCATTTCCCAGGATAGGCCTCAAAGCGCTCCAAATATCCCCTTGCAGATTGTACGAAAAGAGTGTTTCAAAGCTGCTCTTTCATAAGTAAGGTTCAAGTCTGTGTGTTGAATGCACTCATCAGAAAGAAGTTTCTGAGAATGCTTCTGTCTAGTTCTTACGTGAAGATATTTCCTTTTCCAGCTTAGGCCCCAAAGCCCTCCAAATAAACACTTGCAAATTCTACAAAAGGAGTGTTTCAAAAGAGTCCTATCAAAAGGAACGTTCAAGTCTGTGAGTGGAATGCACTTATCATACAGAAGTTTCCTGGAATGCTTCTGTCTAGTTTTTATGTGAAGACACTTCCTTTTCCAGCATAGGCCTCAAAGCGCTCCAAATATCCACTTGCAGATTCTACCGAAAGAGTGTTTCAAAACTGCTCTATCAAAAGCAAACTTCAACACTGTGAGTAGAATGCACTCATCACAAAGAAGTTTCTGAGAATGCTTGTGTCTGGTTCTTATGTGAAGATATTTCCTTTTCCAACATAGGCCTCAAAGCGCTCCAAATAAACACTTGCAGATTCTACAAAAGGAGTGTTTCAAAACTGCTCTTTAGAGAGGAACGGTCAAGTCTGTGAGTTGAATGCACTCATCACACAGAAGTTTCTGAGAATGCTTCCGTCTAGTTGTTATGTGAAGATATTTCCTTTTCCAGCATAGGCCTCAAAACGCTCCAAATATCCCCTTGCAGATTCTACAAAAAGTGTGTTACAAAAGTGTTCCATCATAAGGAAGGTTCAACTCCGTGAGTTGAATGAAGGCATCGTGAAGAACTTTCTGAGAATGCTTCTCTGTAGTTTTTAGGTGAAGATATTCCATATCCCAGCACAGGCCTCGAAGTGCTCCAAATAACCACTTGCAGATTTTAGCAAAAGAGTGTTTCAAAACTGCTCTTTCTATAGGTAAGTTCAAGTCTGTGAGTTGAATGCACTCAACACAAAGAAGTTTCTGAGAATGCTTCTGTTCAGTTTTTATGTGAAGATATTTCCTTTTCCAGCATAGGCCTCAAACGTCTCCAAATATCCACTTGCAGATTCTACAAAAAGAGTGTTTCCAAACTTCTCTATCAATTGGTAGGTTCAACTCTGTGAGTTGAATGAACTCATCATGAAGGAGTTTCTGAGAATCCTTCTCTCTAGTTTTCATGTGAAGATATTTCCTTTTCCAACATAGGCCTCAAGGTGCTCCGAATAAACACTTGCAGATTCTACAAACGTGATGTTTCAAAACTGTTCTATCCAAAGGAACGTTCAAGTCTGTGAGTTGAATGCACTCATTGCAAAGAAGTTTCTCAGAATGCTACTGTCTAGTTTTTAGGTGAAGAGATTTCATGTCCCAGCATAGGCCTCAAAGCGCTCCAAATATCCACTTGAAGATTCTATAAGAAGAGTGTCTCCAAACTGCTCTTTCCAAAGGAAGCTTCAAGTCTGTGAGTTGAATGCACTCATCACAAAGAAGTTTCTGAGAAGGCTTCCGTCTAGTTTTTATATGAAGATATTTCCTTTTCCAACAGAGGCCTCAAAGCGCTCCAAATAAACACATGCAGATTCTACAAAAGGAGTGTTTCAAAACTGTTCTATCAAAGGAACGTTCAAGTCTGTGAGTTGAATGCACTCATCACACAGAAGTTTCTCAGAATGCTTCTGTCTAGTTTTTAGTTGAGGAGATTTCATTTCCCAGCATAGGCCTCAAAGCGCTCCAAATATCCCCTTGCAGATTGTACGAAAAGAGTGTTTCAAAGCTGCTCTTTCAAAAGCAAAGTTCAAGTCTGTGTGTTGAATGCACTCATCAGAAAGAAGTTTCTGAGAATGCTTCTGTCTAGTTCTTACGTGAAGATATTTCCTTTTCCAGCTTAGGCCCCAAAGTGCTCCAAATAAACACTTGCAAATTCTACAAAAGGTGGGTTTCAAAAGAGTCCTATCAAAAGGAACGTTCAAGTCTGTGAGTTGAATGCACTTATCATACAGAAGTTTCCTGGAATGCTTCTGTCTAGTTTTTATTTGAAGACACTTCCTTTTCCAGCATAGGCCTCAAAGCGCTCCAAATATCCACTTGCAGATTCTACCAAAAGGGTGTTTCAAAACTGCTCTATGAAAAGCAAACTTCAACACTGTGAGTAGAATGCACTCATCACAAAGTAGTTTCTGAGAATGCTTCTGTCTGGTTCTTATGTGAAGATATTTCCTTTTCCAACATAGGCCTCAAAGCGCTCCAAATAAACACTTGCAGATTCTACAAAAGGAGTGTTTCAAAACTGTTCTACCCAAAGGAACGTTCAAGTCTGTGAGTTGAATGAACTCATTACAAAGAAGTTTCTCAGAATGCTTCTGTCTTGTTTTTAGGTGAAGACATTTCATGTCCCAGCGTAGGCCTCAAAGCGCTCCAAATATCCACTTGAAGATTCTATAAGAAGAGTGTCTCCAAACTGCTCTTTCCAAAGGAAGCTTCAAGTCTGTGAGTTGAATGCACTCATCACAAAGAAGTTTCTGAGAAGGCTTCCGTCTAGTTTTTATATGAAGATATTTCCTTTTCCAACAGAGGCCTCAAAGCGCTCCAAATAAACACATGCAGATTCTACAAAAGGAGTGTTTCAAAACTGTTCTATCAAAGGGAACGTTCAAGTCTGTGAGTTGAATGCACTCATCACACAGAAGTTTCTCAGAATGCTTCTGTCTAGTTTTTAGGTGAGGAGATTTCATTTCCCAGCATAGGCCTCAAAGCGCTCCAAATATCCCCTTGCAGATTGTACGAAAAGAGTGTTTCTAAGCTGCCCTTTCAAAAGCAACGTTCAAGTCTGTGTGTTGAATGGACTCATCAGAAAGAAGTTTCTGAGAATGCTTCTGTCTAGTTCTTACGTGAAGATATTTCCTTTTCCAGCTTAGGCCCCAAAGTGCTCCAAATAAACACTTGCAAATTCTACAAAAGGTGTGTTTCAAAAGAGTCCTATCAAAAGGAACGTTCAAGTCTGTGAGTTCAATGCACTTATCATACAGAGGTTTCCTGGAATGCTTCTGTCTAGTTTTTATGTGAAGACACTTCCTTTTCCAGCATAGGCCTCAAAGCGCTCCAAATATCCACTTGCAGATTCTACCAAAAGAGTGTTTCAAAACTGCTCTATCAAAAGCAAACTTCAACACTGTGAGTAGAATGCACTCATCACAAAGAAGTTTCTGAGAATGCTTCTGTCTGGTTCTTATGTGAAGATATTTCCTTTTCCAACCTAGGCCTCAAATCGCTCCAAATAAACACTTGCAGATTCTACAAAAGGAGTGTTTCAAAACTGCTCTTTTGAGAGGAACGTTCAAGTCTGTGAGTTGAATGCACTCATCACACAGAAGTTTCTGAGAATGCTTCCGTCTAGTTGTTATGTGAAGATATTTCCTTTTCCAGCATAGGCCTCAAAACGCTCCAAATATCCCCTTGCAGATTCTACAAAAAGTGTGTTACAAAAGTGTTCCATCATAAGGAAGGTTCAACTCCGTGAGTTGAATGAAGGCATCGTGAAGAACTTTCTGAGAATGCTTCTCTGTAGTTTTTAGGTGAAGATATTCCATATCCCAGCACAGGCCTCGAAGTGCTCCAAATAACCGCTTGCAGATTTTAGCAAAAGAGTGTTTCAAAACTGCTCTTTCTATAGGTAAGTTCAAGTCGGTGAGTTGAATGCACTCAACACAAAGAAGTTTCTGAGAATGCTTCTGTTCAGTTTTTATGTGAAGATATTTCCTTTTCCAGCATAGGCCTCAAACGGCTCCAAATATCCACTTGCAGATTCTACAAAAAGAGTGTTTCCAAACTTCTCTATCAATTGGTAGGTTCAACTCTGTGAGTTGAATGAACTCATCACGAAGAAGTTTCTGAGAATCCTTCTCTCTAGTTTTCATGTGAAGATATTTCCTTTCCCAACATAGGCCTCAAGGTGCTCCGAATAAACACTTGCAGATTCTACAAACGTGATGTTTCAAAACTGTTCTATCCATAGGAACGTTCAAGTCTGTGAGTTGAATGCACTCATTGCAAAGAAGTTTCTCAGAATGCTTCTGTCTAGTTTTTAGGTGAAGAGATTTCATGTCCCAGCATAGGCCTCAAAGCGCTGCAAATATCCACTTGAAGATTCTATAAGAAGAGTGTCTCCAAACTGCTGTTTACAAAGGAAGCTTCAAGTCTGTGAGTTGAATGCACTCATCACAAAGAAGTTTCTGAGAAGGCTTCCGTCTAGTTTTTATATGAAGATATTTCCTTTTCCAACAGAGGCCTCAAAGCGCTCCAAATAAACACATGCAGATTCTACAAAAGGAGTGTTTCAAAACTGTTCTATCAAAGGGAACGTTCAAGTCTGTGAGTTGAATGCACTCATCACACAGAAGTTTCTCAGAATGCTTCTGTCTAGTTTTTAGGTGAGGAGATTTCATTTCCCAGCATAGGCCTCAAAGCGCTCCAAATATCCCCTTGCAGATTGTACGAAAAGAGTGTTTCAAAGCTGCTCTTTCAAAAGCAAAGTTCAAGTCTGTGTGTTGAATGCACTCATCAGAAAGAAGTTTCTGAGAATGCTTCTGTCTAGTTCTTACGTGAAGATATTTCCTTTTCCAGCTTAGGCCCCAAAGTGCTCCAAATAAACACTTGCAAATTCTACAAAAGGTGTGTTTCAAAAGAGTCCTATCAAAAGGAATGTTCAAGTCTGTGAGTTGAATGCACTTATCATACAGAAGTTTCCTGGAATGCTTCTGTCTAGTTTTTATGTGAAGACACTTCCTTTTCCAGCATAGGCCTCAAAGCGCTCCAAATATCCACTTGCAGATTCTACCAAAAGAGTGTTTCAAAACTGCTCTATCAAAAGCAAACTTCAACACTGTGAGTAGAATGCACTCATCACAAAGAAGTTTCTGAGAATGCTTCTGTCTGGTTCTTATGTGAAGATATTTCCTTTTCCAACCTAGGCCTCAAATCGCTCCAAATAAACACTTGCAGATTCTACAAAAGGAGTGTTTCAAAACTGCTCTTTTGAGAGGAACGTTCAAGTCTGTGAGTTGAATGCACTCATCACACAGAAGTTTCTGAGAATGCTTCCGTCTAGTTCTTATGTGAAGATATTTCCTTTTCCAGCATAGGCCTCAAAGCGCTCCAAATATCCCCTTGCAGATTCTACAAAAAGTGTGTTACAAAAGTGTTCCATCAAAAGGAAGGTTCAACTCCGTGAGTTGAATGAAGGCATCGTGAAGAACTTTCTGAGAATGCTTCTCTGTAGTTTTTAGGTGAAGATATTCCATATCCCAGCACAGGCCTCGAAGTGCTCCAAATAACCACTTGCAGATTTTAGCAAAAGAGTGTTTCAAAACTGCTCTTTCTATATTTAAGTTCAAGTCTGTGAGTTGAATGCACTCAACACAAAGAAGTTTCTGAGAATGCTTCTGTTCAGTTTTTATGTGAAGATATTTTCTTTTCCAGCATAGGCCTCAAACGGCTCCAAATATCCACTTGCAGATTCTACAAAAAGAGTGTTTCCAAACTTCTCTATCAATTGGTAGGTTCAACTCTGTGAGTTGAATGAATTCATCACGAAGAAGTTTCTGAGAATCCTTCTCTCTAGTTTTCATGTGAAGATATTTCCTTTTCCAACATGGGCCTCAAGGTGCTCCGAATAAACACTTGCAGATTCTACAAACGTAATGTTTCAAAACTGTTCTATCCAAAGGAACCTTCAAGTCTGTGAGTTGAATGAACTCATTGCAAAGAAGTTTCTCAGAATGCTTCTGTCTTGTTTTTAGGTGAAGAGATTTCATGTCCCAGCGAAGGCCTCAAAGCGCTCCAAATATCCACTTGAAGATTCTATAAGAAGAGTGGCTCCAAACTGCTCTTTCCAAAGGAAGCTTCAAGTCTGTGAGTTGAATGCACTCATCACAAAGAAGTTTCTGAGAAGGCTTCCGTCTAGTTTTTATATGAAGATATTTCCTTTTCCAACAGAGGCCTCAAAACGCTCCTAATAAACTCATGCAGATTCTACAAAAGGAATGTTTCAAAACTGTTCTATCAAAGGGAACGTTCAAGTCTGTGAGTTGAATGCACTCATCACACAGAAGTTTCTCAGAATGCTTCTGTCTAGTTTTTAGGTGAGGAGATTTCATTTCCCAGCATAGGCCTCAAAGCGCTCCAAATATCCCCTTGCAGATTGTACGAAAAGAGTGTTTCAAAGCTGCCCTTTCAAAAGCAACGTTCAAGTCTGTGTGTTGAATGCACTCATCAGAAAGAAGTTTCTGAGAATGCTTCTGTCTAGTTCTTACGTGAAGATATTTCCTTTTCCAGCTTAGGCCCCAAAGTGCTCCAAATAAACACTTGCAAATTCTACAAAAGGTGTGTTTCAAAAGAGTCCTATCAAAAGGAACGTTCAAGTCTGTGAGTTGAATGCACTTATCATACAGAGGTTTCCTGGAATGCTTCTGTCTAGTTTTTATGTGAAGACACTTCCTTTTCCAGCATAGGCCTCAAAGCGCTCCAAATATCCACTTGCAGATTCTACCAAAAGAGTGTTTCAAAACTGCTCTATCAAAAGCAAACTTCAACACTGTGAGTAGAATGCACTCATCACAAAGAAGTTTCTGAGAATGCTTCTGTCTGGTTCTTATGTGAAGATATTTCCTTTTACAACATAGGCCTCAAAGCGCTCCAAATAAACACTTGCAGATTCTACAAAAGGAGTGTTTCAAATCTGTTCTATCGAAAGGAACGTTCAAGTCTGTGAGTTGAATGAACTCATTACAAAGAAGTTTCTCAGAATGCTTCTGTCTTGTTTTTAGGTGAAGAAATTTCATGTCCCAGCGTAGGCCTCAAAGCGCTTCAAATATCCACTTGAAGATTCTATAAGAAGAGTGTCTCCAAACTGCTCTTTCCAAAGGAAGCTTCAAGTCTGTGAGTTGAATGCACTCATCACAAAGAAGTTTCTGAGAAGGCTTCCATCTAGTTTTTATATGAAGATATTTCCTTTTCCAACAGAGGCCTCAAAGCGCTCCAAATAAACACATGCAGATTCTACAAAAGGAGTGTTTCAAAACTGTTCTATCAAAGGGAACGTTCAAGTCTGGGAGTTGAATGCACTCATCACACAGAAGTTTCTCAGAATGCTTCTGTCTACTTTTTAGGTGAGGAGATTTCATTTCCCAGCATAGGCCTCAAAGCTCTCCAAATATCCCCTTGCAGATTGTACGAAAAGAGTGTTTCAAAGCTGCCCTTTCAAAAGCAACGTTCAAGTCTGTGTGTTGAATGCACTCATCAGAAAGAAGTTTCTGAGAATGCTTCTGTCTAGTTCTTACGTGAAGATATTTCCTTTTCCAGCTTAGGCCCCAAAGTGCTCCAAATAAACACTTGCAAATTCTACAAAAGGTGTGTTTCAAAAGAGTCCTATCAAAAGGAACGTTCACGTCTGTGAGTTGAATGCACTTATCATACAGAGGTTTCCTGGAATGCTTCTGTCTAGTTTTTATGTGAAGACACTTCCTTTTCCAGCATAGGCCTCAAAGCGCTCCAAATATCCACTTGCAGATTCTACCAAAAGAGTGTTTCAAAACTGCTCTATCAAAAGCAAACTTCAACACTGTGAGTAGAATGCACTCATCACAAAGAAGTTTCTGAGAATGCTTCTGTCTGGTTCTTATGTGAAGATATTTCCTTTTCCAACATAGGCCTCAAAGCGCTCCAAATAAACACTTGCAGATTCTACAAAAGGAGTGTTTCAAAACTGTTCTATCCAAAGGAACGTTCAAGACTGTGCGTTGAATGAACTCATTACAAAGAAGTTTCTCAGAATGCTTCTGTCTTGTTTTTAGGTGAAGAAATTTCATGTCCCAGCGTAGGCCTCAAAGCGCTCCAAATATCCACTTGAAGATTCTATAAGAAGAGTGTCTCCAAACTGCTCTTTCCAAAGGAAGCTTCAAGTCTGTGAGTTGAATGCACTCATCACAAAGAAGTTTCTGAGAAGGCTTCCGTCTAGTTTTTATATGAAGATATTTCCTTTTCCATCAGAGGCCTCAAAGCGCTCCAAATAAACACATGCAGATTCTACAAAAGGAGTGTTTCAAAACTGTTCTATCAAAGGGAACGTTCAAGTCTGTGAGTTGAATGCACTCATCACACAGAAGTTTCTCAGAATGCTTCTGTCTAGTTTTTAGGTGAGGAGATTTCATTTCCCAGCACAGGCCTCAAAGCGCTCCAAATATCCCCTTGCAGATTGTACGAAAAGAGTGTTTCAAAGCTGCTCTTTCAAAAGCAAAGTTCAAGTCTGTGTGTTGAATGCACTCATCAGAAAGAAGTTTCTGAGAATGCTTCTGTCTAGTTCTTACGTGAAGATATTTCCTTTTCCAGCTTAGGCCCCAAAGTGCTCCAAATAAACACTTGCAAATTCTACAAAAGGTGTGTTTCAAAAGAGTCCTATCAAAAGGAACGTTCACGTCTGTGAGTTGAATGCACTTATCATACAGAGGTTTCCTGGAATGCTTCTGTCTAGTTTCTATGTGAAGACACTTCCTTTTCCAGCATAGGCCTCAAAGCGCTCCAAATATCCACTTGCAGATTCTACCAAAAGAGTGTTTCAAAACTGCTCTATCAAAAGCAAACTTCAACACTGTGAGTAGAATGCACTCATCACAAAGAAGTTTCTGAGAATGCTTCTGTCTGGTTCTTATGTGAAGATATTTCCTTTTCCAACATAGGCCTCAAAGCGCTCCAAATAAACACTTGCAGATTCTACAAAAGGAGTGTTTCAAAACTGCTCTTTCGAGAGGAACGTTCAAGTCTGTGAGTTGAATGCACTCATCACACAGAAGTTTCTGAGAATGTTTCCGTCTAGTTGTTATGTGAAGATATTTCCTTTTCCAGCATAGGCCTCGAAACGCTCCAAATATCCCCTTGCAGATTCTACAAAAAGAGTGTTTCAAAAGTGTTCTATCATAAGGAAGGTTCAACTCCGTGAGTTGAATGAAGACATCGTGAATAACTTTCTGAGAATGCTTCTCTGTAGTTTTTAGGTGAAGATATTCCATATCCCAGTACAGACCTCGAAGTGCTCCAAATAACCACTTGCAGATTTTAGCAAAAGAGTGTTTCAAAACTGCTCTTTCTATAGGCAAGTTCAAGTCTGTGAGTTGAATGCACTCAACACAAAGAAGTTTCTGAGAATGCCTCTGTTCAGTTTTTAAGTGAAGATATTTCCTTTTCCAGCATAGGCCTCAAACGGCTCCAAATATCCACTTGCAGATTCTACAAAAAGAGTGTTTCCAAACTTCTCTATCAATTGGTAGGTTCAACTCTGTGAGTTGAATGAACTCATCTCGAAGAAGTTTCTGAGAATCCTTCTCTCTAATTTTCATGTGAAGATATTTCCTTTTCCAACATAGGCATCAAGGTGCTCCGAATAAACACTTGCAGATTCTACAAACGTGATGTTTCAAAACTGTTCTATCCAAAGGAACCTTCAAGTCTCTGAGTTGAATGCACTCATTGCAAAGAAGTTTCTCAGAATGCTTCTGTCTAGTTTTTAGGTGAAGAGATTTCATGTCCCAGCATAGGCCTCAAAGCGCTCCAAATATCCACTTGAAGATTCTATAAGAAGAGTGTCTCCAAACTGCTCTTTCCAAAGGAAGCTTCAAGTCTGTGAGTTGAATGCACTCATCACAAAGAAGTTTCTGAGAAGGCTTCCGTCTAGTTTTTATATGAAGATATTTCCTTTTCCAACAGAGGCCTCAAAGCGCTCCAAATAAACACATGCAGATTCTACAAAAGGAGTGTTTCAAAACTGTTCTATCAAAGGGAACATTCAGGTCTGTGAGTTGAATGCACTCATCACACAGAAGTTTCTCAGAATGCTTCTGTCTAGTTTTTAGGTGAGGAGATTTCATTTCCCAGCACAGGCCTCAAAGCGCTCCAAATATCCCCTTGCAGATTGTACGAAAAGAGTGTTTCAAAGCTGCTCTTTCAAAAGCAAAGTTCAAGTCTGTGTGTTGAATGCACTCATCAGAAAGAAGTTTCTGAGAATGCTTCTGTCTAGTTCTTACGTGAAGATATTTCCTTTTCCAGCTTAGGCCCCAAAGTGCTCCAAATAAACACTTGCAAATTCTACAAAAGGTGTGTTTCAAAAGAGTCCTATCAAAAGGAACGTTCAAGTCTGTGAGTTGAATGCACTTATCATACAGAAGTTTCCTGGAATGCTTCTGTCTAGTTTTTATGTGAAGACACTTCCTTTTCCAGCATAGGCCTCAAAGCGCTCCAAATATCCACTTGCAGATTCTACCAAAAGAGTGTTTCAAAACTGCTCTATCAAAAGCAAACTTCAACACTGTGAGTAGAATGAACTCATCACGAAGATGTTTCTGAGAATCCTTCTCTCTAGTTTTCATGTGAAGATATTTCCTTTTCCAAAATGGGCCTCAAGGTGCTCCGAATAAACTCTTGCAGATTCTACAAACGTAATGTTTCAAATCTGTTCTATCCAAAGGAACGTTCAAGTCTGTGAGTTGAATGCACTCATTGCAAAGAAGTTTCTCAGAATGCTTCTGTCTAGTTTTTAGGTGAAGAGATTTCATGTCCCAGCATAGGCCTCAAAGCGCTCCAAATATCCACTTGAAGATTCTATAAGAAGAGTGTCTCCAAACTGCTCTTTCCAAAGGAAGCTTCAAGTCTGTGAGTTGAGTGCACTCATCACAAGGAAGTTTCTGAGAAGGCTTCCGTCTAGTTTTTACATGAAGATATATCCTTTTCCAACAGAGGCCTCAAAGCGCTCCAAATAAACACATGCAGATTGTACAAAAGGAGTGTTTCAAAACTGTTCTATCAAAGGGAACGTTCAAGTCTGTGAGTTGAATGCACTCATCACACAGAAGTTTCAAAGAATGCTTCTGTCTAGATTTAGGTGAAGAGATTTCATTTCCCAGGATAGGCCTCAAAGCGCTCCAAATATCCCCTTGCAGATTGTACGAAAAGAGTGTTTCAAAGCTGCTCTTTCATAAGTAAGGTTCAAGTCTGTGTGTTGAATGCACTCATCAGAAAGAAGTTTCTGAGAATGCTTCTGTCTAGTTCTTACGTGAAGATATTTCCTTTTCCAGCTTAGGCCCCAAAGCCCTCCAAATAAACACTTGCAAATTCTACAAAAGGAGTGTTTCAAAAGAGTCCTATCAAAAGGAACGTTCAAGTCTGTGAGTGGAATGCACTTATCATACAGAAGTTTCCTGGAATGCTTCTGTCTAGTTTTTATGTGAAGACACTTCCTTTTCCAGCATAGGCCTCAAAGCGCTCCAAATATCCACTTGCAGATTCTACCGAAAGAGTGTTTCAAAACTGCTCTATCAAAAGCAAACTTCAACACTGTGAGTAGAATGCACTCATCACAAAGAAGTTTCTGAGAATGCTTCTGTCTGGTTCTTATGTGAAGATATTTCCTTTTCCAACATAGGCCTCAAAGCGCTCCAAATAAACACTTGCAGATTCTACAAAAGGAGTGTTTCAAAACTGCTCTTTAGAGAGGAACGGTCAAGTCTGTGAGTTGAATGCACTCATCACACAGAAGTTTCTGAGAATGCTTCCGTCTAGTTGTTATGTGAAGATATTTCCTTTTCCAGCATAGGCCACAAAACGCTCCAAATATCCCCTTGCAGATTCTACAAAAAGTGTGTTACAAAAGTGTTCCATCATAAGGAAGGTTCAACTCCGTGAGTTGAATGAAGGCATCGTGAAGAACTTTCTGAGAATGCTTCTCTGTAGTTTTTAGGTGAAGATATTCCATATCCCAGCACAGGCCTCGAAGTGCTCCAAATAACCACTTGCAGATTTTAGCAAAAGAGTGTTTCAAAACTGCTCTTTCTATAGGTAAGTTCAAGTCTGTGAGTTGAATGCACTCAACACAAAGAAGTTTCTGAGAATGCTTCTGTTCAGTTTTTATGTGAAGATATTTCCTTTTCCAGCATAGGCCTCAAACGTCTCCAAATATCCACTTGCAGATTCTACAAAAAGAGTGTTTCCAAACTTCTCTATCAATTGGTAGGTTCAACTCCGTGAGTTGAATGAACTCATCATGAAGAAGTTTCTGAGAATCCTTCTCTCTAGTTTTCATGTGAAGATATTTCCTTTCCCAACATAGGCCTCAAGGTGCTCCGAATAAACACTTGCAGATTCTACAAACGTGATGTTTCAAAACTGTTCTATCCAAAGGAACGTTCAAGTCTGTGATTTGAATGCACTCATTGCAAAGAAGTTTCTCAGAATGCTTCTGTCTAGTTTTTAGGTGAAGAGATTTCATGTCCCAGCATAGGCCTCAAAGCGCTGCAAATATCCACTTGAAGATTCTATAAGAAGTGTGTCTCCAAACTGCTGTTTACAAAGGAAGCTTCAAGTCTGTGAGTTGAATGCACTCATCACAAAGAAGTTTCTGAGAAGGCTTCCGTCTAGTTTTTATATGAAGATATTTCCTTTTCCAACAGAGGCCTCAAAGCGCTCCAAATAAACACATGCAGATTCTACAAAAGGAGTGTTTCAAAACTGTTCTATCAAAGGGAACGTTCAAGTCTGTGAGTTGAATGAACTCATCACACAGAAGTCTCTCAGAATGCTTCTGTCTAGTTTTTAGGTGAGGAGATTTCATTTCCCAGCATAGGCCTCAAAGCGCTCCAAATATCCCCTTGCAGATTGTACGAAAAGAGTGTTTCAAAGCTGCTCTTTCAAAAGCAAAGTTCAAGTCTGTGTGTTGAATGCACTCATCAGAAAGAAGTTTCTGAGAATGCTTCTGTCTAGTTCTTACGTGAAGATATTTCCTTTTCCAGCTTAGGCCCCAAAGTGCTCCAAATAAACACTTGCAAATTCTACAAAAGGTGTGTTTCGAAAGAGTCCTATCAAAAGGAACGTTCAAGTCTGTGAGTTGAATGCACTTATCATACAGAAGTTTCCTGGAATGCTTCTGTCTAGTTTTTATGTGAAGACACTTCCTTTTCCAGCATAGGCCTCAAAGCGCTCCAAATATCCACTTGCAGATTCTACCAAAAGAGTGTTTCAAAACTGCTCTATCAAAAGCAAACTTCAACACTGTGAGTAGAATGCACTCATCACAAAGAAGTTTCTGAGAATGCTTCTGTCTGGTTCTTATGTGAAGATATTTCCTTTTCCAACATAGGCCTCAAAGCGCTCCAAATAAACACTTGCAGATTCTACAAAAGGAGTGTTTCAAAACTGCTCTTTTGAGGGGAACGTTCAAGTCTGTGAGTTGAATGCACTCATCACACCGAAGTTTCTGAGAATGCTTCCGTCTAGTTGTTATGTGAAGATATTTCCTTTTCCAGCATAGGCCTCAAAACGCTCCAAATATCCCCTTGCAGATTCTACAAAAAGAGTGTTTCAAAAGTGTTCTATCATAAGGAAGGTTCAACTCCGTGAGTTGAATGAAGGCATCATGAAGAACTTTCTGAGAATGCTTCTCTGTAGTTTTTAGGTGAAGATATTCCATATCCCAGCACAGGCCTCGAAGTGCTCCAAATAACCACTTGCAGATTTTAGCAAAAGAGTGTTTCAAAACTGCTCTTTCTATGGGTAAGTTCAAGTCTGTGAGTTGAATGCACTCAACACAAAGAAGTTTCTGAGAATGCTTCTGTTCAGTTTTTATGTGAAGATATTTCGTTTTCCAGCATAGGCCTCAAACGGCTCCAAATATCCACTTGCAGATTCTACAAAAAGAGTGTTTCCAAAGTTCTCTATCAATTGGTAGGTTCAACTCTGTGAGTTGAATGAACTCATCATGAAGGAGTTTCTGAGAATCCTTCTCTCTAGTTTTCATGTGAAGATATTTCCTTTTCCAACATAGGCCTCAAGGTGCTCCGAATAAACACTTGCAGATTCTACAAACGTGATGTTTCAAAACTGTTCTATCCAAAGGAACGTTCAAGTCTGTGAGTTGAATGCACTCATTGCAAAGAAGTTTCTCAGAATGCTTCTGTCTAGTTTTTAGGTGAAGAGATTTCATGTCCCAGCATAGGCCTCAAAGCGCTCCAAATATCCACTTGAAGATTCTATAAGAAGAGTGTCTCCAAACTGCTCTTTCCAAAGGAAGCTTCAAGTCTGTGAGTTGAATGCACTCATCACAAAGAAGTTTCTGAGAAGGCTTCCGTCTAGTTTTTATATGAAGATATTTCCTTTTCCAACAGAGGCCTCAAAGCGCTCCAAATAAACACATGCAGATTCTACAAAAGGAGTGTTTCAAAACTGTTCTATTAAAGGAACGTTCAAGTCTGTGAGTTGAATGCACTCATCACACAGAAGTTTCTCAGAATGCTTCTGTCTAATTTTTAGGTGAGGAGATTTCATTTCCCAGCATAGGCCTCAAAGCGCTCCAAATATCCCCTTGCAGATTGTACGAAAAGAGTGTTTCAAAGCTGCTCTTTCAAAAGCAAAGTTCAAGTCTGTGTGTTGAATGCACTCATCAGAAAGAAGTTTCTGAGAATGCTTCTGTCTAGTTCTTACGTGAAGATATTTCCTTTTCCAGCTTAGGCCCCAAAGTGCTCCAAATAAACACTTGCAAATTCTACAAAAGGTGTGTTTCAAAAGAGTCCTATCAAAAGGAACGTTCAAGTCTGTGAGTTGAATGCACTTATCATACAGAAGTTTCCTGGAATGCTTCTGTCTAGTTTTTATTTGAAGACACTTCCTTTTCCAGCATAGGCCTCAAAGCGCTCCAAATATCCACTTGCAGATTCTACCAAAAGGGTGTTTCAAAACTGCTCTATGAAAAGCAAACTTCAACACTGTGAGTAGAATGCACTCATCACAAAGTAGTTTCTGAGAATGCTTCTGTCTGGTTCTTATGTGAAGATATTTCCTTTTCCAACATAGGCCTCAAAGCGCTCCAAATAAACACTTGCAGATTCTACAAAAGGAGTGTTTCAAAACTGTTCTAACCAAAGGAACGTTCAAGTCTGTGAGTTGAATGAACTCATTACAAAGAAGTTTCTCAGAATGCTTCTGTCTTGTTTTTAGGTGAAGACATTTCATGTCCCAGCGTAGGCCTCAAAGCGCTCCAAATATCCACTTGAAGATTCTATAAGAAGAGTGTCTCCAAACTGCTCTTTCCAAAGGAAGCTTCAAGCCTGTGAGTTGAATGCACTCATCACAAAGAAGTTTCTGAGAAGGCTTCCGTCTAGTTTTTATATGAAGATATTTCCTTTTCCAACAGAGGCCTCAAAGCGCTCCAAATAAACACATGCAGATTCTACAAAAGGAGTGTTTCAAAACTGTTCTATCAAAGGGAACGTTCAAGTCTGTGAGTTGAATGCACTCATCACACAGAAGTTTCTCAGAATGCTTCTGTCTAGTTTTTAGGTGAGGAGATTTCATTTCCCAGCATAGGCCTCAAAGCGCTCCAAATATCCCCTTGCAGATTGTACGAAAAGAGTGTTTCAAAGCTGCCCTTTCAAAAGCAACGTTCAAGTCTGTGTGTTGAATGGACTCATCAGAAAGAAGTTTCTGAGAATGCTTCTGTCTAGTTCTTACGTGAAGATATTTCCTTTTCCAGCTTAGGCCCCAAAGTGCTCCAAATAAACACTTGCAAATTCTACAAAAGGTGTGTTTCAAAAGAGTCCTATCAAAAGGAACGTTCAAGTCTGTGAGTTCAATGCACTTATCATACAGAGGTTTCCTGGAATGCTTCTGTCTAGTTTTTATGTGAAGACACTTCCTTTTCCAGCATAGGCCTCAAAGCGCTCCAAATATCCACTTGCAGATTCTACCAAAAGAGTGTTTCAAAACTGCTCTATCAAAAGCAAACTTCAACACTGTGAGTAGAATGCACTCATCACAAAGAAGTTTCTGAGAATGCTTCTGTCTGGTTCTTATGTGAAGATATTTCCTTTTCCAACATAGGCCTCAAAGCGCTCCAAATAAACACTTGCAGATTCTACAAAAGGAGTGTTTCAAAACTGTTCTATCCAAAGGAACGTTCAAGTCTGTGAGTTGAATGAACTCATTACAAAGAAGTTTCTCAGAATGCTTCTGTCTTGTTTTTAGGTGAAGAAATTTCATGTCCCAGCGTAGGCCTCAAAGCGCTCCAAATATCCACTTGAAGATTCTATAAGAAGAGTGTCTCCAAACTGCTCTTTCCAAAGGAAGCTTCAAGTCTGTGAGTTGAATGCACTCATCACAAAGAAGTTTCTGAGAAGGCTTCCGTCTAGTTTTTATATGAAGATATTTCCTTTTCCAACAGAGGCCTCAAAGCGCTCCAAATAAACACATGCAGATTCTACAAAAGGAGTGTTTCAAAACTGTTCTATCAAAGGGAACGTTCAAGTCTGTGAGTTGAATGCACTCATCACACAGAAGTTTCTCAGAATGCTTCTGTCTAGTTTTTAGGTGAGGAGATTTCATTTCCCAGCATAGGCCTCAAAGCGCTCCAAATATCCCCTTGCAGATTGTACGAAAAGAGTGTTTCAAAGCTGCCCTTTCAAAAGCAACATTCAAGTCTGTGTGTTGAATGGACTCATCAGAAAGAAGTTTCTGAGAATGCTTCTGTCTAGTTCTTACGTGAAGATATTTCCTTTTCCAGCTTAGGCCCCAAAGTGCTCCAAATAAACACTTGCAAATTCTACAAAAGGTGTGTTTCAAAAGAGTCCTATCAAAAGGAACGTTCAAGTCTGTGAGTTCAATGCACTTATCATACAGAGGTTTCCTGGAATGCTTCTGTCTAGTTTTTATGTGAAGACACTTCCTTTTCCAGCATAGGCCTCAAAGCGCTCCAAATATCCACTTGCAGATTCTACCAAAAGAGTGTTTCAAAACTGCTCTATCAAAAGCAAACTTCAACACTGTGAGTAGAATGCACTCATCACAAAGAAGTTTCTGAGAATGCTTCTGTCTGGTTCTTATGTGAAGATATTTCCTTTTCCAACATAGGCCTCAAAGCGCTCCAAATAAACACTTGCAGATTCTACAAAAGGAGTGTTTCAAAACTGTTCTATCCAAAGGAACGTTCAAGTCTGTGAGTTGAATGAACTCATTACAAAGAAGTTTCTCAGAATGCTTCTGTCTTGTTTTTAGGTGAAGAAATTTCATGTCCCAGCGTAGGCCTCAAAGCGCTCCAAATATCCACTTGAAGATTCTATAAGAAGAGTGTCTCCAAACTGCTCTTTCCAAAGGAAGCTTCAAGTCTGTGAGTTGAATGCACTCATCACAAAGAAGTTTCTGAGAAGGCTTCCGTCTAGTTTTTATATGAAGATATTTCCTTTTCCAACAGAGGCCTCAAAGCGCTCCAAATAAACACATGCAGATTCTACAAAAGGAGTGTTTCAAAACTGTTCTATCAAAGGGAACGTTCAAGTCTGTGAGTTGAATGCCCTCATCACACAGAAGTTTCTCAGAATGCTTCTGTCTAGTTTTTAGGTGAGGAGATTTCATTTCCCAGCATAGGCCTCAAAGCTCTCCAAATATCCCCTTGCAGATTGTACGAAAAGAGTGTTTCAAAGCTGCCCTTTCAAAAGCAACGTTCAAGTCTGTGTGTTGAATGCACTCATCAGAAAGAAGTTTCTGAGAATGCTTCTGTCTAGTTCTTACGTGAAGATATTTCCTTTTCCAGCTTAGGCCCCAAAGTGCTCCAAATAAACACTTGCAAATTCTACAAAAGGTGTGTTTCAAAAGAGTCCTATCAAAAGGAACGTTCACGTCTGTGAGTTGAATGTACTTATCATACAGAGGTTTCCTGGAATGCTTCTGTCTAGTTTTTATGTGAAGACACTTCCTTTTCCAGCATAGGCCTCAAAGCGCTCCAAATATCCACTTGCAGATTCTACCAAAAGAGTGTTTCAAAACTGCTCTATCAAAAGCAAACTTCAACACTGTGAGTAGAATGCACTCATCACAAAGAAGTTTCTGAGAATGCTTCTGTCTGGTTCTTATGTGAAGATATTTCCTTTTCCAACATAGGCCTCAAAGCGCTCCAAATAAACACTTGCAGATTCTACAAAAGGAGTGTTTCAAAACTGCTCTTTCAAGAGGAACGTTCAAGTCTGTGAGTTGAATGCACTCATCACACAGAAGTTTCTGAGAATGCTTCCGTCTAGTTGTTATGTGAAGATATTTCCTTTTCCAGCATAGGCCTCGAAACGCTCCAAATATCCCCTTGCAGATTCTACAAAAAGAGTGTTTCAAAAGTGTTCTATCATAAGGAAGGTTCAACTCCGTGAGTTGAATGAAGACATCGTGAATAACTTTCTGAGAATGCTTCTCTGTAGTTTTTAGGTGAAGATATTCCATATCCCAGTACAGACCTCGAAGTGCTCCAAATAACCACTTGCAGATTTTAGCAAAAGAGTGTTTCAAAACTGCTCTTTCTATAGGCAAGTTCAAGTCTGTGAGTTGAATGCACTCAACACAAAGAAGTTTCTGAGAATGCCTCTGTTCAGTTTTCAAGTGAAGATATTTCCTTTTCCAGCATAAACCTCAAACGGCTCCAAATATCCACTTGCAGATTCTACAAAAAGAGTGTTTCCAAACTTCTCTATCAATTGGTAGGTTCAACTCTGTGAGTTGAATGAACTCATCTCGAAGAAGTTTCTGAGAATCCTTCTCTCTAATTTTCATGTGAAGATATTTCCTTTTCCAACATAGGCCTCAAGGTGCTCCGAATAAACACTTGCAGATTCTACAAACGTGATGTTTCAAAACTGTTCTATCCAAAGGAACGTTCAAGTCTGTGAGTTGAATGCACTCATTGCAAAGAAGTTTCTCAGAATGCTTCTGTCTAGTTTTTAGGTGAAGAGATTTCATGTCCCAGCATAGGCCTCAAAGCGCTCCAAATATCCACTTGAAGATTCTATAAGAAGGGTGTCTCCAAACTGCTCTTTCCAAAGGAAGCTTCAAGTCTGTGAGTTGAATGCACTCATCACAAAGAAGTTTCTGAGAAGGCTTCCGTCTAGTTTTTATATGAAGATATTTCCTTTTCCAACAGAGGCCTCAAAGCGCTCCAAATAAACACATGCAGATTCTACAAAAGGAGTGTTTCAAAACTGTTCTATCAAAGGGAACGTTCAAGTCTGTGAGTTGAATGCACTCATCACACAGAAGTTTCTCAGAATGCTTCTGTCTAGTTTTTAGGTGAGGAGATTTCATTTCCCAGCACAGGCCTCAAAGCGCTCCAAATATCCCCTTGCAGATTGTACGAAAAGAGTGTTTCAAAGCTGCTCTTTCAAAAGCAAAGTTCAAGTCTGTGTGTTGAATGCACTCATCAGAAAGAAGTTTCTGAGAATGCTTCTGTCTAGTTCTTACGTGAAGATATTTCCTTTTCCAGCTTAGGCCCCAAAGTGCTCCAAATAAACACTTGCAAATTCTACAAAAGGTGTGTTTCAAAAGAGTCCTATCAAAAGGAACGTTCACGTCTGTGAGTTGAATGCACTTATCATACAGAGGTTTCCTGGAATGCTTCTGTCTAGTTTCTATGTGAAGACACTTCCTTTTCCAGCATAGGCCTTAAAGCGCTCCAAATATCCACTTGCAGATTCTACCAAAAGAGTGTTTCAAAACTGCTCTATCAAAAGCAAACTTCAACACTGTGAGTAGAATGCACTCATCACAAAGAAGTTTCTGAGAATGCTTCTGTCTGGTTCTTATGTGAAGATATTTCCTTTTCCAACATAGGCCTCAAAGCGCTCCAAATAAACACTTGCAGATTCTACAAAAGGAGTGTTTCAAAACTGCTCTTTCGAGAGGAACGTTCAAGTCTGTGAGTTGAATGCACTCATCACACAGAAGTTTCTGAGAATGTTTCCGTCTAGTTGTTATGTGAAGATATTTCCTTTTCCAGCATAGGCCTCGAAACGCTCCAAATATCCCCTTGCAGATTCTACAAAAAGAGTGTTTCAAAAGTGTTCTATCATAAGGAAGGTTCAACTCCGTGAGTTGAATGAAGACATCGTGAATAACTTTCTGAGAATGCTTCTCTGTAGTTTTTAGGTGAAGATATTCCATATCCCAGTACAGACCTCGAAGTGCTCCAAATAACCACTTGCAGATTTTAGCAAAAGAGTGTTTCAAAACTGCTCTTTCTATAGGCAAGTTCAAGTCTGTGAGTTGAATGCACTCAACACAAAGAAGTTTCTGAGAATGCCTCTGTTCAGTTTTTAAGTGAAGATATTTCCTTTTCCAGCATAGGCCTCAAACGGCTCCAAATATCCACTTGCAGATTCTACAAAAAGAGTGTTTCCAAACTTCTCTATCAATTGGTAGGTTCAACTCTGTGAGTTGAATGAACTCATCTCGAAGAAGTTTCTGAGAATCCTTCTCTCTAATTTTCATGTGAAGATATTTCCTTTTCCAACATAGGCATCAAGGTGCTCCGAATAAACACTTGCAGATTCTACAAACGTGATGTTTCAAAACTGTTCTATCCAAAGGAACCTTCAAGTCTCTGAGTTGAATGCACTCATTGCAAAGAAGTTTCTCAGAATGCTTCTGTCTAGTTTTTAGGTGAAGAGATTTCATGTCCCAGCATAGGCCTCAAAGCGCTCCAAATATCCACTTGAAGATTCTATAAGAAGAGTGTCTCCAAACTGCTCTTTCCAAAGGAAGCTTCAAGTCTGTGAGTTGAATGCACTCATCACAAAGAAGTTTCTGAGAAGGCTTCCGTCTAGTTTTTATATGAAGATATTTCCTTTTCCAACAGAGGCCTCAAAGCGCTCCAAATAAACACATGCAGATTCTACAAAAGGAGTGTTTCAAAACTGTTCTATCAAAGGGAACATTCAGGTCTGTGAGTTGAATGCACTCATCACACAGAAGTTTCTCAGAATGCTTCTGTCTAGTTTTTAGGTGAGGAGATTTCATTTCCCAGCACAGGCCTCAAAGCGCTCCAAATATCCCCTTGCAGATTGTACGAAAAGAGTGTTTCAAAGCTGCTCTTTCAAAAGCAAAGTTCAAGTCTGTGTGTTGAATGCACTCATCAGAAAGAAGTTTCTGAGAATGCTTCTGTCTAGTTCTTACGTGAAGATATTTCCTTTTCCAGCTTAGGCCCCAAAGTGCTCCAAATAAACACTTGCAAATTCTACAAAAGGTGTGTTTCAAAAGAGTCCTATCAAAAGGAACGTTCAAGTCTGTGAGTTGAATGCACTTATCATACAGAAGTTTCCTGGAATGCTTCTGTCTAGTTTTTATGTGAAGACACTTCCTTTTCCAGCATAGGCCTCAAAGCGCTCCAAATATCCACTTTCAGATTCTACCAAAAGAGTGTTTCAAAACTGCTCTATCAAAAGCAAACTTCAACACTGTGAGTAGAATGAACTCATCACGAAGATGTTTCTGAGAATCCTTCTCTCTAGTTTTCATGTGAAGATATTTCCTTTTCCAAAATGGGCCTCAAGGTGCTCCGAATAAACTCTTGCAGATTCTACAAACGTAATGTTTCAAATCTGTTCTATCCAAAGGAACGTTCAAGTCTGTGAGTTGAATGCACTCATTGCAAAGAAGTTTCTCAGAATGCTTCTGTCTAGTTTTTAGGTGAAGAGATTTCATGTCCCAGCATAGGCCTCAAAGCGCTCCAAATATCCACTTGAAGATTCTATAAGAAGAGTGTCTCCAAACTGCTCTTTCCAAAGGAAGCTTCAAGTCTGTGAGTTGAGTGCACTCATCACAAGGAAGTTTCTGAGAAGGCTTCCGTCTAGTTTTTACATGAAGATATATCCTTTTCCAACAGAGGCCTCAAAGCGCTCCAAATAAACACATGCAGATTGTACAAAAGGAGTGTTTCAAAACTGTTCTATCAAAGGGAACGTTCAAGTCTGTGAGTTGAATGCACTCATCACACAGAAGTTTCAAAGAATGCTTCTGTCTAGATTTAGGTGAAGAGATTTCATTTCCCAGGATAGGCCTCAAAGCGCTCCAAATATCCCCTTGCAGATTGTACGAAAAGAGTGTTTCAAAGCTGCTCTTTCATAAGTAAGGTTCAAGTCTGTGTGTTGAATGCACTCATCAGAAAGAAGTTTCTGAGAATGCTTCTGTCTAGTTCTTACGTGAAGATATTTCCTTTTCCAGCTTAGGCCCCAAAGCCCTCCAAATAAACACTTGCAAATTCTACAAAAGGAGTGTTTCAAAAGAGTCCTATCAAAAGGAACGTTCAAGTCTGTGAGTGGAATGCACTTATCATACAGAAGTTTCCTGGAATGCTTCTGTCTAGTTTTTATGTGAAGACACTTCCTTTTCCAGCATAGGCCTCAAAGCGCTCCAAATATCCACTTGCAGATTCTACCGAAAGAGTGTTTCAAAACTGCTCTATCAAAAGCAAACTTCAACACTGTGAGTAGAATGCACTCATCACAAAGAAGTTTCTGAGAATGCTTCTGTCTGGTTCTTATGTGAAGATATTTCCTTTTCCAACATAGGCCTCAAAGCGCTCCAAATAAACACTTGCAGATTCTACAAAAGGAGTGTTTCAAAACTGCTCTTTAGAGAGGAACGGTCAAGTCTGTGAGTTGAATGCACTCATCACACAGAAGTTTCTGAGAATGCTTCCGTCTAGTTGTTATGTGAAGATATTTCCTTTTCCAGCATAGGCCTCAAAACGCTCCAAATATCCCCTTGCAGATTCTACAAAAAGTGTGTTACAAAAGTGTTCCATCATAAGGAAGGTTCAACTCCGTGAGTTGAATGAAGGCATCGTGAAGAACTTTCTGAGAATGCTTCTCTGTAGTTTTTAGGTGAAGATATTCCATATCCCAGCACAGGCCTCGAAGTGCTCCAAATAACCACTTGCAGATTTTAGCAAAAGAGTGTTTCAAAACTGCTCTTTCTATAGGTAAGTTCAAGTCTGTGAGTTGAATGCACTCAACACAAAGAAGTTTCTGAGAATGCTTCTGTTCAGTTTTTATGTGAAGATATTTCCTTTTCCAGCATAGGCCTCAAACGTCTCCAAATATCCACTTGCAGATTCTACAAAAAGAGTGTTTCCAAACTTCTCTATCAATTGGTAGGTTCAACTCCGTGAGTTGAATGAACTCATCATGAAGAAGTTTCTGAGAATCCTTCTCTCTAGTTTTCATGTGAAGATATTTCCTTTCCCAACATAGGCCTCAAGGTGCTCCGAATAAACACTTGCAGATTCTACAAACGTGATGTTTCAAAACTGTTCTATCCAAAGGAACGTTCAAGTCTGTGATTTGAATGCACTCATTGCAAAGAAGTTTCTCAGAATGCTTCTGTCTAGTTTTTAGGTGAAGAGATTTCATGTCCCAGCATAGGCCTCAAAGCGCTGCAAATATCCACTTGAAGATTCTATAAGAAGTGTGTCTCCAAACTGCTGTTTACAAAGGAAGCTTCAAGTCTGTGAGTTGAATGCACTCATCACAAAGAAGTTTCTGAGAAGGCTTCCGTCTAGTTTTTATATGAAGATATTTCCTTTTCCAACAGAGGCCTCAAAGCGCTCCAAATAAACACATGCAGATTCTACAAAAGGAGTGTTTCAAAACTGTTCTATCAAAGGGAACGTTCAAGTCTGTGAGTTGAATGAACTCATCACACAGAAGTCTCTCAGAATGCTTCTGTCTAGTTTTTAGGTGAGGAGATTTCATTTCCCAGCATAGGCCTCAAAGCGCTCCAAATATCCCCTTGCAGATTGTACGAAAAGAGTGTTTCAAAGCTGCTCTTTCAAAAGCAAAGTTCAAGTCTGTGTGTTGAATGCACTCATCAGAAAGAAGTTTCTGAGAATGCTTCTGTCTAGTTCTTACGTGAAGATATTTCCTTTTCCAGCTTAGGCCCCAAAGTGCTCCAAATAAACACTTGCAAATTCTACAAAAGGTGTGTTTCGAAAGAGTCCTATCAAAAGGAACGTTCAAGTCTGTGAGTTGAATGCACTTATCATACAGAAGTTTCCTGGAATGCTTCTGTCTAGTTTTTATGTGAAGACACTTCCTTTTCCAGCATAGGCCTCAAAGCGCTCCAAATATCCACTTGCAGATTCTACCAAAAGAGTGTTTCAAAACTGCTCTATCAAAAGCAAACTTCAACACTGTGAGTAGAATGCACTCATCACAAAGAAGTTTCTGAGAATGCTTCTGTCTGGTTCTTATGTGAAGATATTTCCTTTTCCAACATAGGCCTCAAAGCGCTCCAAATAAACACTTGCAGATTCTACAAAAGGAGTGTTTCAAAACTGCTCTTTTGAGGGGAACGTTCAAGTCTGTGAGTTGAATGCACTCATCACACAGAAGTTTCTGAGAATGCTTCCGTCTAGTTGTTATGTGAAGATATTTCCTTTTCCAGCATAGGCCTCAAAACGCTCCAAATATCCCCTTGCAGATTCTACAAAAAGAGTGTTTCAAAAGTGTTCTATCATAAGGAAGGTTCAACTCCGTGAGTTGAATGAAGGCATCATGAAGAACTTTCTGAGAATGCTTCTCTGTAGTTTTTAGGTGAAGATATTCCATATCCCAGCACAGGCCTCGAAGTGCTCCAAATAACCACTTGCAGATTTTAGCAAAAGAGTGTTTCAAAACTGCTCTTTCTATGGGTAAGTTCAAGTCTGTGAGTTGAATGCACTCAACACAAAGAAGTTTCTGAGAATGCTTCTGTTCAGTTTTTATGTGAAGATATTTCCTTTTCCAGCATAGGCCTCAAACGGCTCCAAATATCCACTTGCAGATTCTACAAAAAGAGTGTTTCCAAAGTTCTCTATCAATTGGTAGGTTCAACTCTGTGAGTTGAATGAACTCATCATGAAGGAGTTTCTGAGAATCCTTCTCTCTAGTTTTCATGTGAAGATATTTCCTTTTCCAACATAGGCCTCAAGGTGCTCCGAATAAACACTTGCAGATTCTACAAACGTGATGTTTCAAAACTGTTCTATCCAAAGGAACGTTCAAGTCTGTGAGTTGAATGCACTCATTGCAAAGAAGTTTCTCAGAATGCTTCTGTCTAGTTTTTAGGTGAAGAGATTTCATGTCCCAGCATAGGCCTCAAAGCGCTCCAAATATCCACTTGAAGATTCTATAAGAAGAGTGTCTCCAAACTGCTCTTTCCAAAGGAAGCTTCAAGTCTGTGAGTTGAATGCACTCATCACAAAGAAGTTTCTGAGAAGGCTTCCGTCTAGTTTTTATATGAAGATATTTCCTTTTCCAACAGAGGCCTCAAAGCGCTCCAAATAAACACATGCAGATTCTACAAAAGGAGTGTTTCAAAACTGTTCTATTAAAGGAACGTTCAAGTCTGTGAGTTGAATGCACTCATCACACAGAAGTTTCTCAGAATGCTTCTGTCTAATTTTTAGGTGAGGAGATTTCATTTCCCAGCATAGGCCTCAAAGCGCTCCAAATATCCCCTTGCAGATTGTACGAAAAGAGTGTTTCAAAGCTGCTCTTTCAAAAGCAAAGTTCAAGTCTGTGTGTTGAATGCACTCATCAGAAAGAAGTTTCTGAGAATGCTTCTGTCTAGTTCTTACGTGAAGATATTTCCTTTTCCAGCTTAGGCCCCAAAGTGCTCCAAATAAACACTTGCAAATTCTACAAAAGGTGTGTTTCAAAAGAGTCCTATCAAAAGGAACGTTCAAGTCTGTGAGTTGAATGCACTTATCATACAGAAGTTTCCTGGAATGCTTCTGTCTAGTTTTTATTTGAAGACACTTCCTTTTCCAGCATAGGCCTCAAAGCGCTCCAAATATCCACTTGCAGATTCTACCAAAAGGGTGTTTCAAAACTGCTCTATGAAAAGCAAACTTCAACACTGTGAGTAGAATGCACTCATCACAAAGTAGTTTCTGAGAATGCTTCTGTCTGGTTCTTATGTGAAGATATTTCCTTTTCCAACATAGGCCTCAAAGCGCTCCAAATAAACACTTGCAGATTCTACAAAAGGAGTGTTTCAAAACTGTTCTAACCAAAGGAACGTTCAAGTCTGTGAGTTGAATGAACTCATTACAAAGAAGTTTCTCAGAATGCTTCTGTCTTGTTTTTAGGTGAAGACATTTCATGTCCCAGCGTAGGCCTCAAAGCGCTCCAAATATCCACTTGAAGATTCTATAAGAAGAGTGTCTCCAAACTGCTCTTTCCAAAGGAAGCTTCAAGTCTGTGAGTTGAATGCACTCATCACAAAGAAGTTTCTGAGAAGGCTTCCGTCTAGTTTTTATATGAAGATATTTCCTTTTCCAACAGAGGCCTCAAAGCGCTCCAAATAAACACATGCAGATTCTACAAAAGGAGTGTTTCAAAACTGTTCTATCAAAGGGAACGTTCAAGTCTGTGAGTTGAATGCACTCATCACACAGAAGTTTCTCAGAATGCTTCTGTCTAGTTTTTAGGTGAGGAGATTTCATTTCCCAGCATAGGCCTCAAAGCGCTCCAAATATCCCCTTGCAGATTGTACGAAAAGAGTGTTTCAAAGCTGCCCTTTCAAAAGCAACGTTCAAGTCTGTGTGTTGAATGGACTCATCAGAAAGAAGTTTCTGAGAATGCTTCTGTCTAGTTCTTACGTGAAGATATTTCCTTTTCCAGCTTAGGCCCCAAAGTGCTCCAAATAAACACTTGCAAATTCTACAAAAGGTGTGTTTCAAAAGAGTCCTATCAAAAGGAACGTTCAAGTCTGTGAGTTCAATGCACTTATCATACAGAGGTTTCCTGGAATGCTTCTGTCTAGTTTTTATGTGAAGACACTTCCTTTTCCAGCATAGGCCTCAAAGCGCTCCAAATATCCACTTGCAGATTCTACCAAAAGAGTGTTTCAAAACTGCTCTATCAAAAGCAAACTTCAACACTGTGAGTAGAATGCACTCATCACAAAGAAGTTTCTGAGAATGCTTCTGTCTGGTTCTTATGTGAAGATATTTCCTTTTCCAACATAGGCCTCAAAGCGCTCCAAATAAACACTTGCAGATTCTACAAAAGGAGTGTTTCAAAACTGTTCTATCCAAAGGAACGTTCAAGTCTGTGAGTTGAATGAACTCATTACAAAGAAGTTTCTCAGAATGCTTCTGTCTTGTTTTTAGGTGAAGAAATTTCATGTCCCAGCGTAGGCCTCAAAGCGCTCCAAATATCCACTTGAAGATTCTATAAGAAGAGTGTCTCCAAACTGCTCTTTCCAAAGGAAGCTTCAAGTCTGTGAGTTGAATGCACTCATCACAAAGAAGTTTCTGAGAAGGCTTCCGTCTAGTTTTTATATGAAGATATTTCCTTTTCCAACAGAGGCCTCAAAGCGCTCCAAATAAACACATGCAGATTCTACAAAAGGAGTGTTTCAAAACTGTTCTATCAAAGGGAACGTTCAAGTCTGTGAGTTGAATGCACTCATCACACAGAAGTTTCTCAGAATGCTTCTGTCTAGTTTTTAGGTGAGGAGATTTCATTTCCCAGCATAGGCCTCAAAGCGCTCCAAATATCCCCTTGCAGATTGTACGAAAAGAGTGTTTCAAAGCTGCCCTTTCAAAAGCAACATTCAAGTCTGTGTGTTGAATGGACTCATCAGAAAGAAGTTTCTGAGAATGCTTCTGTCTAGTTCTTACGTGAAGATATTTCCTTTTCCAGCTTAGGCCCCAAAGTGCTCCAAATAAACACTTGCAAATTCTACAAAAGGTGTGTTTCAAAAGAGTCCTATCAAAAGGAACGTTCAAGTCTGTGAGTTCAATGCACTTATCATACAGAGGTTTCCTGGAATGCTTCTGTCTAGTTTTTATGTGAAGACACTTCCTTTTCCAGCATAGGCCTCAAAGCGCTCCAAATATCCACTTGCAGATTCTACCAAAAGAGTGTTTCAAAACTGCTCTATCAAAAGCAAACTTCAACACTGTGAGTAGAATGCACTCATCACAAAGAAGTTTCTGAGAATGCTTCTGTCTGGTTCTTATGTGAAGATATTTCCTTTTCCAACATAGGCCTCAAAGCGCTCCAAATAAACACTTGCAGATTCTACAAAAGGAGTGTTTCAAAACTGTTCTATCCAAAGGAACGTTCAAGTCTGTGAGTTGAATGAACTCATTACAAAGAAGTTTCTCAGAATGCTTCTGTCTTGTTTTTAGGTGAAGAAATTTCATGTCCCAGCGTAGGCCTCAAAGTGCTCCAAATATCCACTTGAAGATTCTATAAGAAGAGTGTCTCCAAACTGCTCTTTCCAAAGGAAGCTTCAAGTCTGTGAGTTGAATGCACTCATCACAAAGAAGTTTCTGAGAAGGCTTCCGTCTAGTTTTTATATGAAGATATTTCCTTTTCCAACAGAGGCCTCAAAGCGCTCCAAATAAACACATGCAGATTCTACAAAAGGAGTGTTTCAAAACTGTTCTATCAAAGGGAACGTTCAAGTCTGTGAGTTGAATGCACTCATCACACAGAAGTTTCTCAGAATGCTTCTGTCTAGTTTTTAGGTGAGGAGATTTCATTTCCCAGCATAGGCCTCAAAGCTCTCCAAATATCCCCTTGCAGATTGTACGAAAAGAGTGTTTCAAAGCTGCCCTTTCAAAAGCAACGTTCAAGTCTGTGTGTTGAATGCACTCATCAGAAAGAAGTTTCTGAGAATGCTTCTGTCTAGTTCTTACGTGAAGATATTTCCTTTTCCAGCTTAGGCCCCAAAGTGCTCCAAATAAACACTTGCAAATTCTACAAAAGGTGTGTTTCAAAAGAGTCCTATCAAAAGGAACGTTCACGTCTGTGAGTTGAATGTACTTATCATACAGAGGTTTCCTGGAATGCTTCTGTCTAGTTTTTATGTGAAGACACTTCCTTTTCCAGCATAGGCCTCAAAGCGCTCCAAATATCCACTTGCAGATTCTACCAAAAGAGTGTTTCAAAACTGCTCTATCAAAAGCAAACTTCAACACTGTGAGTAGAATGCACTCATCACAAAGAAGTTTCTGAGAATGCTTCTGTCTGGTTCTTATGTGAAGATATTTCCTTTTCCAACATAGGCCTCAAAGCGCTCCAAATAAACACTTGCAGATTCTACAAAAGGAGTGTTTCAAAACTGCTCTTTCAAGAGGAACGTTCAAGTCTGTGAGTTGAATGCACTCATCACACAGAAGTTTCTGAGAATGCTTCCGTCTAGTTGTTATGTGAAGATATTTCCTTTTCCAGCATAGGCCTCGAAACGCTCCAAATATCCCCTTGCAGATTCTACAAAAAGAGTGTTTCAAAAGTGTTCTATCATAAGGAAGGTTCAACTCCGTGAGTTGAATGAAGACATCGTGAATAACTTTCTGAGAATGCTTCTCTGTAGTTTTTAGGTGAAGATATTCCATATCCCAGTACAGACCTCGAAGTGCTCCAAATAACCACTTGCAGATTTTAGCAAAAGAGTGTTTCAAAACTGCTCTTTCTATAGGCAAGTTCAAGTCTGTGAGTTGAATGCACTCAACACAAAGAAGTTTCTGAGAATGCCTCTGTTCAGTTTTCAAGTGAAGATATTTCCTTTTCTAGCATAAACCTCAAACGGCTCCAAATATCCACTTGCAGATTCTACAAAAAGAGTGTTTCCAAACTTCTCTATCAATTGGTAGGTTCAACTCTGTGAGTTGAATGAACTCATCTCGAAGAAGTTTCTGAGAATCCTTCTCTCTAATTTTCATGTGAAGATATTTCCTTTTCCAACATAGGCCTCAAGGTGCTCCGAATAAACACTTGCAGATTCTACAAACGTGATGTTTCAAAACTGTTCTATCCAAAGGAACGTTCAAGTCTGTGAGTTGAATGCACTCATTGCAAAGAAGTTTCTCAGAATGCTTCTGTCTAGTTTTTAGGTGAAGAGATTTCATGTCCCAGCATAGGCCTCAAAGCGCTCCAAATATCCACTTGAAGATTCTATAAGAAGGGTGTCTCCAAACTGCTCTTTCCAAAGGAAGCTTCAAGTCTGTGAGTTGAATGCACTCATCACAAAGAAGTTTCTGAGAAGGCTTCCGTCTAGTTTTTATATGAAGATATTTCCTTTTCCAACAGAGGCCTCAAAGCGCTCCAAATAAACACATGCAGATTCTACAAAAGGAGTGTTTCAAAACTGTTCTATCAAAGGGAACGTTCAAGTCTGTGAGTTGAATGCACTCATCACACAGAAGTTTCTCAGAATGCTTCTGTCTAGTTTTTAGGTGAGGAGATTTCATTTCCCAGCACAGGGCTCAAAGCGCTCCAAATATCCCCTTGCAGATTGTACGAAAAGAGTGTTTCAAAGCTGCTCTTTCAAAAGCAAAGTTCAAGTCTGTGTGTTGAATGCACTCATCAGAAAGAAGTTTCTGAGAATGCTTCTGTCTAGTTCTTACGTGAAGATATTTCCGTTTCCAGCTTAGGCCCCAAAGTGCTCCAAATAAACACTTGCAAATTCTACAAAAGGTGTGTTTCAAAAGAGTCCTATCAAAAGGAACGTTCAAGTCTGTGAGTTGAATGCACTTATCATACAGAAGTTTCCTGGAATGCTTCTGTCTAGTTTTTATGTGAAGACACTTCCTTTTCCAGCATAGGCCTCAAAGCGCTCCAAATATCCACTTGCAGATTCTACCAAAAGAGTGTTTCAAAACTGCTCTATCAAAAGCAAACTTCAACACTGTGAGTAGAATGAACTCATCATGAAGACGTTTCTGAGAATCCTTCTCTCTAGTTTTCATGTGAAGATATTTCCTTTTCCAACATGGGCCTCAAGGTGCTCCGAATAAACTCTTGCAGATTCTACGAACGTAATGTTTCAAATCTGTTCTATCCAAAGGAACGTTCAAGTCTGTGAGTTGAATGCACTCATTGCAAAGAAGTTTCTCAGAATGCTTCTGTCTAGTTTTTAGGTGAAGAGATTTCATGTCCCAGCATAGGCCTCAAAGCGCACCAAATATCCACTTGAAGATTCTATAAGAAGAGTGTCTCCAAACTGCTCTTTCCAAAGGAAGCTTCAAGTCTGTGAGTTGAATGCACTCATCACAAGGAAGTTTCTGAGAAGGCTTCCGTCTAGTTTTTACATGAAGATATTTCCTTTTCCAACAGAGGCCTCAAAGCGCTCCAAATAAACACATGCAGATTGTACAAAAGGAGTGTTTCAAAACTGTTCTATCAAAGGGAACGTTCAAGTCTGTGAGTTGAATGCACTCATCACACAGAAGTTTCTCAGAATGCTTCTGTCTAGATTTAGGTGAAGAGATTTCATTTCCCAGGATAGGCCTCAAAGCGCTCCAAATATCCCCTTGCAGATTGTACGAAAAGAGTGTTTCAAAGCTGCTCTTTCATAAGTAAGGTTCAAGTCTGTGTGTTGAATGCACTCATCAGAAAGAAGTTTCTGAGAATGCTTCTGTCTAGTTCTTACGTGAAGATATTTCCTTTTCCAGCTTAGGCCCCAAAGCCCTCCAAATAAACACTTGCAAATTCTACAAAAGGAGTGTTTCAAAAGAGTCCTATCAAAAGGAACGTTCAAGTCTGTGAGTGGAATGCACTTATCATACAGAAGTTTCCTGGAATGCTTCTGTCTAGTTTTTATGTGAAGACACTTCCTTTTCCAGCATAGGCCTCAAAGCGCTCCAAATATCCACTTGCAGATTCTACCGAAAGAGTGTTTCAAAACTGCTCTATCAAAAGCAAACTTCAACACTGTGAGTAGAATGCACTCATCACAAAGAAGTTTCTGAGAATGCTTCTGTCTGGTTCTTATGTGAAGATATTTCCTTTTCCAACATAGGCCTCAAAGCGCTCCAAATAAACACTTGCAGATTCTACAAAAGGAGTGTTTCAAAACTGCTCTTTAGAGAGGAACGGTCAAGTCTGTGAGTTGAATGCACTCATCACACAGAAGTTTCTGAGAATGCTTCCGTCTAGTTGTTATGTGAAGATATTTCCTTTTCCAGCATAGGCCTCAAAACGCTCCAAATATCCCCTTGCAGATTCTACAAAAAGAGTGTTTCGAAAGTGTTCTATCATGAGGAAGGTTCAACCCCGTGAGTTCAATGAAGGCATCATGAAGAACTTTCTGAGAATGCTTCTCTGTAGTTTTTAGGTGAAGATATTCCATATCCCAGCACAGGCCTCGAAGGGCTCCAAATAACCACTTGCAGATTTTAGCAAAAGAGTGTTTCAAAACTGCTCTTTCTATAGGTAAGTTCAAGTCTGTGAGTTGAATGCACTCAACACAAAGAAGTTTCTGAGAATGCTTCTGTTCAGTTTTTATGTGAAGATGTTTCCTTTTCCAGCATAGGCCTCAAACGGCTCCAAATATCCACTTGCAGATTCTACAAAAAGAGTGTTTCCAAACTTCTCTATCAATTGGTAGGTTCAACTCTGTGAGTTGAATGAACTCATCATGAAGAAGTTTCTGAGAATCCTTCTCTCTAGTTTTCATGTGAAGATATCTCCTTTTCCAACATGGGCCTCAAGGTGCTCCGAATAAACACTTGCAGATTCTACAAACGTAATGTTTCAAAACTGTTCTATCCAAAGGAACGTTCAAGTCGGTGAGTTGAATGCACTCATTGCAAAGAAGTTTCTCAGAATGCTTCTGTCTAGTTTTTAGGTGAAGAGATTTCATGTTCCAGCATAGGCCTCAAAGCGCTCCAAATATCCACTTGAAGATTCTATAAGAAGAGTGTCTCCAAACTGCTCTTGCCAAAGGAAGCTTCAAGTCTGTGAGTTGAATGCACTCATCACAAAGAAGTTTCTGAGAAGGCTTCCGTCTAGTTTTTATATGAAGATATTTCCTTTTCCAACAGAGGCCTCAAAGCGCTCCAAATAAACACATGCAGATTCAACAAAAGGAGTGTTTCAAAACTGTTCTATCAAAGGGAACGTTCAAGTCTGTGAGTTGAATGCACTCAACACACAGAAGTTTCTCAGAATGCTTCTGTCTAGATTTAGGTGAAGAGATTTCATTTCCCAGCATAGGCCTCAAAGCGCTCCAAATATCCCCTTGCAGATTGTACGAAAAGAGTGTTTCAAAGCTCCTCTTTCATAAGCAAGGTTCAAGTCTGTGTGTTGAATGCACTCATCAGAAAGAAGTTTCTGAGAATGCTTCTGTCTAGTTCTTACGTGAAGATATTTCCTTTTCCAGCTTAGGCCCCAAAGCCCTCCAAATAAACACTTGCAAATTCTACAAAAGGAGTGTTTCAAAAGAGTCCTATCAAAAGGAACGTTCAAGTCTGTGAGTTGAATGCACTTATCATACAGAAGTTTCCTGGAATGCTTCTGTCTAGTTTTTATGTGAAGACACTTCCTTTTCCAGCATAGGCCTCAAAGCGCTCCAAATATCCACTTGCAGACTCTACCAAAAGAGTGTTTCAAAACTGCTCTATCAAAAGCAAACTTCAACACTGTGAGTAGAATGCACTCATCACAAAGAAGTTTCTGAGAATGCTTCTGTCTGGTTCTTATGTGAAGATATTTCCTTTTCCAACATAGGCCTCAAAGCGCTCCAAATAAACACTTGCAGATTCTACAAAAGGAGTGTTTCAAAACTGCTCTTTCGAGAGGAACGTTCAAGTCTGTGAGATGAATGCACTCATCACACAGAAGTTTCTGAGAATGCTTCCGTCTAGTTGTTATGTGAAGATATTTCCTTTTCCAGCATAGGCCTCAAAACGCTCCAAATATCCCCTTGCAGATTCTACAAAAAGAGTGTTTCAAAACTGTTCTATCATAAGGAAGGTTCAACTCCGTGAGTTGAATGAAGGCATCGTGAAGAACTTTCTGAGAATGCTTCTCTGTAGTTTTTAGGTGAAGATATTCCATATCCCAGCACAGGCCTCGAAGTGCTCCAAATAACCACTTGCAGATTTTAGCAAAAGAGTGTTTCAAAACTGCTCTTTCTATAGGTAAGTTCAAGTCTGTGAGTTGAATGCACTCAACACAAAGAAGTTTCTGAGAATGCTTCTGTTCAGTTTTTATGTGAAGATATTTTGTTTTCCAGCATAGGCCTCAAACGGCTCTAAATATCCACTTGCAGATTCTACAAAAAGAGTGTTTCCAAACTTCTCTATCAATTAGTAGGTTCAACTCTGTGAGTTGAATGAACTCATCACGAAGAAGTTTCTGAGAATCCTTCTCTCTAGTTTTCATGTGAAGATATTTCCTTTTCCAACAGAGGCCTCAAGGTGCTCCGAATAAACACTTGCAGATTCTACAAACGTAATGTTTCAAAACTGTTCTATCCAAATGAACGTTCAAGTCTGTGAGTTGAATGCACTCATTGCAAAGAAGTTTCTCAGAATGCTTCTGTCTAGTTTTTAGGTGAAGAGTTTTCATGTCCCAGCATAGGCCTCAAAGCGCTCCAAATATCCCCTTGCAGATTGTACGAAAAGAGTGTTTCAAAGCTGCTTTTTCAAAAGCAAAGTTCAAGTCTGTGTGTTGAATGCACTCATCAGAAAGAAGTTTCTGAGAATGCTTCTGTCTAGTTCTTACGTGAAGATATTTCCTTTTCCAGCTTAGGCCCCAAAGTGCTCCAAATAAACACTTGCAAATTCTACAAAAGGTGTGTTTCAAAAGAGTCCTATCAAAAGGAACGTTCAAGTCTGTGAGTTGAATGCACTTATCATACAGAAGTTTCCTGGAATGCTTCTGTCTAGTTTTTATGTGAAGACACTTCCTTTTCCAGCATAGGCCTCAAAGCGCTCCAAATATCCACTTGCAGATTCTACCAAAAGAGTGTTTCAAAACTGCTCTATCAAAAGCAAACTTCAACACTGTGAGTAGAATGCAGTCATCACAAAGAAGTTTCTGAGAATGCTTCTGTCTGGTTCTTATGTGAAGATATTTCCTTTTCCAACATAGGCCTCAAAGCGCTCCAAATAAACACTTGCAGATTCTACAAAAGGAGTGTTTCAAATCTGTTCTATCGAAAGGAACGTTCAAGTCTGTGAGTTGAATGAACTCATTGCAAAGAAGTTTCTCAGAATGCTTCTGTCTTGTTTTTAGGTGAAGAGATTTCATGTCCCAGCGTAGGCCTCAAAGCGCTCCAAATATCCACTTGAAGATTCTATAAGAAGAGTGTCTCCAAACTGCTCTTTCCAAAGGAAGCTTCAAGTCTGTGAGTTGAATGCACTCATCACAAAGAAGTTTCTGACAAAGCTTCCGTCTAGTTTTTATATGAAGATATTTCCTTTTCCAACAGAGGCCTCAAAGCGCTCCAAATAAACACATGCAGATTCTACAAAAGGAGTGTTTCAAAACTGTTCTATCAAAGGGAACGTTCAAGTCTGTGAGTTGAATGCACTCATCACACAGAAGTTTCTCAGAATGCTTCTGTCTAGTTTTTAGGTGAGGAGATTTCATTTCCCAGCATAGGCCTCAAAGCGCTCCAATTATCCCCTTGCAGATTGTACGAAAAGAGTGTTTCAAAGCTGCTCTTTCAAAAGCAAAGTTCAAGTCTGTTTGTTGAATGCACTCATCAGAAAGAAGTTTCTGAGAATGCTTCTGTCTAGTTCTTACGTGAAGATATTTCCTTTTCCAGCTTAGGCCCCAAAGTGCTCCAAATAAACACTTGCAAATTCTACAAAAGGTGTGTTTCAAAGGAGTCCTATCAAAAGGAACGTTCAAGTCTGTGAGTTGAATGCACTTATCATACAGAAGTTTCCTGGAATGCTTCTGTCTAGTTTTTATGTGAAGACACTTCCTTTTCCAGCATAGGCCTCAAAGCGCTCCAAATATCCACTTGCAGACTCTACCAAAAGAGTGTTTCAAAACTGCTCTATCAAAAGCAAACTTCAACACTGTGAGTAGAATGCACTCATCACAAAGAAGTTTCTGAGAATGCTTCTGTCTGGTTCTTATGTGAAGATATTTCCTTTTCCAACATAGGTCTCAAAGCGCTCCAAATAAACACTTGCAGATTCTACAAAAGGAGTGTTTCAAAACTGCTCTTTCGAGAGGAACGTTCAAGTCTGTGAGATGAATGAACTCATCACACAGAAGTTTCTGAGAATGCTTCCGTTTAGTTGTTATGTGAAGATATTTCCTTTTCCAGCATAGGCCTCAAAACGCTCCAAATATCCCCTTGCAGATTCTACAAAAAGAGTGTTTCAAAACTGTTCTATCATAAGGAAGGTTCAACTCCATGAGTTGAATGAAGGCATCGTGAAGAACTTTCTGAGAATGCTTCTCTGTAGTTTTTAGGTGAAGATATTCCATATCCCAGCACAGGCCTCGAAGTGCTCCAAATAACCACTTGCAGATTTTAGCAAAAGAGTGTTTCAAAACTGCTCTTTCTATAGGTAAGTTCAAGTCTGTGAGTTGAATGCACTCAACACAAAGAAGTTTCTGAGAATGGTTCTGTTCAGTTTTTATGTGAAGATATTTTGTTTTCCAGCATAGGCCTCAAACGGATCTAAATATCCACTTGCAGATTCTACAAAAAGAGTGTTTCCAAACTTCTCTATCAATTGGTAGGTTCAACTCTGTGAGTTGAATGAACTCATCATGAAGAATTTTCTGAGAATCCTTCTCTCTAGTTTTCATGTGAAGATATTTCCTTTTCCAACATAGGCCTCAAGGTGCTCCGAATAAACACTTGCAGATTCTACAAACGTAATGTTTCAAAACTGTTCTATCCAAAGGGACGTTCAAGTCTGTGAGTTGAATGCACTCATTGCAAAGAAGTTTCTCAGAATGCTTCTGTCTAGTTTTTAGGTGAAGAGATTTCATGTCCCAGCATAGGCCTCAAAGCGCTCCAAATATCCACTTGAAGATTCTATAAGAAGAGTGTCTCCAAACTGCTCTTTCCAAAGGAAGCTTCAAGTCTGTGAGTTGAATGCACTCATCACACAGAAGTTTCTCAGAATGCTTCTGTCTAGTTTTTAGGTGAGGAGATTTCATTTCCCAGCATAGGCCTCAAAGCGCTCCAAATATCCCCTTGCAGATTGTACGAAAAGAGTGTTTCAAAGCTGCTCTTTCAAAAGCAAAGTTCAAGTCTGTGTGTTGAATGCACTCATCAGAAAGAAGTTTCTGAGAATGCTTCTGTCTAGTTCTTACGTGAAGATATTTCCTTTTCCAGCTTAGGCCCCAAGTGCTCCAAATAAACACTTGCAAATTCTACAAAAGGTGTGTTTCAAAAGAGTCCTATCAAAAGGAACGTTCAAGTCTGTGAGTTGAATGCACTTATCATACAGAAGTTTCCTGGAATGCTTCTGTCTAGTTTTTATGTGAAGACACTTCCTTTTCCAGCGTAGGCCTCAAAGCGCTCCAAATATCCACTTGCAGATCCTACCAAAAGAGTGTTTCAAAACTGCTCTATCAAAAGCAAACTTCAACACTGTGAGTAGAATGCACTCATCACAAAGAAGTTTCTGAGAATGCTTCTGTCTGGTTCTTATGTGAAGATATTTCCTTTTCCAACATAGGCCTCAAGGTGCTCCGAATAAACACTTGCAGATTCTACAAAAGGAGTGTTTCAAAACTGCTCTTTCGAGAGGAACGTTCAAGTCTGTGAGTTGAATGCACTCATCACACAGAAGTTTCTGAGAATGCTTCCGTCTAGTTGTTATGTGAAGATATTTCCTTTTCCAGCATAGGCCTCAAAACGCTCCAAATATCCTCTTGCAGATTCTACAAAAAGTGTGTTTCAAAAGTGTTCTATCATAAGGAAGGTTCAATTCCGTGAGTTGAATGCACTCATTGCAAAGAAGTTTCTCAGAATGCTTCTGTCTAGTTTTTAGGTGAAGAGATTTCATGTCCCAGCATAGGCCTCAAAGTGCTCCAAATATCCACTTGAAGATTCTATAAGAAGAGTGTCTCCAAACTGCTCTTTCCAAAGGAAGCTTCAAGTCTGTGAGTTGAATGCACTCATCACAAAGAAGTTTCTGAGAAGGCTTCCGTCTAGTTTTTATATGAAGATATTTCCTTTTCCAACAGAGGCCTCAAAGCGCTCCAAATAAACACATGCAGATTCTACAAAAGGAGTGTTTCAAAACTGTTCTATCAAAGGGAACGTTCAAGTCTATGAGTTGAATGCACTCATCACACAGAAGTTTCTCAGAATGCTTCTGTCTAGTTTTTAGGTGAGGAGATTTCATTTCCCAGCATAGGCCTCAAAGCGCTCCAAATATCCCCTTGCAGATTGTACGAAAAGAGTGTTTCAAAGCTGCTCTTTCAAAAGCAAAGTTCAAGTCTGTGTGTTGAATGCACTCATCAGAAAGAAGTTTCTGAGAATGCTTCTGGCTGGTTCTTATGTGAAGATATTTCCTTTTCCAACATAGGCCTCAAATCGCTCCAAATAAACACTTGCAGATTCTACAAAAGGAGTGTTTCAAAACTGCTCTTTTGAGAGGAACGTTCAAGTCTGTGAGTTGAATGCACTCATCACACAGAAGTTTCTGAGAATGCTTCCGTCTAGTTGTTATGTGAAGATATTTCCTTTTCCAGCATAGGCCTCAAAACGCTCCAAATATCCCCTTGCAGATTCTACAAAAAGTGTGTTTCAAAAGTGTTCTATCATAAGGAAGTTTCAACTCCGTGAGTTGAATGAAGGCATCGTGAAGAACTTTCTGAGAATGCTTCTCTGTAGTTTTTAGGTGAAGATAATCCATATCCCAGCACAGGCCTCGAAGTGCTCCAAATAACCACTAGCAGATTTTAGCAAAAGAGTGTTTCAAAACTGCTCTTTCTATAGGTAAGTTCAAGTCTGTGAGTTCAATGCACTCAACACAAAGAAGTTTCTGAGAATGCTTCAGTTCAGTTTTTATGTGAAGATTTTTCCTTTTCCAGCATAGGCCTCAAACGGCTCCAAATATCCACTTGCAGATTCTACAAATAGAGTGTATCCAAACTTCTCTATCAATTGGTTGGTTCAACTCTGTGAGTTGAATGAACTCATCACGAAGAAGTTTCTGAGAATCCTTCTCTCTAGTTTTCATGTGAAGATATTTCCTTTTCCAACATAGGCCTCAAGGTGCTCCGAATAAACACTTGCAGATTCTACAATCGTGATGTTTCAAAACTGTTCTATCCAAAGGAACGTTTAAGTCTGTGAGTTGAATGCACTCATTGCAAAGAAGTTTCTCAGAATGCTTCTGTCTTGTTTTTAGGTGAAGAGATTTCATGTCCCAGCATAGGCCTCAAAGCGCTCCAAATATCCACTTGAAGATTCTATAAGAAGAGTGTCTCCAAACTGCTCTTGCCAAAGGAAGCTTCAAGTCTGTGAGTTGAATGCACTCATCACAAAGAAGTTTCTGAGAAGGCTTCCGTCTAGTTTTTATATGAAGATATTTCCTTTTCCAACAGAGGCCTCAAAGCGCTCCAAATAAACACATGCAGATTCTACAAAAGGAGTGTTTCAAAACTGTTCTATCAAAGGGAACGTTCAAGTCTGTGAGTTGAATGCACTCATCACACAGAAGTTTCTCAGAATGCTTCTGTCTAGTTTTTAGGTGAGGAGATTTCATTTCCCAGCATAGGCCTCAAAGCGCTCCAAATAACCCCTTGCAGATTGTACGAAAAGAGTGTTTCAAAGCTGCTCTTTCAAAAGCAAAGTTCAAGTCTGTGTGTTGAATGCACTCATCAGAAAGAAGTTTCTGAGAATGCTTCTGTCTAGTTCTTACGTGAAGATATTTCCTTTTCCAGCTTAGGCCCCAAAGTGCTCCAAATAAACACTTGCAAATTCTACAAAAGGTGTGTTTCAAAAGAGTCCTATCAAAAGGAACGTTCAAGTCTGTGAGTTGAATGCACTTATCATACAGAAGTTTCCTGGAATGCTTCTGTCTAGTTTTTATGTGAAGACACTTCCTTTTCCAGCATAGGCCTCAAAGCGCTCCAAATATCCACTTGCAGATTCTACCAAAAGAGTGTTTCAAAACTGCTCTATCAAAAGCAAACTTCAACACTGTGAGTAGAATGCACTCATCACAAAGAAGTTTCTGAGAATGCTTCTGTCTGGTTCTTATGTGAAGATATTTCCTTTTCCAACATAGGCCTCAAATCGCTCCAAATAAACACTTGCAGATTCTACAAAAGGAGTGTTTCTAAACTGCTCTTTCAAGAGGAACGTTCAAGTCTGTGAGTTGAATGCACTCATCACACAGAAGTTTCTGAGAATGCTTCCGTCTAGTTGTTATGTGAAGATATTTCCTTTTCCAGCATGGGCCTCAAAACGCTCCAAATATCCCCTTGCAGACTCTACCAAAAGTGTGTTTCAAAAGTGTTCTATCATAAGGAAGGTTCAACTCCATGAGTTGAATGAAGGCATCGTGAAGAACTTTCTGAGAATGCTTCTCTGTAGTTTTTAGGTGAAGATATTCCATATCCCAGCACAGGCCTCGAAGTGCTCCAAAGAACCACTTACAGATTTTAGCAAAAGAGTGTTTCAAAACTGCTCTTTCTATAGGTAAGTTCAAGTCTGTGAGTTGAATGCACTCAACACAAAGAAGTTTCTGAGAATGCTTCTGTTCAGTTTTTATGTGAAGATATTTCCTTTTCCAGCATAGGCCTCAAACGGCTCCAAATATCCACTTGCAGATTCTACAAAAAGAGTGTTTCCAAACTTCTCTATCGATTGGTAGGTTCAACCCTGTGAGTTGAATGAACTCATCACGAAGAAGTTTCTGAGAATCTTTCTCTCTAGTTTTCACGTGAAGATATTTCCTTTGCAACGTAGGCCTCAAGGTGCTCCGAATAAACACTTGCAGATTCTACAAACGTGATGTTTCAAAACTGTTCTATCCAAAGGAACGTTCAAGTCTGTGAGTTGAATGCACTCATTGCAAAGAAGTTTCTCAGAATGCTTCTGTCTAGTTTTTAGGTGAAGAGATTTCATGTCCCAGCATAGGCCTCAAAGCGCTCCAAATATCCACTTGAAGATTCTGTAAGAAGAGTGTCTCCAAACTGCTCTTTCCAAAGGAAGCTTCAAGTCTGTGAGTTGAATGCACTCATCACAAAGAAGTTTCTGAGAAGGCTTCCGTCTAGTTTTTATATGAAGATATTTCCTTTTCCAACAGAGGCCTCAAAGCGCTCCAAATAAACAGATGCAGATTCTACAAAAGGAGTGTTTCAAAACTGTTCTATCAAAGGGAACGTTCAAGTCTGTGAGTTGAATGCACTCATCACACAGAAGTTTCTCAGAATGCTTCTGTCTAGTTTTTAGGTGAGGAAATTTCATTTCCCAGCATAGGCCTCAAAGCGCTCCAAATATCCCCTTGCAGATTGTACGAAAAGAGTGTTTCAAAGCTGCTCTTTCAAAAGCAAAGTTCAAGTCTGTGTGTTGAATGCACTCATCAGAAAGAAGTTTCTGAGAATGCTTCTGTCTAGTTCTTACGTGAAGATATTTCCTTTTCCAGCTTAGGCCCCAAAGTGCTCCAAATAAACACTTGCAAATTCTACAAAAGGTGTGTTTCAAAAGAGTCCTATCAAAAGGAACGTTCAAGTCTGTGAGTTGAATGCACTTATCATACAGAAGTTTCTTGGAATGCTTCTGTCTATTTTTTATGTGAAGACACTTCCTTTTCCAGGATAGGCCTCAAAGCGCTCCAAATATCCACTTGCAGATTCTACCAAAAGAGTGTTTCAAAACTGCTCTATCAAAAGCAAACTTCAACACTGTGAGTAGAATGCACTCATCACAAAGAAGTTTCTGAGAATGCTTCTGTCTGGTTCTTATGTGAAGATATTTCCTTTTCCAACATAGGCCTCAAATCGCTCCAAATAAACACTTGCAGATTCTACAAAAGGAGTGTTTCAAAACTGCTCTTTCGAGAGGAACGTTCAAGTCTGTGAGTTGAAAGCACTCATCACACAGAAGTTTCTGAGAATGCTTCCGTATAGTTGTTATGTGAAGATATTTCCTTTTCCAGCATAGGCCTCAAAACGCTCCAAATATCCCCTTGCAGACTCTACCAAAAGTGTGTTTCAAAAGTGTTCTATCATAAGGAAGGTTCAACTCCATGAGTTGAATGAAGGCATCGTGAAGAACTTTCTGAGAATGCTTCTCTGTAGTTTTTAGGTGAAGATATTCCATATCCCAGCACAGGCCTCGAAGTGCTCCAAAGAACCACTTACAGATTTTAGCAAAAGAGTGTTTCAAAACTGCTCTTTCTATAGGTAAGTTCAAGTCTGTGAGTTGAATGCACTCAACACAAAGAAGTTTCTGAGAATGCTTCTGTTCAGTTTTTATGTGAAGATATTTCCTTTTCCAGCATAGGCCTCAAACGGCTCCAAATATCCAATTGCAGATTCTACAAAAAGAGTGTTTCCAAACTTCTCTATCGATTGGTAGGTTCAACTCTGTGAGTTGAATGAACTCATCATGAAGAAGTTTCTGAGAATCCTTCTCTCTAGTTTTCATGTGAAGATATTTCCTTTTCCAACATAGGCCTCAAGGTGCTCTGAATAAACACTTGCAGATTCTACAAACGTGATGTTTCAAAACTGTTCTATCTAAAGGAACGTTCAAGTCTGTGAGTTGAATGCACTCACTGCAAAGAAGTTTCTCAGAATGCTTCTGTCTAGTTTTTAGGTGAAGAGATTTCATGTCCCAGCATAGGCCTCAAAGCGCTCCAAATATCCACTTGAAGATTCTGTAAGAAGAGTGTCTCCAAACTGCTCTTTCCAAAGGAAGCTTCAAGTCTGTGAGTTGAATGCACTCATCACAAAGAAGTTTCTGAGAAGGCTTCCGTCTAGTTTTTATATGAAGATATTTCCTTTTCCAACAGAGGCCTCAAAGCGCTCCAAATAAACAGATGCAGATTCTACAAAAGGAGTGTTTCAAAACTGTTCTATCAAAGGGAACGTTCAAGTCTGTGAGTTGAATGCACTCATCACACAGAAGTTTCTCAGAATGCTTCTGTCTAGATTTAGGTGAAGAGATTTCATTTCCCAGGATAGGCCTCAAAGCGCTCCAAATATCCCCTTGCAGATTGTACGAAAAGAGTGTTTCAAAGCTGCTCTTTCATAAGTAAGGTTCAAGTCTGTGTGTTGAATGCACTCATCAGAAAGAAGTTTCTGAGAATGCTTCTGTCTAGTTCTTACGTGAAGATATTTCCTTTTCCAGCTTAGGCCCCAAAGCCCTCCAAATAAACACTTGCAAATTCTACAAAAGGAGTGTTTCAAAAGAGTCCTATCAAAAGGAACGTTCAAGTCTGTGAGTGGAATGCACTTATCATACAGAAGTTTCCTGGAATGCTTCTGTCTAGTTTTTATGTGAAGACACTTCCTTTTCCAGCATAGGCCTCAAAGCGCTCCAAATATCCACTTGCAGATTCTACCGAAAGAGTGTTTCAAAACTGCTCTATCAAAAGCAAACTTCAACACTGTGAGTAGAATGCACTCATCACAAAGAAGTTTCTGAGAATGCTTCTGTCTGGTTCTTATGTGAAGATATTTCCTTTTCCAACATAGGCCTCAAAGCGCTCCAAATAAACACTTGCAGATTCTACAAAAGGAGTGTTTCAAAACTGCTCTTTAGAGAGGAACGGTCAAGTCTGTGAGATGAATGCACTCATCACACAGAAGTTTCTGAGAATGCTTCCGTCTAGTTGTTATGTGAAGATATTTCCTTTTCCAGCATAGGCCTCAAAACGCTCCAAATATCCCCTTGCAGATTCTACAAAAAGTGTGTTACAAAAGTGTTCCATCATAAGGAAGGTTCAACTCCGTGAGTTGAATGAAGGCATCGTGAAGAACTTTCTGAGAATGCTTCTCTGTAGTTTTTAGGTGAAGATATTCCATATCCCAGCACAGGCCTCGAAGTGCTCCAAATAACCACTTGCAGATTTTAGCAAAAGAGTGTTTCAAAACTGCTCTTTCTATAGGTAAGTTCAAGTCTGTGAGTTGAATGCACTCAACACAAAGAAGTTTCTGAGAGTGCTTCTGTTCAGTTTTTATGTGAAGATATTTCCTTTTCCAGCATAGGCCTCAAACGTCTCCAAATATCCACTTGCAGATTCTACAAAAAGAGTGTTTCCAAACTTCTCTATCAATTGGTAGGTTCAACTCTGTGAGTTGAATGAACTCATCACGAAGAAGTTTCTGAGAATCCTTCTCTCTAGTTTTCATGTGAAGATATTTCCTTTCCCAACATAGGCCTCAAGGTGCTCCGAATAAACACTTGCAGATTCTACAAACGTGATGTTTCAAAACTGTTCTATCCAAAAGAACGTTCAAGTCTGTGAGTTGAATGCACTCATTGCAAAGAAGTTTCTCAGAATGCTTCTGTCTAGTTTTTAGGTGAAGAGATTTCATGTCCCAGCATAGGCCTCAAAGCGCTGCAAATATCCATTTGAAGATACTATAAGAAGAGTGTCTCCAAACTGCTGTTTACAAAGGAAGCTTCAAGTCTGTGAGTTGAATGCACTCATCACAAAGAAGTTTCTGAGAAGGCTTCCGTCTAGTTTTTATATGAAGATATTTCCTTTTCCAACAGAGGCCTCAAAGCGCTCCAAATAAACACATGCAGATTCTACAAAAGGAGTGTTTCAAAACTGTTCTATCAAAGGGAACGTTCAAGTCTGTGAGTTGAATGAACTCATCACACAGAAGTCTCTCAGAATGCTTCTGTCTAGTTTTTAGGTGAGGAGATTTCATTTCCCAGCATAGGCCTCAAAGCGCTCCAAATATCCCCTTGCAGATTGTACGAAAAGAGTGTTTCAAGGCTGCTCTTTCAAAAGCAAAGTTCAAGTCTGTGTGTTGAATGCACTCATCAGAAAGAAGTTTCTGAGAATGCTTCTGTCTAGTTCTTACGTGAAGATATTTCCTTTTCCAGCTTAGGCCCCAAAGTGCTCCAAATAAACACTTGCAAATTCTACAAAAGGTGTGTTTCAAAAGAGTCCTATCAAAAGGAACGTTCAAGTCTGTGAGTTGAATGCACTTATCACACAGAAGTTTCCTGGAATGCTTCTGTCTAGTTTTTATGTGAAGACACTTCCTTTTCCAGCATAGGCCTCAAAGCGCTCCAAATATCCACTTGCAGATTCTACCAAAAGAGTGTTTCAAAACTGCTCTATCAAAAGCAAACTTCAACACTGTGAGTAGAATGCACTCATCACAAAGAAGTTTCTGAGAATGCTTCTGTCTGGTTCTTATGTGAAGATATTTCCTTTTCCAACATAGGCCTCAAAGCGCTCCAAATAAACACTTGCAGATTCTACAAAAGGAGTGTTTCAAAACTGTTCTATCCAAAGGAACGTTCAAGTCTGTGAGTTGAATGAACTCATTACAAAGAAGTTTCTCAGAATGCTTCTGTCTTGTTTTTAGGTGAAGAAATTTCATGTCCCAGCGTAGGCCTCAAAGCGCTCCAAATATCCACTTGAAGATTCTATAAGAAGAGTGTCTCCAAACTGCTCTTTCCAAAGGAAGCTTCAAGTCTGTGAGTTGAATGCACTCATCACAAAGAAGTTTCTGAGAAGGCTTCCGTCTAGTTTTTATATGAAGATATTTCCTTTTCCAACAGAGGCCTCAAAGCGCTCCAAATAAACACATGCAGATTCTACAAAAGGAGTGTTTCAAAACTGTTCTATCAAAGGGAACGTTCAAGTCTGTGAGTTGAATGCACTCATCACACAGAAGTTTCTCAGAATGCTTCTGTCTAGTTTTTAGGTGAGGAGATTTCATTTCCCAGCATAGGCCTCAAAGCTATCCAAATATCCCCTTGCAGATTGTACGAAAAGAGTGTTTCAAAGCTGCCCTTTCAAAAGCAACGTTCAAGTCTGTGTGTTGAATGCACTCATCAGAAAGAAGTTTCTGAGAATGCTTCTGTCTAGTTCTTACGTGAAGATATTTCCTTTTCCAGCTTAGGCCCCAAAGTGCTCCAAATAAACACTTGCAAATTCTACAAAAGGTGTGTTTCAAAAGAGTCCTATCAAAAGGAACGTTCACGTCTGTGAGTTGAATGCACTTATCATACAGAGGTTTCCTGGAATGCTTCTGTCTAGTTTTTATGTGAAGACACTTCCTTTTCCAGCATAGGCCTCAAAGCGCTCCAAATATCCACTTGCAGATTCTACCAAAAGAGTGTTTCAAAACTGCTCTATCAAAAGCAAACTTCAACACTGTGAGTAGAATGCACTCATCACAAAGAAGTTTCTGAGAATGCTTCTGTCTGGTTCTTATGTGAAGATATTTCCTTTTCCAACATAGGCCTCAAAGCGCTCCAAATAAACACTTGCAGATTCTACAAAAGGAGTGTTTCAAAACTGCTCTTTCGAGAGGAACGTTCAAGTCTGTGAGTTGAATGCACTCATCACACAGAAGTTTCTGAGAATGCTTCTGTGTAGTTCTTACGTGAAGATATTTCCTTTTCCAGCTTAGGCCCCAAAGTGCTCCAAATAAACACTTGCAAATTCTACAAAAGTTGTGTTTCAAAAGAGTCCTATCAAAAGGAACGTTCAAGTCTGTGAGTTGAATGCACTTATCATACAGAGGTTTCCTGGAATGCTTCTGTCTAGTTTTTATGTGAAGACACTTCCTTTTCCAGCATAGGCCTCAAAGCGCTCCAAATATCCACTTGCAGATTCTACCAAAAGAGTGTTTCAAAACTGCTCTATCAAAAGCAAACTTCAACACTGTGAGTAGAATGCACTCATCACAAAGAAGTTTCTGAGAATGCTTCTGTCTGGTTCTTATGTGAAGATATTTCCTTTTCCAACATAGGCCTCAAAGCGCTCCAAATAAACACTTGCAGATTCTACAAAAGGAGTGTTTCAAAACTGTTCTATCCAAAGGAACGTTCAAGTCTGTGAGTTGAATGAACTCATTACAAAGAAGTTTCTCAGAATGCTTCTGTCTTGTTTTTAGGTGAAGAAATTTCATGTCCCAGCGTAGGCCTCAAAGCGCTCCAAATATCCACTTGAAGATTCTATAAGAAGAGTGTCTCCAAACTGCTCTTTCCAAAGGAAGCTTCAAGTCTGTGAGTTGAATGCACTCATCACAAAGAAGTTTCTGAGAAGGCTTCCGTCTAGTTTTTATATGAAGATATTTCCTTTTCCAACAGAGGCCTCAAAGCGCTCCAAATAAACACATGCAGATTCTACAAAAGGAGTGTTTCAAAACTGTTCTATCAAAGGGAACGTTCAAGTCTGTGAGTTGAATGCACTCATCACACAGAAGTTTCTCAGAATGCTTCTGTCTAGTTTTTAGGTGAGGAGATTTCATTTCCCAGCATAGGCCTCAAAGCTAACCAAATATCCCCTTGCAGATTGTACGAAAAGAGTGTTTCAAAGCTGCCCTTTCAAAAGCAACGTTCAAGTCTGTGTGTTGAATGCACTCATCAGAAAGAAGTTTCTGAGAATGCTTCTGTCTAGTTCTTACGTGAAGATATTTCCTTTTCCAGCTTAGGCCCCAAAGTGCTCCAAATAAACACTTGTAAATTCTACAAAAGGTGTGTTTCAAAAGAGTCCTATCAAAAGGAACGTTCACGTCTGTGAGTTGAATGCACTTATCATACAGAGGTTTCCTGGAATGCTTCTGTCTAGTTTTTATGTGAAGACACTTCCTTTTCCAGCATAGGCCTCAAAGCGCTCCAAATATCCACTTGCAGATTCTACCAAAAGAGTGTTTCAAAACTGCTCTATCAAAAGCAAACTTCAACACTGTGAGTAGAATGCACTCATCACAAAGAAGTTTCTGAGAATGCTTCTGTCTGGTTCTTATGTGAAGATATTTCCTTTTCCAACATAGGCCTCAAAGCGCTCCAAATAAACACTTGCAGATTCTACAAAAGGAGTGTTTCAAAACTGCTCTTTCGAGAGGAACGTTCAAGTCTGTGAGTTGAATGCACTCATCACACAGAAGTTTCTGAGAATGCTTCTGTGTAGTTCTTACGTGAAGATATTTCCTTTTCCAGCTTAGGCCCCAAAGTGCTCCAAATAAACACTTGCAAATTCTACAAAAGGTGTGTTTCAAAAGAGTCCTATCAAAAGGAACGTTCAAGTCTGTGAGTTGAATGCACTTATCATACAGAGGTTTCCTGGAATGCTTCTGTCTAGTTTTTATGTGAAGACACTTCCTTTTCCAGCATAGGCCTCAAAGCGCTCCAAATATCCACTTGCAGATTCTACCAAAAGAGTGTTTCAAAACTGCTCTATCAAAAGCAAACTTCAACACTGTGAGTAGAATGCACTCATCACAAAGAAGTTTCTGAGAATGCTTCTGTCTGGTTCTTATGTGAAGATATTTCCTTTTCCAACAGAGGCCTCAAAGCGCTCCAAATAAACACTTGCAGATTCTACAAAAGGAGTGTTTCAAAACTGTTCTATCCAAAGGAACTTTCAAGTCTGTGAGTTGAATGAACTCATTACAAAGAAGTTTCTCAGAATGCTTCTGTCTTGTTTTTAGGTGAAGAAATTTCATGTCCCAGCGTAGGCCTCAAAGCGCTCCAAATATCCACTTGAAGATTCTATAAGAAGAGTGTCTCCAAACTGCTCTTTCCAAAGGAAGCTTCAAGTCTGTGAGTTGAATGCACTCATCACAAAGAAGTTTCTGAGAAGGCTTCCGTCTAGTTTTTATATGAAGATATTTCCTTTTCCAACAGAGGCCTCAAAGCGCTCCAAATAAACACATGCAGATTCTACAAAAGGAGTGTTTAAAAACTGTTCTATCAAAGGGAACGTTCAAGTCTGTGAGTTGAATGCACTCATCACACAGAAGTTTCTCAGAATGCTTCTGTCTAGTTTTTAGGTGAGGAGATTTCATTTCCCAGCATAGGCCTCAAAGCTATCCAAATATCCCCTTGCAGATTGTACGAAAAGAGTGTTTCAAAGCTGCCCTTTCAAAAGCAACGTTCAAGTCTGTGTGTTGAATGCACTCATCAGAAAGAAGTTTCTGAGAATGCTTCTGTCTAGTTCTTACGTGAAGATATTTCCTTTTCCAGCTTAGGCCCCAAAGTGCTCCAAATAAACACTTGCAAATTCTACAAAAGGTGTGTTTCAAAAGAGTCCTATCAAAAGGAACGTTCACGTCTGTGAGTTGAATGCACTTATCATACAGAGGTTTCCTGGAATGCTTCTGTCTAGTTTTTATGTGAAGACACTTCCTTTTCCAGCATAGGCCTCAAAGCGCTCCAAATATCCACTTGCAGATTCTACCAAAAGAGTGTTTCAAAACTGCTCTATCAAAAGCAAACTTCAACACTGTGAGTAGAATGCACTCATCACAAAGAAGTTTCTGAGAATGCTTCTGTCTGGTTCTTATGTGAAGATATTTCCTTTTCCAACATAGGCCTCAAAGCGCTCCAAATAAACACTTCCAGATTCTACAAAAGGAGTGTTTCAAAACTGCTCTTTCGAGAGGAACGTTCAAGTCTGTGAGTTGAATGCACTCATCACACAGAAGTTTCTGAGAATGCTTCCGTCTAGTTGTTATGTGAAGATATTTCCTTTTCCAGCATAGGCCTCGAAACGCTCCAAATATCCCCTTGCAGATTCTACAAAAAGAGTGTTTCAAAAGTGTTCTATCATAAGGAAGGTTCAACTCCGTGAGTTGAATGAAGACATCGTGAATAACTTTCTGAGAATGCTTCTCTGTAGTTTTTAGGTGAAGATATTCCATATCCCAGTACAGACCTCGAAGTGCTCCAAATAACCACTTGCAGATTTTAGCAAAAGAGTGTTTCAAAACTGCTCTTTCTATAGGCAAGTTCAAGTCTGTGAGTTGAATGCACTCAACACAAAGAAGTTTCTGAGAATGCCTCTGTTCAGTTTTTAAGTGAAGATATTTCCTTTTCCAGCATAGGCCTCAAACGGCTCCAAATATCCACTTGCAGATTCTACAAAAAGAGTGTTTCCAAACTTCTCTATCAATTGGTAGGTTCAACTCTGTGAGTTGAATGAACTCATCTCGAAGAAGTTTCTGAGAATCCTTCTCTCTAATTTTCATGTGAAGATATTTCCTTTTCCAACATAGGCCTCAAGGTGCTCCGAATAAACACTTGCAGATTCTACAAACGTGATGTTTCAAAACTGTTCTATCCAAAGGAACGTTCAAGCCTGTGAGTTGAATGCACTCATTGCAAAGAAGTTTCTCAGAATGCTTCTGTCTAGTTTTTAGGTGAGGAGATTTCATTTCCCAGCACAGGGCTCAAAGCGCTCCAAATATCCCCTTGCAGATTGTACGAAAAGAGTGTTTCAAAGCTGCTCTTTCAAAAGCAAAGTTCAAGTCTGTGTGTTGAATGCACTCATCAGAAAGAAGTTTCTGAGAATGCTTCTGTCTAGTTCTTACGTGAAGATATTTCCTTTTCCAGCTTAGGCCCCAAAGTGCTCCAAATAAACACTTGCAAATTCTACAAAAGGTGTGTTTCAAAAGAGTCCTATCAAAAGGAACGTTCAAGTCTGTGAGTTGAATGCACTTATCATACAGAAGTTTCCTGGAATGCTTCTGTCTAGTTTTTATGTGAAGACACTTCCTTTTCCAGCATAGGCCTCAAAGCGCTCCAAATATCCACTTGCAGATTCTACCAAAAGAGTGTTTCAAAACTGCTCTATCAAAAGCAAACTTCAACACTGTGAGTAGAATGAACTCATCACGAAGATGTTTCTGAGAATCCTTCTCTCTAGTTTTCATGTGAAGATATTTCCTTTTCCAACATGGGCCTCAAGGTGCTCCGAATAAACTCTTGCAGATCCTACGAACGTAATGTTTCAAATCTGTTCTATCCAAAGGAACGTTCAAGTCTGTGAGTTGAATGCACTCATTGCAAAGAAGTTTCTCAGAATGCTTCTGTCTAGTTTTTAGGTGAAGAGATTTCATGTCCCAGCATAGGCCTCAAAGCGCTCCAAATATCCACTTGAAGATTCTATAAGAAGAGTGTCTCCAAACTGCTCTTTCCAAAGGAAGCTTCAAGTCTGTGAGTTGAATGCACTCATCACAAGGAAGTTTCTGAGAAGGCTTCCGTCTAGTTTTTACATGAAGATATTTCCTTTTCCAACAGAGGCCTCAAAGCGCTCCAAATAAACACATGCAGATTGTACAAAAGGAGTGTTTCAAAACTGTTCTATCAAAGGGAACGTTCAAGTCTGTGAGTTGAATGCACTCATCACACAGAAGTTTCTCAGAATGCTTCTGTCTAGATTTAGGTGAAGAGATTTCATTTCCCAGGATAGGCCTCAACGCGCTCCAAATATCCCCTTGCAGATTGTACGAAAAGAGTGTTTCAAAGCTGCTCTTTCATAAGTAAGGTTCAAGTCTGTGTGTTGAATGCACTCATCAGAAAGAAGTTTCTGAGAATGCTTCTGTCTAGTTCTTACGTGAAGATATTTCCTTTTCCAGCTTAGGCCCCAAAGCCCTCCAAATAAACACTTGCAAATTCTACAAAAGGAGTGTTTCAAAAGAGTCCTATCAAAAGGAACGTTCAAGTCTGTGAGTTGAATGCACTTATCATACAGAAGTTTCCTGGAATGCTTCTGTCTAGTTTTTATGTGAAGACACTTCCTTTTCCAGCATAGGCCTCAAAGCGCTCCAAATATCCACTTGCAGATTCTACCGAAAGAGTGTTTCAAAACTGCTCTATCAAAAGCAAACTTCAACACTGTGAGTAGAATGCACTCATCACAAAGAAGTTTCTGAGAATGCTTCTGTCTGGTTCTTATGTGAAGATATTTCCTTTTCCAACATAGGCCTCAAAGCGCTCCAAATAAACACTTGCAGATTCTACAAAAGGAGTGTTTCAAAACTGCTCTTTAGAGAGGAACGGTCAAGTCTGTGAGTTGAATGCACTCATCACACAGAAGTTTCTGAGAATGCTTCCGTCTAGTTGTTATGTGAAGATATTTCCTTTTCCAGCATAGGCCTCAAAACGCTCCAAATATCCCCTTGCAGATTCTACAAAAAGAGTGTTTCGAAAGTGTTCTATCATGAGGAAGGTTCAACCCCGTGAGTTGAATGAAGGCATCGTGAAGAACTTTCTGAGAATGCTTCTCTGTAGTTTTTAGGTGAAGATATTCCATATCCCAGCACAGGCCTCGAAGTGCTCCAAATAACCCCTTGCAGATTTTAGCAAAAGAGTGTTTCAAAACTGCTCTTTCTATAGGTAAGTTCAAGTCTGTGAGTTGAATGCACTCAACACAAAGAAGTTTCTGAGAATGCTTCTGTTCAGTTTTTATATGAAGATGTTTCCTTTTCCAGCATAGGCCTCAAACGGCTCCAAATATCCACTTGCAGATTCTACAAAAAGAGTGTTTCCAAACTTCTCTATCAATTGGTAGGTTCAACTCTGTGAGTTGAATGAACTCATCACGAAGAAGTTTCTGAGAATCCTTCTCTCTAGTTTTCATGTGAAGATATTTCCTTTTCCAACATAGGCCTCAAGGTGCTCCGAATAAACACTTGCAGATTCTACAAACGTGATGTTTCAAAACTGTTCTATCCAAAGAACGTTCAAGTCTGTGAGTTGAATGCACTCATTGCAAAGAAGTTTCTCAGAATGCTTCTGTCTTGTTTTTAGGTGAAGAGATTTCATGTCCCAGCATAGGCCTCAAAGCGCTCCAAATATCCACTTAAAGATTCTATAAGAAGAGTCTCTCCAAACTGCTCTTTCCAAAGGAAGCTTCAAGTCTGTGAGTTGAATGCACTCATCACAAAGAAGTTTCTGAGAAGGCTTCCGTCTAGTTTTTATATGAAGATATTTCCTTTTCCAACAGAGGCCTCAAAGCGCTCGAAATAAACACATGCAGATTCTACAAAAGGAGTGTTTCAAAACTGTTCTATCAAAGTGAACGTTCAAGTCTGTGAGTTGAATGCACTCATCACACAGAAGTTTCTCAGAATGCTTCTGTCTAGTTTTTATGTGAGGAGATTTCATTTCCCAGCATAGGCCTCAAAGCGCTCCACATATCCCCTTGCAGATTGTACGAAAAGAGTGTTTCAAAGCTGCTCTTTCAAAAGCAAAGTTCAAGTCTGTGTGTTGAATGCACTCATCCGAAAGAAGTTTCTGAGAATGCTTCTGTCTAGTTCTTACGTGAAGATATTTCCTTTTCCAGCTTAGGCCCCAAAGCACTCCAAATAAACACTTGCAAATTCTACAAAAGGTGTGTTTCAAAAGAGTCCTATCAAAAGGAACGTTCAAGTCTGTGAGTTGAATGCACTTATCATACAGAAGTTTCCTGGAATGCTTCTGTCTAGTTTTTATGTGAAGACACTTCCTTTTCCAGCATAGGCCTCAAAGCGCTCCAAATATCCACTTGCAGATTCTACCAAAAGAGTGTTTCAAAACTACTCTATCAAAAGCAAACTTCAACACTGTGAGTAGAATGCACTCATCACAAAGAAGTTTCTGAGAATGCTTCTGTCTGGTTCTTATGTGAAGATATTTCCTTTTCCAACCTAGGCCTCAAATCGCTCCAAATAAACACTTGCAGATTCTGCAAAAGGAGTGTTTCAAAACTGCTCTTTTGAGAGGAACGTTAAAGTCTGTGAGTTGAATGCACTCATCACACAGAAGTTTCTGAGAATGCTTCCGTCTAGTTGTTATGTGAAGATATTTCCTTTTCCAGAATAGGCCTCAAAACGCTCCAAATATCCCCTTGCAGATTCTACAAAAAGTGTGTTACAAAAGTGTTCCATCATAAGGAAGGTTCAACTCCATGAGTTGAATGAAGGCATCGTGAAGAACTTTCTGAGAATGCTTCTCTGTAGTTTTTAGGTGAAGATATTCCATATCCCAGCACAGGCCTCGAAGTGCTCCTAATAACCACTTGCAGATTTTAGCAAAAGAGTGTTTCAAAACTGCTCTTTCTATAGGTAAGTTCAAGTCTGTGAGTTGAATGCACTCAACACAAAGAAGTTTCTGAGAATGCTTCTGTTCAGTTTTTATGTGAAGATATTTCCTTTTCCAGCATAGGCCTCAAACGGCTCCAAATATCCACTTGCAGATTCTACAAAAAGAGTGTTTCCAAACTTCTCTATCAATTGGTAGGTTCAACTCTGTGAGTTGAATGAACTCATCACGAAGAAGTTTCTGAGAATCCTTCTTTCTAGTTTTCATGTGAAGATATTTCCTTTCCCAACATAGGCCTCAAGGTGCTCCGAATAAACACTTGCAGATTCTACAAACGTGATGTTTCAAAACTGTTCTATCCAAAGGAACGTTCAAGTCTGTGAGTTGAAGGCACTCATTGCAAAGAAGTTTCTCAGAATGCTTCTGTCTAGTTTTTAGGTGAAGAGATTTCATGTCCCAGCATAGGCCTCAAAGCGCTGCAAATATCCACTTCAAGATTCTATAAGAAGAGTGTCTCCAAACTGCTCTTTCCAAAGGAAGCTTCAAGTCTGTGAGTTGAATGCACTCATCACAAAGAAGTTTCTGAGAAGGCTTCCGTCTAGTTTTTATATGAAGATATTTCCTTTTCCAACAGAGGCCTCAAAGCGCTCCAAATAAACACATGCAGATCCTACAAAAGGAGTGTTTCAAAACTGTTCTATCAAAGGGAACGTTCAAGTCTGTGAGTTGAATGCACTCATCACACAGAAGTTTCTCAGAATGCTTCTGTCTAGTTTTTAGGTGAGGAGATTTCATTTCCCAGCATAGGCCTCAAAGCGCTCCAATTATCCCCTTGCAGATGGTACGAAAAGAGTGTTTCAAAGCTGCCCTTTCAAAAGTAACGTTCAAGTCTGTGTGTTGAATGCACTCATCAGAAAGAAGTTTCTGAGAATGCTTCTGTGTAGTTCTTACGTGAAGATATTTCCTTTTCCAGCTTAGGCCCCTAAGTGCTCCAAATAAACACTTGCAAATTCTACAAAAGGTGTGTTTCAAAAGAGTCCTATCAAAAGGAACGTTCAAGTCTGTGAGTTGAATGCACTTATCATACAGAGGTTTCCTGGAATGCTTCTGTCTAGTTTTTATGTGAAGACACTTCCTTTTCCAGCATAGGCCTCAAATTGCTCCAAATATCCACTTGCAGATTCTACCAAAAGAGTGTTTCAAAACTGCTCTATCAAAAGCAAACTTCAACACTGTGAGTAGAATGCACTCATCACAAAGAAGTTTCTGAGAATGCTTCTATCTGGTTCTTATGTGAAGATATTTCCTTTTCCAACATAGGCCTCAAAGCGCTCCAAATAAACACTTGCAGATTCTACAAAAGGAGTGTTTCAAATCTGTTCTATCCAAAGGAACGTTCAAGTCTGTGAGTTGAATGAACTCATTGCAAAGAAGTTTCTCAGAATGCTTCTGTCTTGTTTTTAGGTGAAGAGATTTCATGTCCCAGCGTACGCCTCAAAGCGCTCCAAATATCCACTTGAAGATTCTATAAGAAGAGTGTCTCCAAACTGCTCTTTCCAAAGGAAGCTCCAAGTCTGTGAGTTGAATGCACTCATCACAAAGAAGTTTCTGAGAAAGCTTCCGTCTAGTTTTTATATGAAGATATTTCCTTTTCCAACAGAGGCCTCAAAGCGCTCCAAATAAACACATGCAGATTCTACAAAAGGAGTGTTTCAAAACTGTTCTATCAAAGGGAACGTTCAAGTCTGTGAGTTGAATGCACTCATCACACAGAAGTTTCTCAGAATGTTTCTGTCTAGTTTTTAGGTGAGGAGATTTCATTTCCTAGCATAGGCCTCAAAGCGCTCCAATTATCCCCTTGCAGATTGTACGAAAAGAGTGTTTCAAAGCTGCTCTTTCAAAAGCAAAGTTCAAGTCTGTGTGTTGAATGCACTCATCAGAAAGAAGTTTCTGAGAATGCTTCTGTCTAGTTCTTACGTGAAGATATTTCCTTTTCCAGCTTAGGCCCCAAAGCGCTCCAAATAAACACTTGCAAATTCTGCAAAAGGTGTGTTTCAAAAGAGTCCTATCAAAAGGAACGTTCAAGTCTGTGAGTTGAATGCACTTATCATACAGAAGTTTCCTGGAATGCTTCTGTCTAGTTTTTATGTGAAGACACTTCCTTTTCCAGCATAGGCCTCAAAGCGCTCCAAATATCCACTTGAAGATTCTACCAAAAGAGTGTTTCAAAACTGCTCTATGAAAAGCAAACTTCAACACTGTGAGTAGAATGCACTCATCACAAAGAAGTTTCTGAGAATGCTTCGGTCTGGTTCTTATGTGAAGATATTTCCTTTTCCAACATAGGCCTCAAAGCGCTCCAAATAAACACTTGCAGATTCTACAAAAGGAGTGTTTCAAAACTGCTCTTTCGAGAGGAACGTTCAAGTCTGTGAGATGAATGCACTCATCACACAGAAGTTTCTGAGAATGCTTCCGTCTAGTTGTTATGTGAAGATATTTCCTTTTCCAGCATAGGCCTCAAAACGCTCCAAATATCCCCTTGCAGATTCTACAAAAAGAGTGTTTCAAAACTGTTCTATCATAAGGAAGTTTCAACTCCGTGAGTTGAATGAAGGCATCGTGAAGAACTTTCTGAGAATGCTTCTCTGTAGTTTTTAGGTGAAGATATTCCATATCCCAGCACAGGCCTCGAAGTGCTCCAAATAACCACTTGCAGATTTTAGCAAAAGAGTGTTTCAAAACTGCTCTTTCTATAGGTAAGTTCAAGTCTTTGAGTTGAATGCACTCAACACAAAGAAGTTTCTGAGAATGGTTCTGTTCAGTTTTTATGTGAAGATATTTTCTTTTCCAGCATAGGCCTCAAACGGCTCTAAATATCCACTTGCAGATTCTACAAAAAGAGTGTTTCCAAACTTCTCTATCAATTGGTAGGTTCAACTCTGTGAGTTGAAAGAACTCATCACGAAGAAGTTTCTGAGAATCCTTCTCTCTACTTTTCATGTGAAGATATTTCCTTTTCCAAGAGAGGCCTCAAGGTGCTCCGAATAAACACTTGCAGATTCTACAAACGTAATGTTTCAAAACTGTTCTATCCAAACGAACGTTCAAGTCTGTGAGTTGAATGCACTCATTGCAAAGAAGTTTCTCAGAATGCTTCTGTCTAGTTTTTAGGTGAAGAGATTTCATGTCCCAGCATAGGCCTCAAAGCGCTCCAAATATCCACTTGAAGATTCTATAAGAAGAGTGTCTCCAAACTGCTCTTTCCAAAGGAACTTCAAGTCTGTGAGTTGAATGCACTCATCACAAAGAAGTTTCTGAGAAGGCTTCCGTCTAGTTTTTATATGAAGATATTTCCTTTTCCAACAGAGGCCTCAAAGCGCTCCAAATAAACACATGCAGATTCTACAAAAGGAGTGTTTCAAAACTGTTCTATCAAAGGGAACGTTCAAGTCTGTGAGTTGAATGCACTCATCACACAGAAGTTTCTCAGAATGCTTCTGTCTAGTTTTTAGGTGAGGAGATTTCATTTCCCAGCATAGGCCTCAAAGCGCTCCAATTAACCCCTTGCAGATTGTACGAAAAGAGTGTTTCAAAGCTGCTCTTTCAAAAGCAAAGTTCAAGTCTGTGTGTTGAATGCACTCATCAGAAAGAAGTTTCTGAGAATGCTTCTGTCTAGTTCTTACGTGAAGATATTTCCTTTTCCAGCTTAGGCCCCAAAGCCCTCCAAATAAACACTTGCAAATTCTACAAAAGGAGTGTTTCAAAAGAGTCCTATCAAAAGGAACGTTCAAGTCTGTGAGTTGAATGCACTTATCATACAGAAGTTTCCTGGAATGCTTCTGTCTAGTTTTTATGTGAAGACACTTCCTTTTCCAGCATAGGCCTCAAAGCGCTCCAAATATCCACTTGCAGACTCTACCAAAAGAGTGTTTCAAAACTGCTCTATCAAAAGCAAACTTCAACACTGTGAGTAGAATGCACTCATCACAAAGAAGTTTCTGAGAATGCTTCTGTCTGGTTCTTATGTGAAGATATTTCCTTTTCCAACATAGGCCTCAAAGCGCTCCAAATAAACACTTGCAGATTCTACAAAAGGAGTGTTTCAAAACTGCTCTTTCGAGAGGAACGTTCAAGTCTGTGAGATGAATGCACTCATCACACAGAAGTTTCTGAGAATGCTTCCGTCTAGTTGTTATGTGAAGATATTTCCTTTTCCAGCATAGGCCTCAAAACGCTCCAAATATCCCCTTGCAGATTCTACAAAAAGAGTGTTTCAAAACTGTTCTATCATAAGGAAGGTTCAACTCCGTGAGTTGAATGAAGGCATCGTGAAGAACTTTCTGAGAATGCTTCTCTGTAGTTTTTAGGTGAAGATATTCCATATCCCAGCACAGGCCTCGAAGTGCTCCAAATAACCACTTGTAGATTTTAGCAAAAGAGTGTTTCAAAACTGCTCTTTCTATAGGTAAGTTCAAGTCTGTGAGTTGAATGCACTCAACACAAAGAAGTTTCTGAGAATGCTTCTGTTCAGTTTTTATGTGAAGATATTTTGTTTTCCAGCATAGGCCTCAAACGGCTCTAAATATCCACTTGCAGATTCTACAAAAAGAGTGTTTCCAAACTTCTCTATCAATTAGTAGGTTCAACTCTGTGAGTTGAATGAACTCATCACGAAGAAGTTTCTGAGAATCCTTCTCTCTAGTTTTCATGTGAAGATATTTCCTTTTCCAACAGAGGCCTCAAGGTGCTCCGAATAAACACTTGCAGATTCTACAAACGTAATGTTTCAAAACTGTTCTATCCAAATGAACGTTCAAGTCTGTGAGTTGAATGCACTCATTGCAAAGAAGTTTCTCAGAATGCTTCTGTCTAGTTTTTAGGTGAAGAGATTTCATGTCCCAGCATAGGCCTCAAAGCGCTCCAAATATCCACTTGAAGATTCTATAAGAAGAGTGTCTCCAAACTGCTCTTTCCAAAGGAAGCTTCAAGTCTGTGAGTTGAATGCAGTCATCACAAAGAAGTTTCTGAGAAGGCTTCCGTCTAGTTTTTATATGAAGATATTTCCTTTTCCAACAGAGGCCTCAAAGCGCTCCAAATAAACACATGCAGATTCTACAAAAGGAGTGTTTCAAAACTGTTTTATCAAAGGGAACGTTCAAGTCTGTGAGTTGAATGCACTCATCACACAGAAGTTTCTCAGAATGCTTCTGTCTAGTTTTTAGGTGAGGAGATTTCATTTCCCAGCATAGGCCTCAAAGCGCTCCAAATATCCCCTTGCAGATTGTACGAAAAGAGTGTTTCAAAGCTGCTTTTTCAAAAGCAAAGTTCAAGTCTGTGTGTTGAATGCACTCATCAGAAAGAAGTTTCTGAGAATGCTTCTGTCTAGTTCTTACGTGAAGATATTTCCTTTTCCAGCTTAGGCCCCAAAGTGCTCCAAATAAACACTTGCAAATTCTACAAAAGGTGTGTTTCAAAAGAGTCCTATCAAAAGGAACGTTCAAGTCTGTGAGTTGAATGCACTTATCATACAGAAGTTTCCTGGAATGCTTCTGTCTAGTTTTTATGTGAAGACACTTCCTTTTCCATCATAGGCCTCAAAGCGCTCCAAATATCCACTTGCAGATTCTACCAAAAGAGTGTTTCAAAACTGCTCTATCAAAAGCAAACTTCAACACTGTGAGTAGAATGCAGTCATCACAAAGAAGTTTCTGAGAATGCTTCTGTCTGGTTCTTATGTGAAGATATTTCCTTTTCCAACATAGGCCTCAAAGCGCTCCAAATAAACACTTGCAGATTCTACAAAAGGAGTGTTTCAAATCTCTTCTATCGAAAGGAACGTTCAAGTCTGTGAGTTGAATGAACTCATTGCAAAGAAGTTTCTCAGAATGCTTCTGTCTTGTTTTTAGGTGAAGAGATTTCATGTCCCAGCGTAGGCCTCAAAGCGCTCCAAATATCCACTTGAAGATTCTATAAGAAGAGTGTCTCCAAACTGCTCTTTCCAAAGGAAGCTTCAAGTCTGTGAGTTGAATGCACTCATCACAAAGAAGTTTCTGAGAAGGCTTCCGTCTAGTTTTTATATGAAGATATTTCCTTTTCCAACAGAGGCCTCAAAGCGCTCCAAATAAACAGATGCAGATTCTACAAAAGGAGTGTTTCAAAACTGTTCTATCAAAGGGAACGTTCAAGTCTGTGAGTTGAATGCACTCATCACACAGAAGTTTCTCAGAATGCTTCTGTCTAGTTTTTAGGTGAGGAGATTTCATTTCCCAGCATAGGCCTCAAAGCGCTCCAAATATCCCCTTGCAGATTGTACGAAAAGAGTGTTTCAAAGCTGCTCTTTCAAAAGCAAAGTTCAAGTCTGTGTGTTGAATGCACTCATCAGAAAGAAGTTTCTGAGAATGCTTCTGTCTAGTTCTTACGTGAAGATATTTCCTTTTCCAGCTTAGGCCCCAAAGTGCTCCAAATAAACACTTGCAAATTCTACAAAAGGTGTGTTTCAAAAGAGTCCTATCAAAAGGAACGTTCAAGTCTGTGAGTTGAATGCACTTATCATACAGAAGTTTCTTGGAATGCTTCTGTCTATTTTTTATGTGAAGACACTTCCTTTTCCAGCATAGGCCTCAAAGCGCTCCAAATATCCACTTGCAGATTCTACCAAAAGAGTGTTTCAAAACTGCTCTATCAAAAGCAAACTTCAACACTGTGAGTAGAATGCACTCATCACAAAGAAGTTTCTGAGAATGCTTCTGTCTGGTTCTTATGTGAAGATATTTCCTTTTCCAACATAGGCCTCAAATCGCTGCAAATAAACACTTGCAGATTCTACAAAAGGAGTGTTTCAAAACTGCACTTTCGAGAGGAACGTTCAAGTCTGTGAGTTGAATGCACTCATCACACAGAAGTTTCTGAGAATGCTTCCGTATAGTTGTTATGTGAAGATATTTCCTTTTCCAGCATAGGCCTCAAAACGCTCCAAATATCCCCTTGCAGACTCTACCAAAAGTGTGTTTCAAAAGTGTTCTATCATAAGGAAGGTTCAACTCCATGAGTTGAATGAAGGCATCGTGAAGAACTTTCTGAGAATGCTTCTCTGTAGTTTTTAGGTGAAGATATTCCATATCCCAGCACAGGCCTCGAAGTGCTCCAAAGAACCACTTACAGATTTTAGCAAAAGAGTGTTTCAAAACTGCTCTTTCTATAGGTAAGTTCAAGTCTGTGAATTGAATGCACTCAACACAAAGAAGTTTCTTAGAATGCTTCTGTTCAGTTTTTATGTGAAGATATTTCCTTTTCCAGCATAGGCCTCAAACGGCTCCAAATATCCAATTGCAGATTCTACAAAAAGAGTGTTTCCAAACTTCTCTATCGATTGGTAGGTTCAACTCTGTGAGTTGAATGAACTCATCATGAAGAAGTTTCTGAGAATCCTTCTCTCTAGTTTTCATGTGAAGATATTTCCTTTTCCAACATAGGCCTCAGGGTGCTCCGAATAAACACTTGCAGATTCTACAAACGTGATGTTTCAAAACTGTTCTATCCAAAGGAACGTTCAAGTCTGTGAGTTGAATGCACTCACTGCAAAGAAGTTTCTCAGAATGCTTCTGTCTAGTTTTTAGGTGAAGAGATTTCATGTCCCAGCATAGGCCTCAAAGCGCTCCAAATATCCACTTGAAGATTCTATAAGAAGAGTGTCTCCAAACTGCTCTTTCCAAAGGAAGCTTCAAGTCTGTGAGTTGAATGCACTCATCACAAAGAAGTTTCTGAGAAGGCTTCCGTCTAGTTTTTATATGAAGATATTTCCTTTTCCAACAGAGGCCTCAAAGCGCTCCAAATAAACACATGCAGATTCTACAAAAGGAGTGTTTCAAAACTGTTCTATCAAAGGGAACGTTCAAGTCTGTGAGTTGAATGCACTCATCACACAGAAGTTTCTCAGAATGCTTCTGTCTAGTTTTTAGGTGAGGAGATTTCATTTCCCAGCATAGGCCTCAAAGCGCTCCAAATATCCCCTTGCAGATTGTACGAAAAGAGTGTTTCAAAGCTGCTCTTTCAAAAGCAAAGTTCAAGTCTGTGTGTTGAATGCACTCATCAGAAAGAAGTTTCTGAGAATGCTTCTGTCTAGTTCTTACGTGAAGATATTTCCTTTTCCAGCTTAGGCCCCAAAGTGCTCCAAATAAACACTTGCAAATTCTACAAAAGGTGTGTTTCAAAAGAGTCCTATCAAAAGGAACGTTCAAGTCTGTGAGTTGAATGCACTTATCATACAGAAGTTTCCTGGAATGCTTCTGTCTAGTTTTTATGTGAAGACACTTCCTTTTCCAGCATAGGCCTCAAAGCGCTCCAAATATCCACTTGCAGATTCTACCAAAAGAGTGTTTCAAAACTGCTCTATCAAAAGCAAACTCCAACACTGTGAGTAGAATGCAGTCATCACAAAGAAGTTTCTGAGAATGCTTCTGTCTGGTTCTTATGTGAAGATATTTCCTTTTCCAACATAGGCCTCAAAGCGCTCCAAATAAACACTTGCAGATTCTACAAAAGGAGTGTTTCAAATCTCTTCTATCGAAAGGAACGTTCAAGTCTGTGAATTGAATGAACTCATTGCAAAGAAGTTTCTCAGAATGCTTCTGTCTTGTTTTTAGGTGAAGAGATTTCATGTCCCAGCGTAGGCCTCAAAGCGCTCCAAATATCCACTTGAAGATTCTATAAGAAGAGTGTCTCCAAACTGCTCTTTCCAAAGGAAGCTTCAAGTCTGTGAGTTGAATGCACTCATCACAAAGAAGTTTCTGAGAAGGCTTCCGTCTAGTTTTTATATGAAGATATTTCCTTTTCCAACAGAGGCCTCAAAGCGCTCCAAATAAACAGATGCAGATTCTACAAAAGGAGTGTTTCAAAACTGTTCTATCAAAGGGAACGTTCAAGTCTGTGAGTTGAATGCACTCATCACACAGAAGTTTCTCAGAATGCTTCTGTCTAGTTTTTAGGTGAGGAGATTTCATTTCCCAGCATAGGCCTCAAAGCGCTCCAAATATCCCCTTGCAGATTGTACGAAAAGAGTGTTTCAAAGCTGCTCTTTCAAAAGCAAAGTTCAAGTCTGTGTGTTGAATGCACTCATCAGAAAGAAGTTTCTGAGAATGCTTCTGTCTAGTTCTTACGTGAAGATATTTCCTTTTCCAGCTTAGGCCCCAAAGTGCTCCAAATAAACACTTGCAAATTCTACAAAAGGTGTGTTTCAAAAGAGTCCTATCAAAAGGAACGTTCAAGTCTGTGAGTTGAATGCACTTATCATACACAAGTTTCTTGGAATGCTTCTGTCTATTTTTTATGTGAAGACACTTCCTTTTCCAGAATAGGCCTCAAAGCGCTCCAAATATCCACTTGCAGATTCTACCAAAAGAGTGTTTCAAAACTGCTCTATCAAAAGCAAACTTCAACACTGTGAGTAGAATGCACTCATCACAAAGAAGTTTCTGAGAATGCTTCTGTCTGGTTCTTATGTGAAGATATTTCCTTTTCCAACATAGGCCTCAAATCGCTCGAAATAAACACTTGCAGATTCTACAAAAGGAGTGTTTCAAAACTGCTCTTTCGAGAGGAACGTTCAAGTCTGTGAGTTGAATGCACTCATCACACAGAAGTTTCTGAGAATGCTTCCGTCTAGTTGTTATGTGAAGATATTTCCTTTTCCAGCATAGGCCTCAAAACGCTCCAAATATCCCCTTGCAGACTCTACCAAAAGTGTGTTTCAAAAGTGTTCTATCATAAGGAAGGTTCAACTCCATGAGTTGAATGAAGGCATCGTGAAGAACTTTCTGAGAATGCTTCTCTGTAGTTTTTAGGTGAAGATATTCCATATCCCAGCACAGGCCTCGAAGTGCTCCAAAGAACCACTTACAGATTTTAGCAAAAGAGTGTTTCAAAACTGCTCTTTCTATAGGTAAGTTCAAGTCTGTGAGTTGAATGCACTCAACACAAAGAAGTTTCTGAGAATGCTTCTGTTCAGTTTTTATGTGAAGATATTTCCTTTTCCAGCATAGGCCTCAAACGGCTCCAAATATCCAATTGCAGATTCTACAAAAAGAGTGTTTCCAAACTTCTCTATCGATTGGTAGGTTCAACTCTGTGAGTTGAATGAACTCATCATGAAGAAGTTTCTGAGAATCCTTCTCTCTAGTTTTCATGTGAAGATATTTCCTTTTCCAACATAGGCCTCAAGGTGCTCCGAATAAACACTTGCAGATTCTACAAACGTGATGTTTCAAAACTGTTCTATCCAAAGGAACGTTCAAGTCCGTGAGTTGAATGCACTCACTGCAAAGAAGTTTCTCAGAATGCTTCTGTCTAGTTTTTAGGTGAAGAGATTTCATGTCCCAGCATAGGCGTCAAAGCGCTCCAAATATCCACTTGAAGATTCTATAAGAAGAGTGTCTCCAAACTGCTCTTTCCAAAGGAAGCTTCAAGTCTGTGAGTTGAATGCAGTCATCACAAAGAAGTTTCTGAGAAGGCTTCCGTCTAGTTTTTATATGAAGATATTTCCTTTTCCAACAGAGGCCTCAAAGCGCTCCAAATAAACACATGCAGATTCTACAAAAGGAGTGTTTCAAAACTGTTTTATCAAAGGGAACGTTCAAGTCTGTGAGTTGAATGCACTCATCACACAGAAGTTTCTCAGAATGCTTCTGTCTAGTTTTTAGGTGAGGAGATTTCATTTCCCAGCATAGGCCTCAAAGCGCTCCAAATATCCCCTTGCAGATTGTACGAAAAGAGTGTTTCAAAGCTGCTTTTTCAAAAGCAAAGTTCAAGTCTGTGTGTTGAATGCACTCATCAGAAAGAAGTTTCTGAGAATGCTTCTGTCTAGTTCTTACGTGAAGATATTTCCTTTTCCAGCTTAGGCCCCAAAGTGCTCCAAATAAACACTTGCAAATTCTACAAAAGGTGTGTTTCAAAAGAGTCCTATCAAAAGGAACGTTCAAGTCTGTGAGTTGAATGCACTTATCATACAGAAGTTTCCTGGAATGCTTCTGTCTAGTTTTTATGTGAAGACACTTCCTTTTCCATCATAGGCCTCAAAGCGCTCCAAATATCCACTTGCAGATTCTACCAAAAGAGTGTTTCAAAACTGCTCTATCAAAAGCAAACTTCAACACTGTGAGTAGAATGCACTCATCACAAAGAAGTTTCTGAGAATGCTTCTGTCTGGTTCTTATGTGAAGATATTTCCTTTTCCAACATAGGCCTCAAAGCGCTCCAAATAAACACTTGCAGATTCTACAAAAGGAGTGTTTCAAAACTGCTCTTTTGAGGGGAACGTTCAAGTCTGTGAGTTGAATGCACTCATCACACAGAAGTTTCTGAGAATGCTTCCGTCTAGTTGTTATGTGAAGATATTTCCTTTTCCAGCATAGGCCTCAAAACGCTCCAAATATCCCCTTGCAGATTTTACAAAAAGAGTGTTTCAAAAGTGTTCTATCATAAGGAAGGTTCAATTCCGTGAGTTGAATGAAGGCATCATGAAGAACTTTCTGAGAATGCTTCTCTGTAGTTTTTAGGTGAAGGTATTCCATATCCCAGTACTGGGCTCGAAGTGCTCCAAATAACCACTTGCAGATTTTAGCAAAAGAGTGTTTCAAAACTGCTGTTTCTATAGGTAAGTTCAAGTCTGTGAGTTGAATGCACTCAACACAAAGAAGTTTCTGAGAATGCTTCTGTTCAGTTTTTATGTGAAGATATTTTGTTTTCCAGCATAGGCCTCAAACGGCTCCAAATATCCACTTGCAGATTCTACAAAAAGAGTGTTTCCAAACTTCTCTATCAATTGGTAGGTTCAACTCTGTGAGTTGAATGAACTCATCATGAAGAAGTTTCTGAGAATCCTTCTCTCTAGTTTTCATGTGAAGATATCTCCTTTTCCAACATGGGCCTCAAGGTGCTCCGAATAAACACTTGCAGATTCTACAAACGTAATGTTTCAAAACTGTTCTATCCAAAGGAACGTTCAAGTCGGTGAGTTGAATGCACTCATTGCAAAGAAGTTTCTCAGAATGCTTCTGTCTAGTTTTTAGGTGAAGAGATTTCATGTTCCAGCATAGGCCTCAAAGCGCTCCAAATATCCACTTGAAGATTCTATAAGAAGAGTGTCTCCAAACTGCTCTTTCCAAAGGAAGCTTCAAGTCTGTGAGTTGAATGCACTCATCACAAAGAAGTTTCTGAGAAAGCTTCCGTCTAGTTTTTATATGAAGATATTTCCTTTTCCAACAGAGGCCTCAAAGCGCTCCAAATAAACACATGCAGATTCTACAAAAGGAGTGTTTCAAAACTGTTTTATCAAAGGGAACGTTCAAGTCTGTGAGTTGAATGCACTCATCACACAGAAGTTTCTCAGAATGCTTCTGTCTAGTTTTTAGGTGAGGAGATTTCATTTCCCAGCATAGGCCTCAAAGCGCTCCAAATATCCCCTTGCAGATTGTACGAAAAGAGTGTTTCAAAGCTGCTTTTTCAAAAGCAAAGTTCAAGTCTGTGTGTTGAATGCACTCATCAGAAAGAAGTTTCTGAGAATGCTTCTGTCTAGTTCTTACGTGAAGATATTTCCTTTTCCAGGTTAGGCCCCAAAGTGCTCCAAATAAACACTTGCAAATTCTACAAAAGGTGTGTTTCAAAAGAGTCCTATCAAAAGGAACGTTCAAGTCTGTGAGTTGAATGCACTTATCATACAGAAGTTTCCTGGAATGCTTCTGTCTAGTTTTTATGTGAAGACACTTCCTTTTCCAGCATAGGCCTCAAAGCGCTCCAAATATCCACTTGCAGATTCTACCAAAAGAGTGTTTCAAAACTGCTCTATCAAAAGCAAACTTCAACACTGTGAGTAGAATGCAGTCATCACAAAGAAGTTTCTGAGAATGCTTCTGTCTGGTTCTTATGTGAAGATATTTCCTTTTCCAACATAGGCCTCAAAGCGCTCCAAATAAACACTTGCAGATTCTACAAAAGGAGTGTTTCAAATCTCTTCTATCGAAAGGAACGTTCAAGTCTGTGAGTTGAATGAACTCATTGCAAAGAAGTTTCTCAGAATGCTTCTGTCTTGTTTTTAGGTGAAGAGATTTCATGTCCCAGCGTAGGCCTCAAAGCGCTCCAAATATCCACTTGAAGATTCTATAAGAAGAGTGTCTCCAAACTGCTCTTTCCAAAGGAAGCTTCAAGTCTGTGAGTTGAATGCACTCATCACAAAGAAGTTTCTGAGAAGGCTTCCGTCTAGTTTTTATATGAAGATATTTCCTTTTCCAACAGAGGCCTCAAAGCGCTCCAAATAAACAGATGCAGATTCTACAAAAGGAGTGTTTCAAAACTGTTCTATCAAAGGGAACGTTCAAGTCTGTGAGTTGAATGCACTCATCACACAGAAGTTTCTCAGAATGCTTCTGTCTAGTTTTTAGGTGAGGAGATTTCATTTCCCAGCATAGGCCTCAAAGCGCTCCAAATATCCCCTTGCAGATTGTACGAAAAGAGTGTTTCAAAGCTGCTCTTTCAAAAGCAAAGTTCAAGTCTGTGTGTTGAATGCACTCATCAGAAAGAAGTTTCTGAGAATGCTTCTGTCTAGTTCTTACGTGAAGATATTTCCTTTTCCAGCTTAGGCCCCAAAGTGCTCCAAATAAACACTTGCAAATTCTACAAAAGGTGTGTTTCAAAAGAGTCCTATCAAAAGGAACGTTCAAGTCTGTGAGTTGAATGCACTTATCATACAGAAGTTTCTTGGAATGCTTCTGTCTATTTTTTATGTGAAGACACTTCCTTTTCCAGCATAGGCCTCAAAGCGCTCCAAATATCCACTTGCAGATTCTACCAAAAGAGTGTTTCAAAACTGCTCTATCAAAAGCAAACTTCAACACTGTGAGTAGAATGCACTCATCACAAAGAAGTTTCTGAGAATGCTTCTGTCTGGTTCTTATGTGAAGATATTTCCTTTTCCAACATAGGCCTCAAATCGCTCGAAATAAACACTTGCAGATTCTACAAAAGGAGTGTTTCAAAACTGCTCTTTCGAGAGGAACGTTCAAGTCTGTGAGTTGAATGCACTCATCACACAGAAGTTTCTGAGAATGCTTCCGTCTAGTTGTTATGTGAAGATATTTCCTTTTCCAGCATAGGCCTCAAAACGCTCCAAATATCCCCTTGCAGACTCTACCTAAAGTGTGTTTCAAAAGTGTTCTATCATAAGGAAGGTTCAACTCCATGAGTTGAATGAAGGCATCGTGAAGAACTTTCTGAGAATGCTTCTCTGTAGTTTTTAGGTGAAGATATTCCATATCCCAGCACAGGCCTCGAAGTGCTCCAAAGAACCACTTACAGATTTTAGCAAAAGAGTGTTTCAAAACTGCTCTTTCTATAGGTAAGTTCAAGTCTGTGAGTTGAATGCACTCAACACAAAGAAGTTTCTGAGAATGCTTCTGTTCAGTTTTTATGTGAAGATATTTCCTTTTCCAGCATAGGCCTCAAACGGCTCCAAATATCCAATTGCAGATTCTACAAAAAGAGTGTTTCCAAACTTCTCTATCGATTGGTAGGTTCAACTCTGTGAGTTGAATGAACTCATCATGAAGAAGTTTCTGAGAATCCTTCTCTCTAGTTTTCATGTGAAGATATTTCCTTTTCCAACATAGGCCTCAAGGTGCTCCGAATAAACACTTGCAGATTCTACAAACGTGATGTTTCAAAACTGTTCTATCCAAAGGAACGTTCAAGTCCGTGAGTTGAATGCACTCACTGCAAAGAAGTTTCTCAGAATGCTTCTGTCTAGTTTTTAGGTGAAGAGATTTCATGTCCCAGCATAGGCCTCAAAGCGCTCCAAATATCCACTTGAAGATTCTATAAGAAGAGTGTCTCCAAACTGCTCTTTCCAAAGGAAGCTTCAAGTCTGTGAGTTGAATGCACTCATCACAAAGAAGTTTCTGAGAAGGCTTCCGTCTAGTTTTTATATGAAGATATTTCCTTTTCCAACAGAGGCCTCAAAGCGCTCCAAATAAACACATGCAGATTCTAAAAAAGGAGTGTTTCAAAACTGTTCTATCAAAGGGAACGTTCAAGTCTGTGAGTTGAATGCACTCATCACACAGAAGTTTCTCAGAATGCTTCTGTCTAGTTTTTAGGTGAGGAGATTTCATTTCCCAGCATAGGCCTCAAAGCGCTCCAAATATCCCCTTGCAGATTGTACGAAAAGAGTGTTTCAAAGCTGCTCTTTCAAAAGCAAAGTTCAAGTCTGTGTGTTGAATGCACTCATCAGAAAGAAGTTTCTGAGAATGCTTCTGTCTAGTTCTTACGTGAAGATATTTCCTTTTCCAGCTTAGGCCCCAAAGTGCTCCAAATAAACACTTGCAAATTCTACAAAAGGTGTGTTTCAAAAGAGTCCTATCAAAAGGAACGTTCAAGTCTGTGAGTTGAATGCACTTATCATACAGAAGTTTCCTGGAATGCTTCTGTCTAGTTTTTATGTGAAGACACTTCCTTTTCCAGCATAGGCCTCAAAGCGCTCCAAATATCCACTTGCAGATTCTACCAAAAGAGTGTTTCCAAACTGCTCTATCAAAAGCAAACTTCAACACTGTGAGTAGAATGCACTCATCACAAAGAAGTTTCTGAGAATGCTTCTGTCTGGTTCTTATGTGAAGATATTTCCTTTTCCAACATAGGCCTCAAATCGCTCCAAATAAACACTTGCAGATTCTACAAAAGGAGTGTTTCAAAACTGCTCTTTCGAGAGGAACGTTCAAGTCTGTGAGTTGAATGCACTCATCACACAGAAGTTTCTGAGAATGCTTCCGTCTAGTTGTTATGTGAAGATATTTCCTTTTCCAGCATAGGCCTCAAAACGCTCCAAATATCCCCTTGCAGACTCTACCAAAAGTGTGTTTCAAAAGTGTTCTATCATAAGGAAGGTTCAACTCCATGAGTTGAATGAAGGCATCGTGAAGAACTTTCTGAGAATGCTTCTCTGTAGTTTTTAGGTGAAGATATTCCATATCCCAGCACAGGCCTCAAAGTGCTCCAAAGAACCACTTACAGATTTTAGCAAAAGAGTGTTTCAAAACTGCTCTTTCTGTAGGTAAGTTCAAGTCTGTGAGTTGAATGCACTCAACACAAAGAAGTTTCTGAGAATGCTTCTGTTCAGTTTTTATGTGAAGATATTTCCTTTTCCAGCATAGGCCTCAAACGGCTCCAAATATCCACTTGCAGATTCTACAAAAAGAGTGTTTCCAAACTTCTCTATCGATTGGTAGGTTCAACCCTGTGAGTTGAATGAACTCATCACGAAGAAGTTTCTGAGAATCTTTCTCTCTAGTTTTCATGTGAAGATATTTCCTTTGCAACGTAGGCCTCAAGGTGCTCCGAATAAACACTTGCAGATTCTACAAACGTGATGTTTCAAAACTGTTCTATCCAAAGGAACGTTCAAGTCTGTGAGTTGAATGCACTCATTGCAAAGAAGTTTCTCAGAATGCTTCTGTCTAGTTTTTAGGTGAAGAGATTTCATGTCCCAGCATAGGCCTCAAAGCGCTCCAAATATCCACTTGAAGATTCTGTAAGAAGAGTGTCTCCAAACTGCTCTTTCCAAAGGAAGCTTCAAGTCTGTGAGTTGAATGCACTCATCACAAAGAAGTTTCTGAGAAGGCTTCCGTCTAGTTTTTATATGAAGATATTTCCTTTTCCAACAGAGGCCTCAAAGCGCTCCAAATAAACAGATGCAGATTCTACAAAAGGAGTGTTTCAAAACTGTTCTATCAAAGGGAACGTTCAAGTCTTTGAGTTGAATGCACTCATCACACAGAAGTTTCTCAGAATGCTTCTGTCTAGTTTTTAGGTGAGGAGATTTCATTTCCCAGCATAGGCCTCAAAGCGCTCCAAATATCCCCTTGCAGATTGTACGAAAAGAGTGTTTCAAAGCTGCTCTTTGAAAAGCAAAGTTCAAGTCTGTGTGTTGAATGCACTCATCAGAAAGAAGTTTCTGAGAATGCTTCTGTCTAGTTCTTACGTGAAGATATTTCCTTTTCCAGCTTAGGCCCCAAAGTGCTCCAAATAAACACTTGCAAATTCTACAAAAGGTGTGTTTCAAAAGAGTGCTATCAAAAGGAACGTTCAAGTCTGTGAGTTGAATGCACTTATCATACAGAAGTTTCTTGGAATGCTTCTGTCTATTTTTTATGTGAAGACACTTCCTTTTCCAGCATAGGCCTCAAAGCGCTCCAAATATCCACTTGCAGATTCTACCAAAAGAGTGTTTCAAAACTGCTCTATCAAAAGCAAACTTCAACACTGTGAGTAGAATGCACTCATCACAAAGAAGTTTCTGAGAATGCTTCTGTCTGGTTCTTATGTGAAGATATTTCCTTTTCCAACATAGGCCTCAAATCGCTCCAAATAAACACTTGCAGATTCTACAAAAGGAGTGTTTCAAAACTGCTCTTTCGAGAGGAACGTTCAAGTCTGTGAGTTGAATGCACTCATCAAACAGAAGTTTCTGAGAATGCTTCCGTATAGTTGTTATGTGAAGATATTTCCTTTTCCAGCATAGGCCTCAAAACGCTCCAAATATCCCCTTGCAGACTCTACCAAAAGTGTGTTTCAAAAGTGTTCTATCATAAGGAAGGTTCAACTCCATGAGTTGAATGAAGGCATCGTGAAGAACTTTCTGAGAATGCTTCTCTGTAGTTTTTAGGTGAAGATATTCCATATCCCAGCACAGGCCTCGAAGTGCTCCAAAGAACCACTTACAGATTTTAGCAAAAGAGTGTTTCAAAACTGCTCTTTCTATAGGTAAGTTCAAGTCTGTGAGTTGAATGCACTCAACACAAAGAAGTTTCTGAGAATGCTTCTGTTCAGTTTTTATGTGAAGATATTTCCTTTTCCAGCATAGGCCTCAAACGGCTCCAAATATCCAATTGCAGATTCTACAAAAAGAGTGTTTCCAAACTTCTCTATCGATTGGTAGGTTCAACTCTGTGAGTTGAATGAACTCATCATGAAGAAGTTTCTGAGAATCCTTCTCTCTAGTTTTCATGTGAAGATATTTCCTTTTCCAACATAGGCCTCAAGGTGCTCCGAATAAACACTTGCAGATTCTACAAACGTGATGTTTCAAAACTGTTCTATCCAAAGGAACGTTCAAGTCCGTGAGTTGAATGCACTCACTGCAAAGAAGTTTCTCAGAATGCTTCTGTCTAGTTTTTAGGTGAAGAGATTTCATGTCCCAGCATAGGCCTCAAAGCGCTCCAAATATCCACTTGAAGATTCTATAAGAAGAGTGTCTCCAAACTGCTCTTTCCAAAGGAAGCTTCAAGTCTGTGAGTTGAATGCACTCATCACAAAGAAGTTTCTGAGAAGGCTTCCGTCTAGTTTTTATATGAAGATATTTCCTTTTCCAACAGAGGCCTCAAAGCGCTCCAAATAAACACATGCAGATTCTACAAAAGGAGTGTTTCAAAACTGTTCTATCAATGGGAACGTTCAAGTCTGTGAGTTGAATGCACTCATCACACAGAAGTTTCTCAGAATGCTTCTGTCTAGTTTTTAGGTGAGGAGATTTCATTTCCCAGCATAGGCCTCAAAGCGCTCCAAATATCCCCTTGCAGATTGTACGAAAAGAGTGTTTCAAAGCTGCTCTTTCAAAAGCAAAGTTCAAGTCTGTGTGTTGAATGCACTCATCAGAAAGAAGTTTCTGAGAATGCTTCTGTCTAGTTCTTACGTGAAGATATTTCCTTTTCCAGCTTAGGCCCCAAAGTGCTCCAAATAAACACTTGCAAATTCTACAAAAGGTGTGTTTCAAAAGAGTCCTATCAAAAGGAACGTTCAAGTCTGTGAGTTGAATGCACTTATCATACAGAAGTTTCCTGGAATGCTTCTGTCTAGTTTTTATGTGAAGACACTTCCTTTTCCAGCATAGGCCTCAAAGCGCTCCAAATATCCACTTGCAGATTCTACCAAAAGAGTGTTTCCAAACTGCTCTATCAAAAGCAAACTTCAACACTGTGAGTAGAATGCACTCATCACAAAGAAGTTTCTGAGAATGCTTCTGTCTGGTTCTTATGTGAAGATATTTCCTTTTCCAACATAGGCCTCAAATCGCTCCAAATAAACACTTGCAGATTCTACAAAAGGAGTGTTTCAAAACTGCTCTTTCGAGAGGAACGTTCAAGTCTGTGAGTTGAATGCACTCATCACACAGAAGTTTCTGAGAATGCTTCCGTCTAGTTGTTATGTGAAGATATTTCCTTTTCCAGCATAGGCCTCAAAACGCTCCAAATATCCCCTTGCAGACTCTACCAAAAGTGTGTTTCAAAAGTGTTCTATCATAAGGAAGGTTCAACTCCATGAGTTGAATGAAGGCATCGTGAAGAACTTTCTGAGAATGCTTCTCTGTAGTTTTTAGGTGAAGATATTCCATATCCCAGCACAGGCCTCAAAGTGCTCCAAAGAACCACTTACAGATTTTAGCAAAAGAGTGTTTCAAAACTGCTCTTTCTGTAGGTAAGTTCAAGTCTGTGAGTTGAATGCACTCAACACAAAGAAGTTTCTGAGAATGCTTCTGTTCAGTTTTTATGTGAAGATATTTCCTTTTCCAGCATAGGCCTCAAACGGCTCCAAATATCCACTTGCAGATTCTACAAAAAGAGTGTTTCCAAACTTCTCTATCGATTGGTAGGTTCAACCCTGTGAGTTGAATGAACTCATCACGAAGAAGTTTCTGAGAATCTTTCTCTCTAGTTTTCATGTGAAGATATTTCCTTTGCAACGTAGGCCTCAAGGTGCTCCGAATAAACACTTGCAGATTCTACAAACGTGATGTTTCAAAACTGTTCTATCCAAAGGAACGTTCAAGTCTGTGAGTTGAATGCACTCATTGCAAAGAAGTTTCTCAGAATGCTTCTGTCTAGTTTTTAGGTGAAGAGATTTCATGTCCCAGCATAGGCCTCAAAGCGCTCCAAATATCCACTTGAAGATTCTGTAAGAAGAGTGTCTCCAAACTGCTCTTTCCAAAGGAAGCTTCAAGTCTGTGAGTTGAATGCACTCATCACGAAGAAGTTTCTGAGAAGGCTTCCGTCTAGTTTTTATATGAAGATATTTCCTTTTCCAACAGAGGCCTCAAAGCGCTCCAAATAAACAGATGCAGATTCTACAAAAGGAGTGTTTCAAAACTGTTCTATCAAAGGGAACGTTCAAGTCTTTGAGTTGAATGCACTCATCACACAGAAGTTTCTCAGAATGCTTCTGTCTAGTTTTTAGGTGAGGAGATTTCATTTCCCAGCATAGGCCTCAAAGCGCTCCAAATAGCCCCTTGCAGATTGTACGAAAAGAGTGTTTCAAAGCTGCTCTTTCAAAAGCAAAGTTCAAGTCTGTGTGTTGAATGCACTCATCAGAAAGAAGTTTCTGAGAATGCTTCTGTCTAGTTCTTACGTGAAGATATTTCCTTTTCCAGCTTAGGCCCCAAAGTGCTCCAAATAAACACTTGCAAATTCTACAAAAGGTGTGTTTCAAAAGAGTCCTATCAAAAGGAACGTTCAAGTCTGTGAGTTGAATGCACTTATCATACAGAAGTTTCTTGGAATGCTTCTGTCTATTTTTTATGTGAAGACACTTCCTTTTCCAGCATAGGCCTCAAAGCGCTCCAAATATCCACTTGCAGATTCTACCAAAAGAGTGTTTCAAAACTGCTCTATCAAAAGCAAACTTCAACACTGTGAGTAGAATGCACTCATCACAAAGAAGTTTCTGAGAATGCTTCTGTCTGGTTCTTATGTGAAGATATTTCCTTTTCCAACATAGGCCTCAAATCGCTCCAAATAAACACTTGCAGATTCTACAAAAGGAGTGTTTCAAAACTGCTCTTTCGAGAGGAACGTTCAAGTCTGTGAGTTGAATGCACTCATCACACAGAAGTTTCTGAGAATGCTTCCGTATAGTTGTTATGTGAAGATATTTCCTTTTCCAGCATAGGCCTCGAAACGCTCCAAATATCCCCTTGCAGATTCTACAAAAAGAGTGTTTCAAAAGTGTTCTATCATAAGGAAGGTTCAACTCCGTGAGTTGAATGAAGACATCGTGAAGAACTTTCTGAGAATGCTTCTCTGTAGTTTTTAGTTGAAGATATTCCATATCCCAGAACAGGCCTCGAAGTGCTCCAAATAACCACTTGCAGATTTTAGCAAAAGAGTGTTTCAAAACTGCTCTTTCTATAGGTAAGTTCAAGTCTGTGAGTTGAATGCACTCAACACAAAGAAGTTTCTGAGAATGCTTCTGTTCAGTTTTTATGTGAAGATATTTCCTTTTCCAGCATAGGCCTCAAACGGCTCCAAATATCCACTTGCAGATTCTACAAAAAGAGTCTTTCCAAACTTCTCTATCAATTGGTAGGTTCAACTCTGTGAGTTGAATGAACTCATCATGAAGAAGTTTCTGAGAATCCTTCTCTCTAGTTTTCATGTGAAGATATTTCCTTTTCCAACATAGGCCTCAAGGTGCTCCGAATAAACACTTGCAGATTCTACAAACGTGATGTTTCAAAACTGTTCTATCCAAAGGAACGTTCAAGTCTGTGAGTTGAATGCACTCATTGCAAAGAAGTTTCTCAGAATGCTTCTGTCTAGTTTTTAGGTGAAGAGATTTCATGTCCCAGCCTAGGCCTCAAAGCGCTCCAAATATCCACTTGAAGATTCTATAAGAAGAGTGTCTCCAAACTGCTCTTTCCAAAGGAAGCTTCAAGTCTGTGAGTTGAATGCACTCATCACAAAGAAGTTTCTGAGAAGGCTTCCGTCTAGTTTTTATATGAAGATATTTCCTTTTCCAACAGAGGCCTCAAAGCGCTCCAAATAAACACATGCAGATTCTACAAAAGGAGTGTTTCAAAACTGTTCTATCAAAGGGAACGTTCAAGTCTGTGAGTTGAATGCACTCATCACACAGAAGTTTCTCAGAATGCTTCTGTCTAGTTTTTAGGTGAGGAGATTTCATTTCCCAGCATAGGCCTCAAAGCGCTCCAAATATCCCCTTGCAGATTGTACGAAAAGAGTGTTTCAAAGCTGCTCTTTCAAAAGCAAAGTTCAAGTCTGTGTGTTGAATGCACTCATCAGAAAGAAGTTTCTGAGAATGCTTCTGTCTAGTTCTTACGTGAAGATATTTCCTTTTCCAGCTTAGGCCCCAAAGTGCTCCAAATAAACACTTGAAAATTCTACAAAAGGTGTGTTTCAAAAGAGTCCTATCAAAAGGAACGTTCAAGTCTGTGAGTTGAATGCACTTATCATACAGAAGTTTCTCAGAATGCTTCTGTCTAGTTTTTAGGTGAGGAGATTTCATTTCCCAGCACAGGCCTCAAAGCGCTCCAAATATCCCCTTGCAGATTCTACGAAAAGAGTGTTTCAAAGCTTCTCTATCAAAAGCAAACTTCAACTCTGTGAGTTGAATGCACTCATCACAAAGAAGTTTCTGAGAATGCTTCTGTCTGGTTCTTATGTGAAGATATTTCCTTTTCCAACATAGGCCTCAAGGTGCTCCGAATAAACACTTGCAGATTCTACAAACGTGATGTTTCAAAAGTGTTCTATCCAATGGAACGTTCAAGTCTGTGAGTTGAATGCACTCATCACAAAGAAGTTTCTGAGAATGCTTCTGTCTTGTTCTTATGTGAAGATATTTCCTTTTCCAACATAGGCCTCAAAGCGCTCCAAATAAACACTTGCAGATTCTACAAAAGGAGTGTTTCAAAACTGCTCTTTCGAGAGGAACTTTCAAGTCTGTGAGTTGAATGCACTCATCACACAGAAGTTTCTGAGAATGCTTCCGTCTAGTTGTTATGTGAAGATATTTCCTTTTCCAGCATAGGCCTCAAAACGCTCCAAATATCCCCTTGAAGATTCTACAAAAAGTGTGTTTCAAAAGTGTTCTATCATAAGGAAGGTTCAAATCCGTGAGTTGAATGAAGGCATCGTGAAGAACTTTCTGAGAATGCTTCTCTGTAGTTTTTAGGTGAAGGTATTCCACATCCCAGCACAGGCCTCGAAGTGCTCCAAATAACCACTTGCAGATTTTAGCAAAAGAGTGTTTCAAAACTGCTCTTTCTATAGGTAAGTTCAAGTCTGTGAGTTGAATGCAGTCAACACAAAGAAGTTTCTGAGAATGCTTCTGTTCAGTTTTTATGTGCAGATATTTCCTTTTCCAGCATAGGCCTCAAACGGCTCCAAATATCCATTTGCAGATTCTACAAAAAGAGTGTTTCCAAACTTCTCTATCAATTGGTAGGTTCAACTCTGTGAGTTGAATGAACACATCATGAAGAAGTTTCTGAGAATCCTTCTCTCTAGTTTTCATGTGAAGATATTTCCTTTTCCAACATGGGCCTCAAGGTGCTCCGAATAAACACTTGCAGATTCTACAAACGTAATGTTTCAAAACTGTTCTATCCAAAGGAACGTTCAAGTCTGTGAGTTGAATGCACTCATTGCAAAGAAGTTTCTCAGAATGCTTCTGTCTAGTTTTTAGGTGAAGAGATTTCATGTCCCAGCATAGGCCTCAAAGCGCTCCAAATATACACTTGAAGATTCCATAAGAAGAGTGTCTCCAAACTGCTCTTTCCAAAGGAAGCTTCAAGTCTGTGAGTTGAATGCACTCATCACAAAGAAGTTTCTGAGAAGGCTTCCGTCTAGTTTTTATATGAAGATATTTCCTTTTCCAACAGAGGCCTCAAAGCGCTCCAAATAAACACATGCAGATTCTACAAAAGGAGTGTTTCAAAACTGTTCTATCAAAAGGAACGTTCAAGTCTGTGAGTTGAATACACTCATCACACAGAAGTTTCTCAGAATGCTTCTGTCTAGTTTTTAGGTGAAGAGATTTCATTTCCCAGCGTAGGCCTCAAAGCGCTCCAAATATCCCTTTGCAGATTGTACGAAAAGAGTGTTTCAAAGCTGCTCTTTCAAAAGCAAGGTTCAAGTCTGTGTGTTGAATGCACTCATCAGAAAGAAGTTTCTGAGAATGCTTCTGTCTAGTTCTTACGTGAAGATATTTCCTTTTCCAGCTTAGGCCCCAAAGTGCTCCAAATAAACACTTGCAAATTCTACAAAAGGTGTGTTTCAAAAGTGTCCCATCAAAAGGAACGTTCAAGTATGTGAGTTGAATGCACTTATCATACAGAAGTTTCCTGGAATGCTTCTGTCTAGTTTTTATGTGAAGACACTTCCTTTTCAAGCATAGGCCTCAAAGCGCTCCAAATATCCACTTGCAGATTCTACCAAAAGAGTGTTTCAAAACTGCTCTATGAAAAGCAAGCTTCAACACTGTGAGTAGAATGCACTCATCACAAAGAAGTTTCTGAGAATGCTTCTGTCTGGTTCTTATGTGAAGATATTTCCTTTTCCAACGTAGGCCTCAAAGCGCTCCAAGTAAACACTTGCAGATTCTACAAAAGGAGTGTTTCAAAACTGCTCTTTTGAGAGGAACGTTCAAGTCTCTGAGTTGAATGCACTCATCACACAGAAGTTTCTGAGAATGCTTCCGTCTAGTTGTTATGTGAAGATATTTCCTTTTCCAGCATAGGCCTCAAAACGCTCCAAATATCCCCTTGCAGATTTTACAAAAAGAGTGTTTCAAAAGTGTTCTATCATAAGGAAGGTTCAACTCCGTGAGTTGAATGAAGGCATCGTGAAGAACTTTCTGAGAATGCTTCTCTGTAGTTTTTAGGTGAAGATATTCCATATCCCAGCACAGGCCTCGAAGTGCTCCAAATAACCACTTGCAGATTTTAGCAAAAGAGTGTTTCAAAACTGCTTTTTCTACAGGTAAGTTCAAGTCTGTGAGTTGAATGCACTCAACACAAAGAAGTTTCTGAGAATGCTTCTGTTCAGTTTTTATGTGAAGATATTTCCTTTTCCAGCATAGGCCTCAAACGGCTCCAAATATCCACTTGCAGATTCTACAAAAAGAGTGTTTCCAAACTTCTCTATCAATTGGTAGGTTCAACTCTGTGAGTTGAATGAACTCATCACGAAGAAGTTTCTGAGAATCCTTCTCTCTAGTTTTCATGTGAAGATATTTCCTTTTCCAACATAGGCCTCAAGGTGCTCCGAATAAACACTTGCAGATTTTACAAACGTAATGTTTCAAAACTGTTCTATCCAAAGGAACGTTCAAGTCTGTGAGTTGAATGCACTCATTGCAAAGAAGTTTCTCAGAATGCTTCCGTCTAGTTTTTAGGTGAAGAGATTTCATGTCCCAGCATAGGCCTCAAAACGCTCCAAATATCCACTTGAAGATTCTATAAGAACAGTGTCTCCAAACTGCTCTTTCCAAAGGAAGCTTCAAGTCTGTGAGTTGAATGCACTCATCACAAAGAAGTTTCTGAGAAGGCTTCTGTCTAGTTTTTATATGAAGATATTTCCTTTTCCAACAGAGGCCTCAAAGCGCTCCAAATAAACACATGCAGATTCTACAAAAGGAGTGTTTCAAAACTGTTCTATCAAAGGGAACATTCAAGTCTGTGAGTTGAATGCACTCATCACACAGAAGTTTCTCAGAATGCTTCTGTCTAGTTTTAAGGTGAAGAGATTTCATTTCCCAGCATAGGCCTCAAAGCGCTCCAAATATCCCCTTGCAGATTCTACGAAAGGAGTGTTTCAAAGCTGCTCTTTCAAAAGCAAGGTTCAAGTCTGTGTGTTGAATGCACTCATCAGAAAGAAGTTTCTGAGAATGCTTCTGTCTAGTTCTTACGTGAAGATATTTCCTTTTCCAGCTTAGGCCACAAAGCGCTCCAAATAAACACTTGCAAGTTCTACAAAAGGAGTGTTTCAAAAGAGTCCTATCAAAAGGAACGTTCAAGTCTGTGAGTTGAATGCACTTATCATACAGATGTTTCCTGGAATGCTTCTGTCTAGTTTTTATGTGAAGACATTTCCTTTTCCAGCATAGGCCTCAAAGCACTCCAAATATCCACTTGCAGATTCTACAAAAAGAGTGTTTCCAAACTTCTCTATCAACTGGTAGGTTCAACTCTGTGAGTTGAATGAACTCATCATGAAGAAGTTTCCGAGAATCCTTCTCTCTAGTTTTCATGTGAAGATATTTCCTTTTCCAACTTAGGCCTCAAGGTGCTCCGATTAAACACTTGCAGATTCTACAAACGTAATGTTTCAAAACTGTTCTATCCAAAGGAACGTTCAAGTCTGTGAGTTGAATGCACTCATTGCAAAGAAGTTTCTCAGAATGCTTCTGCCTAGTTTTTAGGTGAAGAGATTTCATCTCCCAGCATAGGCCTCAAAGCGCTCCAAATATCCACTTGAAGATTCTATAAGAGGAGTGTCTCCAAACTGCACTTTCCAAAGGAAGCTTCAAGTCTGTGAGTTGAATGCACTCATCACAAAGAAGTTTCTGAGAAGGCTCCCGTCTAGTTTTTATATGAAGATATTTCCTTTTCCAACAGAGGCCTCAAAACGCTCCAAATAAACACATGCAGATTCTACAAAAGGAGTGTTTCAAAACTGTTCTATCGAAGGGAACGTTCAAGTCTGTGAGTTGAATGCACTCATCACACAGAAGTTTCTCAGAATGCTTCTGTCTAGTTTTTAGGTGAGGAGATTTCATTTCCCAGCATAGGCCTCAAAGCGCTCCAAATATCCCCTTGCAGATTGTACGAAAAGTGAGTTTCAAAGCTGCCCTTTCAAAAGCAAAGTTCAAGTCTGTGTGTTGAATGCACTGATCAGAAAGAAGTTTCTGAGAATGCTTCTGTCTAGTTCTTACGGGAAGATATTTCCTTTTCCAGCTTAGGCCCCAAGTGCTCCAAATAAACACTTGCAAATTCTACAAAAGGATTGTTTCAAAAGATTCCTATAAAAAGGAACGTTCATGTCTGTGAGTTGAATGCACTCATCAGACAGAAGTTTCTGAGAATGCTTCCGTCTAGTTGTTATGTGAAGATATTTCCTTTTCCAGCATAGGCCTCAAAACGCTCCAAATATCCCCTTGCAGATTCTACAAAAAGAGTGTTTCAAAAGTGTTCTATCTTAAGGAAGGTTCAACTCTGTGAGTTGAATGAAGGCATCGTGAAGAACTTTCTGAGAATGCTTCTCTGTAGTTTTTAGGTGAAGATATTCCATATCCAAGCACAGGCCTCGAAGTGCTCCAAATAACCACTTGCAGATTTTAGCAAAAGAGTGTTTCAAAACTGCTCTTCCTATAGGTAAGTTCAAGTCTGTGAATTGAATGCAGTCAACACAAAGAAGTTTCTGAGAATGCTTCTGTTCAGTTTTTATGTGCAGATATTTCCTTTTCCAGCATAGGCCTCAAACGGCTCCAAATATCCATTTGCAGATTCTACAAAAAGAGTGTTTCCAAACTTCTCTATCAATTGGTAGGTTCAACTCTGTGAGTTGAATGAACACATCATGAAGAAGTTTCTGAGAATCCTTCTCTCTAGTTTTCATGTGAAGATATTTCCTTTTCCAACATGGGCCTCAAGGTGCTCCGAATAAACACTTGCAGATTCTACAAAAGTAATGTTTCAAAACTGTTCTATCCAAAGGAATGTTCAAGTCTGTGAGTTGAATGCACTCATTGCAAAGAAGTTTCTCAGAATGCTTCTGTCTAGTTTTTAGGTGAAGAGATTTCATGTCCCAGCATAGGCCTCAAAGCGCTCCAAATATCCACTTGAAGATTCTATAAGAAGAGTGTCTCCAAACTGCTCTTTCCAAAGGAAGCTTCAAGTCTGTGAGTTGAATGCACTCATCACAAAGAAGTTTCTGAGAAGGCTTCCGTCTAGTTTTTATATGAAGATATTTCCTTTTCCAACAGAGGCCTCAAAGCGCTCCAAATAAACACATGCAGATTCTACAAAAGGAGTGTTTCAAAACTGTTCTATCAAAAGGAACGTTCAAGTCTGTGAGTTGAATACACTCATCACACAGAAGTTTCTCAGAATGCTTCTGTCTAGTTTTTAGGTGAAGAGATTTCATTTCCCAGCATAGGCCTCAAAGCGCTCCAAATATCCCTTTGCAGATTGTACGAAAAGAGTGTTTCAAAGCTGCTCTTTCAAAAGCAAGGTTCAAGTCTGTGTGTTGAATGCACTCGTCAGAAAGAAGTTTCTGAGAATGCTTCTGTCTAGTTCTTACGTGAAGATATTTCCTTTTCCAGCTTAGGCCCCAAAGTGCTCCAAATAAACACTTGCAAATTCTACAAAAGGTGTGTTTCAAAAGAGTCCCATCAAAAGGAACGTTGAAGTCTGTGAGTTGAATGCACTTATCATACAGAAGTTTCCTGGAATGCTTCTGTCTAGTTTTTATGTGAAGACACTTCCTTTTCAAGCATAGGCCTCAAAGCGCTCCAAATATCCACTTGCAGATTCTACCAAAAGAGTGTTTCAAAACTGCTCTATGAAAAGCAAGCTTCAACACTGTGAGTAGAATGCACTCATCACAAAGAAGTTTCTGAGAATGCTTCTGTCTGGTTCTTATGTGAAGATATTTCCTTTTCCAACATAGGCCTCAAAGCGCTCCAAGTAAACACTTGCAGATTCTACAAAAGGAGTGTTTCAAAACTGCTATTTTGAGAGGAACGTTCAAGTCTGTGAGTTGAATGCACTCATTACACAGAAGTTTCTGAGAATGCTTCCGTCTAGTTGTTATGTGAAGATATTTCCTTTTCCAGCATAGGCCTCAAAACGCTCCAAATATCCCCTTGCAGATTTTACAAAAAGAGTGTTTCAAAAGTGTTCTATCATAAGGAAGGTTCAACTCCGTGAGTTGAATGAAGGCATCGTGAAGAACTTTCTGAGAATGCTTCTCTGTAGTTTTTAGGTGAAGATATTCCATATCCCAGCACAGGCCTCGAAGTGCTCCAAATAACCACTTGCAGATTTTAGCAAAAGTGTGTTTCAAAACTGCTCTTTCTACAGGTAAGTTCAAGTCTGTGAGTTGAATGCACTCAACACAAAGAAGTTTCTGAGAATGCTTCTGTTCAGTTTTTATGTGAAGATATTTTCTTTTCCAGCATAGGCCTCAAACGGCTCCAAATATCCACTTGCAGATTCTACAAAAAGAGTGTTTCCAAACTTCTCTATCAATTGGTAGGTTCAACTCTGTGAGTTGAATGAACTCATCATGAAGAAGTTTCTGAGAATCCTTCTCTCTAGTTTTCATGTGAAGATATTTCCTTTTCCAACATGGGCCTCAAGGTGCACCGAATAAATACTTGCAGATCCTACAAACGTAATGTTTCAAAACTGTTCTATCCAAAGGAACGTTCAAGTCTGTGAGTTGAATACACTCATTGCAAAGAAGTTTCTCAGAATGCTTCTGTCTAGTTTTTAGGTGAAGAGATTTCATGTCCCAGCATAGGCCTCAAAGCGCTCCAAATATCCACTTGAAGATTCTATAAGAAGAGTGTCTCCAAACTGCTCTTTCCAAAGGAAGCTTCAAGTCTGTGAGTTGAATGCACTCATCACAAAGAAGTTTCTGAGAAGGCTTCTGTCTAGTTTTTATATGAAGATATTTCCTTTTCCAACAGAGGCCTCAAAGCGCTCCAAATAAACACATGCAGATTCTACAAAAGGAGTGTTTCAAAACTTTTCTATCAAAGGGAACATTCAAGTCTGTGAGTTGAATGCACTCATCACACAGAAGTTTCTCAGAATGCTTCTGTCTAGTTTTAAGGTGAAGAGATTTCATTTCCCAGCATAGGCCTCAAAGCGCTCCAAATATCCCCTTGCAGATTCTACGAAAGGAGTGTTTCAAAGCTGCTCTTTCAAAAGCAAGGTTCAAGTCTGTTTGTTGAATGCACTCATCAGAAAGAAGTTTCTGAGAATGGTTCTGTCTAGTTCTTACGTGAAGATATTTCCTTTTCCAGCTTAGGCCACAAAGCGCTCCAAATAAACACTTGCAAATTCTACAAAAGGAGTGTTTCAAAAGAGTCCTATCAAAAGGAACGTTCAAGTCTGTGAGTTGAATGCACTTATCATACAGAAGTTTCCTGGAATGCCTCTGTCTAGTTTTTATGTGAAGACACTTCCTTTTCAAGCATAGGCCTCAAAGCGCTCCAAATATCCACTTGCAGATTCTACCAAAAGAGTGTTTCAAAACTGCTCTATGAAAAGCAAGCTTCAACACTGTGAGTAGAATGCACTCATCACAAAGAAGTTTCTGAGAATGCTTCTGTCTGGTTCTTATGTGAAGATATTTCCTTTTCCAACATAGGCCTCAAAGCGCTCCAAATAAACACTTGCAGATTCTACAAAAGGAGTGTTTCAAAACTGCTCTTTTGAGAGGAACGTTCAAGTCTGTGAGTTGAATGCACTCATCACACAGAAGTTTCTGGGAATGCTTCCGTCTAGTTGTTATGTGAAGATATTTCCTTTTCCAGCATAGGCCTCAAAACGCTCCAAATATCCCCTTGCAGATTTTACAAAAAGAGTGTTTCAAAAGTGTTCTATCATAAGGAAGGTTCAACTCCGTGAGTTGAATGAAGGCATCGTGAAGAACTTTCTGAGAATGCTTCTCTGTAGTTTTTAGGTGAAGATATTCCATATCCCAGCACAGGCCTCGAAGCGCTCCAAATAACCACTTGCAGATTTTAGCAAAAGAGTGTTTCAAAACTGCTCTTTCTACAGGTAAGTTCAAGTCTGTGAGTTGAATGCACTCAACACAAAGAAGTTTCTGAGAATGCTTCTGTTCAGTTTTTATGTGAAGATATTTTCTTTTCCAGCATAGGCCTCAAACGGCTCCAAATATCCACTTGCAGATTCTACAAAAAGAGTGTTTCCAAACTTCTCTATCCATTGGTAGGTTCAACTCTGTGAGATGAATGAACTCATCACGAAGAAGTTTCTGAGAATCCTTCTCTCTAGTTTTCATGTGAAGATATTTCCTTTTCCAACATAGGCCTCAAGGTGCTCCGAATAAACACTTGCAGATTCTACAAAAGTAATGTTTCAAAACTGTTCTATCCAAAGGAACGTTCAAGTCTGTGAGTTGAATGCACTCATTACAAAGAAGTTTCTCAGAATGCTTCTGTCTAGTTTTTAGGTGAAGAGATTTCATGTCCCAGCATAGGCCTCAAAGCGCTCCAAATATCCACTTGAAGATTCTATAAGAAGAGTGTCTCCAAACTGCTCTTTCCAAAGGAAGCTTCAAGTCTGTGAGTTGAATGCACTCATCACAAAGAAGTTTCTGAGAAGGCTTCCGTCTAGTTTTTATATGAAGATATTTCCTTTTCCAACAGAGGCCTCAAAGCGCTCCAAATAAACACATGCAGATTCTACAAAAGGAGTGTTTCAAAACTGTTCTATCAAAGGGAACATTCAAGTCTGTGAGTTGAATGCACTCATCACACAGAAGTTTCTCAGAATGCTTCTGTCTAGTTTTAAGGTGAAGAGATTTCATTTCCCAGCATAGGCCTCAAAGCGCTCCAAATATCCCCTTGCAGATTCTACGAAAGGAGTGTTTCAAAGCTGCTCTTTCAAAAGCAAGGTTCAAGTCTGTGTGTTGAATGCACTCATCAGAAAGAAGTTTCTGAGAATGCTTCTGTCTAGTTCTTACGTGAAGATATTTCCTTTTCCAGCTTAGGCCCTAAAGCGCTCCAAATAAACACTTGCAAATTCTACAAAAGGAGTGTTTCAAAAGAGTCCTATCAAAAGGAACGTTCAAGTCTGTGAGTTGAATGCACTTATCATACAGATGTTTCCTGGAATGCTTCTGTCTAGTTTTTATGTGAAGACATTTCCTTTTCCAGCATAGGCCTCAAAGCACTCCAAATATCCACTTGCAGATTCTACAAAAAGAGTGTTTCCAAACTTCTCTATCAACTGGTAGGTTCAACTCTGTGAGTTGAATGAACTCATCACGAAGAAGTTTCTGAGAATCCTTCTCTCTAGTTTTCATGTGAAGGTATTTCCTTTTCCAACATAGGCCTCAAGGTGCTCCGAATAAACACTTGCAGATTCTACAAACGTAATGTTTCAAAACTGTTCTATCCAAAGGAACGTTCAAGTCTGTGAGTTGAATGCACTCATTGCAAAGCAGTTTCTCAGAATGCTTCTGTCTAGTTTTCAGGTGAAGAGATTTCATGTCCCAGCATAGGCCTCAAAGCGCTCCATATATCCACTTGAAGATTCTATAAGAAGAGTGTCTCCAAACTGCTCTTTCCAAAGGAAGCTTCAAGTCTGTGAGTTGAATGCACTCATCACAAAGAAGTTTCTGAGAAGGCTCCCGTCTACTTTTTATATGAAGATATTTCCTTTTCCAACAGAGGCCTCAAAGCGCTCCAAATAAACACATGCAGATTCTACAAAAGGAGTGTTTCAAAACTGTTCTATCGAAGGGAACGTTCAAGTCTGTGAGTTGAATGCACTCATCACACAGAAGTTTCTCAGAATGCTTCTGTCTAGTTTTTAGGTGAGGAGATTTCATTTCCCAGCATAGGCCTCAAAGCGCTCCAAATATCCCCTTGCAGATTGTACGAAAAGTGTGTTTCAAAGCTGCCCTTTCAAAAGCAAAGTTCAAGTCTGTGTGTTGAATGCACTCATCAGAAAGAAGTTTCTGAGAATGCTTCTGTCTAGTTCTTACGGGAAGATATTTCCTTTTCCAGCTTAGGCCCCAAAGTGCTCCAAATAAACACTTGCAAATTCTACAAAAGGATTGTTTCAAAAGAGTCCTTTAAAAAGGAACGTTCATGTCTGTGAGTTGAATGCACTCATCAGACAGAAGTTTCTGAGAATGCTTCCGTCTAGTTGTTATGTGAAGATATTTCCTTTTCCAGCATAGGCCTCAAAACGCTCCAAATATCCCCTTGCAGATTCTACAAAAAGAGTGTTTCAAAAGTGTTCTATCTTAAGGAAGGTTCAACTCCGTGAGTTGAATGAAGGCATCGTGAAGAACTTTCTGAGAATGCTTCTCTGTAGTTTTTAGGTGAAGATATTCCATATCCAAGCACAGGTCTCGAAGTGCTCCAAATAACCACTTGCAGATTTTAGCAAAAGAGTGTTTCAAAACTACTCTTCCTATAGGTAATTTCAAGTCTGTGAGTTGAATGCAGTCAACACAAAGAAGTTTCTGAGAATGCTTCTGTTCAGTTTTTATGTGCAGATATTTCCTTTTCCAGCATAGGCCTCAAACGGCTCCAAATATCCATTTGCAGATTCTACAAAAAGAGTGTTTCCAAACTTCTCTATCAATTGGTAGGTTCAACTCTGTGAGTTGAATCAACTCATCACGAAGAAGTTTCCGAGAATCCTTCTCTCTAGTTTTCATGTGAAGATATTTCCTTTTCCAACATAGGCCTCAAGGTGCTCCGAATAAACACTTGCAGATTCTACAAACGTAATGTTTCAAAACTGTTCTATCCAAAGGAACGTTTAAGTCTGTGAGTTGAATGCACTCATTGCAAAGAAGTTTCTCAGAATGCTTCTGTCTAGTTTTCAGGTCAAGAGATTTCATGTCCCAGCATAGGCCTCAAAGCGCTCCAAATATCCACTTGAAGATTCTATAAGAAGAGTGTCTCCAAACTGCTCTTTCCAAAGGAAGCTTCAAGTCTGTGAGTTGAATGCACTCATCACAAAGAAGTTTCTGAGAAGGCTCCCGTCTAGTTTTTATATGAAGATATTTCCTTTTCCAACAGAGGCCTCAAAGCGCTCCAAATTAACACTTGCAGATTCTACAAAAGGAGTGTTTCAAAACTGCTCTTTCGAGAGGAACGTTCAAGTCTGTGAGTTGAATGCACTCATCACACAGAAGTTTCTGAGAATGCTTCCGTCTAGTTGTTATGTGAAGATATTTCCTTTTCCAGCATAGGCCTCAAAACGCTCCAAATATCCCCTTGCAGACTCTACCAAAAGTGTGTTTCAAAAGTGTTCTATCATAAGGAAGGTTCAACTCCATGAGTTGAATGAAGGCATCGTGAAGAACTTTCTGAGAATGCTTCTCTGTAGTTTTTAGGTGAAGATATTCCATATCCCAGCACAGGCCTCAAAGTGCTCCAAAGAACCACTTACAGATTTTAGCAAAAGAGTGTTTCAAAACTGCTCTTTCTGTAGGTAAGTTCAAGTCTGTGAGTTGAATGCACTCAACACAAAGAAGTTTCTGAGAATGCTTCTGTTCAGTTTTTATGTGAAGATATTTCCTTTTCCAGCATAGGCCTCAAACGGCTCCAAATATCCACTTGCAGATTCTACAAAAAGAGTGTTTCCAAACTTCTCTATCGATTGGTAGGTTCAACCCTGTGAGTTGAATGAACTCATCACGAAGAAGTTTCTGAGAATCTTTCTCTCTAGTTTTCATGTGAAGATATTTCCTTTGCAACGTAGGCCTCAAGGTGCTCCGAATAAACACTTGCAGATTCTACAAACGTGATGTTTCAAAACTGTTCTATCCAAAGGAACGTTCAAGTCTGTGAGTTGAATGCACTCATTGCAAAGAAGTTTCTCAGAATGCTTCTGTCTAGTTTTTAGGTGAAGAGATTTCATGTCCCAGCATAGGCCTCAAAGCGCTCCAAATATCCACTTGAAGATTCTGTAAGAAGAGTGTCTCCAAACTGCTCTTTCCAAAGGAAGCTTCAAGTCTGTGAGTTGAATGCACTCATCACAAAGAAGTTTCTGAGAAGGCTTCCGTCTAGTTTTTATATGAAGATATTTCCTTTTCCAACAGAGGCCTCAAAGCGCTCCAAATAAACAGATGCAGATTCTACAAAAGGAGTGTTTCAAAACTGTTCTATCAAAGGGAACGTTCAAGTCTTTGAGTTGAATGCACTCATCACACAGAAGTTTCTCAGAATGCTTCTGTCTAGTTTTTAGGTGAGGAGATTTCATTTCCCAGCATAGGCCTCAAAGCGCTCCAAATAGCCCCTTGCAGATTGTACGAAAAGAGTGTTTCAAAGCTGCTCTTTCAAAAGCAAAGTTCAAGTCTGTGTGTTGAATGCACTCATCAGAAAGAAGTTTCTGAGAATGCTTCTGTCTAGTTCTTACGTGAAGATATTTCCTTTTCCAGCTTAGGCCCCAAAGTGCTCCAAATAAACACTTGCAAATTCTACAAAAGGTGTGTTTCAAAAGAGTCCTATCAAAAGGAACGTTCAAGTCTGTGAGTTGAATGCACTTATCATACAGAAGTTTCTTGGAATGCTTCTGTCTATTTTTTATGTGAAGACACTTCCTTTTCCAGCATAGGCCTCAAAGCGCTCCAAATATCCACTTGCAGATTCTACCAAAAGAGTGTTTCAAAACTGCTCTATCAAAAGCAAACTTCAACACTGTGAGTAGAATGCACTCATCACAAAGAAGTTTCTGAGAATGCTTCTGTCTGGTTCTTATGTGAAGATATTTCCTTTTCCAACATAGGCCTCAAATCGCTCCAAATAAACACTTGCAGATTCTACAAAAGGAGTGTTTCAAAACTGCTCTTTCGAGAGGAACGTTCAAGTCTGTGAGTTGAATGCACTCATCACACAGAAGTTTCTGAGAATGCTTCCGTATAGTTGTTATGTGAAGATATTTCCTTTTCCAGCATAGGCCTCGAAACGCTCCAAATATCCCCTTGCAGATTCTACAAAAAGAGTGTTTCAAAAGTGTTCTATCATAAGGAAGGTTCAACTCCGTGAGTTGAATGAAGACATCGTGAAGAACTTTCTGAGAATGCTTCTCTGTAGTTTTTAGTTGAAGATATTCCATATCCCAGAACAGGCCTCGAAGTGCTCCAAATAACCACTTGCAGATTTTAGCAAAAGAGTGTTTCAAAACTGCTCTTTCTATAGGTAAGTTCAAGTCTGTGAGTTGAATGCACTCAACACAAAGAAGTTTCTGAGAATGCTTCTGTTCAGTTTTTATGTGAAGATATTTCCTTTTCCAGCATAGGCCTCAAACGGCTCCAAATATCCACTTGCAGATTCTACAAAAAGAGTGTTTCCAAACTTCTCTATCAATTGGTAGGTTCAACTCTGTGAGTTGAATGAACTCATCATGAAGAAGTTTCTGAGAATCCTTCTCTCTAGTTTTCATGTGAAGATATTTCCTTTTCCAACATAGGCCTCAAGTTGCTCCGAATAAACACTTGCAGATTCTACAAACGTGATGTTTCAAAACTGTTCTATCCAAAGGAACGTTCAAGTCTGTGAGTTGAATGCACTCATTGCAAAGAAGTTTCTCAGAATGCTTCTGTCTAGTTTTTAGGTGAAGAGATTTCATGTCCCAGCCTAGGCCTCAAAGCGCTCCAAATATCCACTTGAAGATTCTATAAGAAGAGTGTCTCCAAACTGCTCTTTCCAAAGGAAGCTTCAAGTCTGTGAGTTGAATGCACTCATCACAAAGAAGTTTCTGAGAAGGCTTCCGTCTAGTTTTTATATGAAGATATTTCCTTTTCCAACAGAGGCCTCAAAGCGCTCCAAATAAACACATGCAGATTCTACAAAAGGAGTGTTTCAAAACTGTTCTATCAAAGGGAACGTTCAAGTCTGTGAGTTGAATGCACTCATCACACAGAAGTTTCTCAGAATGCTTCTGTCTAGTTTTTAGGTGAGGAGATTTCATTTCCCAGCATAGGCCTCAAAGCGCTCCAAATATCCCCTTGCAGATTGTACGAAAAGAGTGTTTCAAAGCTGCTCTTTCAAAAGCAAAGTTCAAGTCTGTGTGTTGAATGCACTCATCAGAAAGAAGTTTCTGAGAATGCTTCTGTCTAGTTCTTACGTGAAGATATTTCCTTTTCCAGCTTAGGCCCCAAAGTGCTCCAAATAAACACTTGAAAATTCTACAAAAGGTGTGTTTCAAAAGAGTCCTATCAAAAGGAACGTTCAAGTCTGTGAGTTGAATGCACTTATCATACAGAAGTTTCTCAGAATGCTTCTGTCTAGTTTTTAGGTGAGGAGATTTCATTTCCCAGCACAGGCCTCAAAGCGCTCCAAATATCCCCTTGCAGATTCTACGAAAAGAGTGTTTCAAAGCTTCTCTATCAAAAGCAAACTTCAACTCTGTGAGTTGAATGCACTCATCACAAAGAAGTTTCTGAGAATGCTTCTGTCTGGTTCTTATGTGAAGATATTTCCTTTTCCAACATAGGCCTCAAGGTGCTCCGAATAAACACTTGCAGATTCTACAAACGTGATGTTTCAAAAGTGTTCTATCCAATGGAACGTTCAAGTCTGTGAGTTGAATGCACTCATCACAAAGAAGTTTCTGAGAATGCTTCTGTCTTGTTCTTATGTGAAGATATTTCCTTTTCCAACATAGGCCTCAAAGCGCTCCAAATAAACACTTGCAGATTCTACAAAAGGAGTGTTTCAAAACTGCTCTTTCGAGAGGAACTTTCAAGTCTGTGAGTTGAATGCACTCATCACACAGAAGTTTCTGAGAATGCTTCCGTCTAGTTGTTATGTGAAGATATTTCCTTTTCCAGCATAGGCCTCAAAACGCTCCAAATATCCCCTTGAAGATTCTACAAAAAGTGTGTTTCAAAAGTGTTCTATCATAAGGAAGGTTCAAATCCGTGAGTTGAATGAAGGCATCGTGAAGAACTTTCTGAGAATGCTTCTCTGTAGTTTTTAGGTGAAGGTATTCCACATCCCAGCACAGGCCTCGAAGTGCTCCAAATAACCACTTGCAGATTTTAGCAAAAGAGTGTTTCAAAACTGCTCTTTCTATAGGTAAGTTCAAGTCTGTGAGTTGAATGCACTCAACACAAAGAAGTTTCTGAGAATGCTTCTATTCAGTTTTTATGTGAAGATATTTCCTTTTCCAGCCTAGGCCTCAAACGGCTCCAAATATCCACTTGCAGATTCTACAGAAAGAGTGTTTCCAATCTTCTCTATCAATTGGTAGGTTCAACTCTGTGAGTTGAATGAACTCATCACGAAGAAGTTTCTGAGAATCCTTCTCTCTAGTTTTCATGTGAAGTTATTTCCTTTTCCAACATAGGCCTCAAAGTGCTCCGAATAAACACTTGCAGATTCTACAAACGTGATGTTTCAAAACTGTTCTATCCAAAGGAACGTTCAAGTCTGTGAGTTGAATGCACTCATTGCAAAGAAGCTTCTCAGAATCCTTCTGTCTAGTTTTTAGGTGAAGAGATTTCATGTCCCAGCATAGGCCTCAAAGCGCTCCAAATATCCACTTGAAGATTCTATAAGAAGAGTGTCTCCAAACTCCTCTTTCCAAAGGAAGCTTCAAGTCTGTGAGTTGAATGCACTCATCACAAAGAAGTTTCTGAGAATGCTTCTGTCTGGTTCTTATGTGAAGATATTTCCTTTTCCAACATAGGCCTCAAGGTGCTCCGAATAAACACTTGCAGATTCTACAAACGTGATGTTTCAAAACTGTTATATCCAAAGGAACGTTCAAGTCTGTGAGTTGAATGCACTCATTGCAAAGAAGTTTCTCAGAATGCTTCTGTCTAGTTTTTAGGTGAAGAGATTTCATGTCCCAGCATAGGCCTCAAAGCGCTCCAAATATCCACTTGAAGATTCTGTAAGAAGAGTGTCTCCAAACTGCTCTTTCCAAAGGAAGCTTCAAGTCTGTGAGTTGAATGCACTCATCACAAAGAAGTTTCTGAGAAGGCTTCCGTCTAGTTTTTATATGAAGATATTTCCTTTTCCAACAGAGGCCTCAAAGTGCTCCAAATAAACACATGCAGATTCTACAAAAGGAGTGTTTCAAAACTGTTCTATCAAAGGGAACGTTCAAGTCTGTGAGTTGAATGCACTCATCACACAGAAGTTTCTCAGAATGCTTCTGTCTAGTTTTTAGGTGAGGAGATTTCATTTCCCAGCATAGGCCTCAAAGCGCTCCAAATATCCCCTTGCAGATTGTACGAAAAGAGTGTTTCAAAGCTGCTCTTTCAAAAGCAAAGTTCAAGACTGTGTGTTGAATGCACTCATCAGAAAGAAGTTTCTGAGAATGCTTCTGTCTAGTTCTTACCTGAAGATATTTCCTTTTCCAGCTTAGGCCCCAAAGTGCTCCAAATAAACAGTTGCAAATTCTACAAAAGGTGTGTTTCAAAAGAGTCCTGTCAAAAGGAACGTTCAAGTCTGTGAGTTGAATGCACTTATCATACAGAAGTTTCCTGGAATGCTTCTGTCTAGTTTTTATGTGAAGACACTTCCTTTTCCAGCACAGGCCTCAAAGCTCTCCAAATATCCACTTACAGATCTACCAAAAGAGTGTTTCAAAACTGCTCTATCAAAAGCAAACTTAAACTCTGTGAGTTGAATGCACTCATCACAAAGAAGTTTCTGAGAATGCTTCTGTCTGGTTCTTATGTGAAGATATTTCCTTTTCCTACATAGGCCTCAAGGTGCTCCGAATAAACACTTGCAGATTCTACAAACGTGATGTTTCAAAACTGCTCTTTTGAGAGGAACGTTCAAGTCTGTGAGTTGAATGCACTCATTGCAAAGAAGTTTCTCAGAATGCTTCTGTCTAGTTTTTAGGTGAAGAGATTTCATGTCCCAGCATAGGCCTCAAAGCGCTCCAAATATCCACTTGAAGATTCTATAAGAAGAGTGTCTCCAAACTGCTCTTTCCAAAGGAAGCTTCAAGTCTGTGAGTTGAATGCACTCATCACAAAGAAGTTTCTGAGAAGGCTTCCGTCTAGTTTTTATATGAAGATATTTCCTTTTCCATCAGAGGCCTCAAAGCGCTCCAAATAAACACATGCAGATTCTACAAAAGCAGTGTTTCAAAACTGTTCTATCAAAGGGAACGTTCAAGTCTGTGAGTTGAATGCACTCATCACACAGAAGTTTCTCAGAATGCTTCGGTCTAGTTTTTAGGTGAGGAGATTTCATTTCCCAGCATAGGCCTCAAAGCGCTCCAAATATCCCCTTGCAGATTGTACGAAAAGAGTGTTTCAAAGCTGCTCTTTCAAAAGCAAAGTTGAAGTCTGTGTGTTGAATGCACTCATCAGAAAGAAGTTTCTGAGAATGCTTCTGTCTAGTTCATACGTGAAGATATTTCCTTTTCCAGCTTAGGCCCCAAAGTGCTCCAAATAAACACTTACAAATTCTACAAAAGGTGTGTTTCAAAAGAGTCCTATCAAAAGGAACGTTCAAGTCTGTGAGTTGAATGCACTTATCATACAGAAGTTTCCTGGAATGCTTCTGTCTAGTTTTTATGTGAAGACACTTCCTTTTCCAGCATAGGCCTCAAAGCGCTCCAAATATCCACTTGCAGATTCTACCAAAAGAGTGTTTCATAACTGCTCTATCAAAAGCAAACTTCAACACTGTGAGTAGAATGCACTCATCACAGAGAAGTTTCTGAGAATACTTCTGTCTGGTTCTTATGTGAAGATATTTCCTTTTCCAACATAGGCCTCAAATCGCTCCAAATAAACACTTGCAGATTCTACAAAAGGAGTGTTTCAAAACTGCTCTTTCGTGAGGAACGTTCAAGTCTGTGAGTTGAATGCACTCATCACACAGAAGTTTCTGAGAATGCTTCCGTCTAGTTGTTATGTGAAGATATTTCCTTTTCCAGCATAGGCCTCAAAACGCTCCAAATATCCCCTTGCAGACTCTACAAAAAGTGTGTTTCAAAAGTGTTCTATCATTAGGAAGGTTCAACTCCGTGAGTTGAATGAAGGCATCGTGAAGAACTTTCTGAGAATGCTTCTCTGTAGTTTTTAGGTGAAGATATTCCATATCCAAGCACAGGCCTCGAAGTGCTCCAAATAACCACTTGCAGATTTTAGCAAAAGAGTGTTTCAAAACTGCTCTTTCTATAGGTAAGTTCAAGTCTGTGAGTTGAATGCACTCAACACAAAGAAGTTTCTGAGAATGCTTCTGTTCAATTTTTATGTGAAGATATTTCCTTTTCCAGCATAGGCCTCAAACGGCTCCAAATATCCACTTGCAGATTCTACAAAAAGAGTGTTTCGAAACTTCTCTATCAATTGGTAGGTTCAACTCTGTGAGTTGAATGAACTCATCATGAAGAAGATTCTGAGAATCCTTCTCTCTAGTTTTCATGTGAAGATATTTCATTTTCCAACATAGGCCTCAAGGTGCTCCGAATACACACTTGCAGATTCTACAAACGTGATGTTTCAAAACTGTTCTATCCAAAGGAACGTTCAAGTCTGTGAGTTGAATGCACTCATTGCAAAGAAGTTTCTCAGAATGCTTCTGTCTAGTTTTTAGGTGAAGAAATTTCATGTCGCAGCATAGGCCTCAAAGCGCTCCAAATATCCACTTGAAGATTCTATAAGAAGATTGTCTCCAAACTGCTCTTTCCAAAGGAAGCTTCAAGTCTGTGTGTTGAATGCACTCATCACAAAGAAGTTTCTGAGAATGCTTCCGTCTAGTTGTTATGTGAAGATATTTCCTTTTCCAGCATAGGCCTCAAAACGCTCCAAATATCCCCTTGCAGATTTTACAAAAAGAGTGTTTCAAAAGTGTTCTATCATAAGGAAGGTTCAACTCCGTGAGTTGAATGAAGGCATCGTGAAGAACTTTCTGAGAATGCTTCTCTGTAGTTTTTAGGTGAAGATATTCCATATCCCAGCACAGGCCTCGAAGTGCTCCAAATAACCACTTGCAGATTTTAGCAAAAGAGTGTTTCAAAACTGCTCTTTCTACAGGTAAGTTCAAGTCTGTGAGTTGAATGCACTCAACACAAAGAAGTTTCTGAGAATGCTTCTGTTCAGTTTTTATGTGAAGATATTTTCTTTTCCAGCATAGGCCTCAAACGGCTCCAAATATCCACTTGCACATTCTACAAAAAGAGTGTTTCCAAACTTCTCTATCAATTGGTAGGTTCAACTCTGTGAGTTGAATGAACTCATCATGAAGAAGTTTCTGAGAATCCTTCTCTCTAGTTTTCATGTGAAGATATTTCCTTTTCCAACATAGGCCTCAAGGTGCTCCGAATAAACACTTGCAGATATTACAAACGTAATGTTTCAAAACTGTTCTATCCAAAGGAACGTTCAAGTCTGTGAGTTGATTGCACTCATCACACAGAAGTTTCTCAGAATGCTTCTGTCTAGTTTTTAGGTGAGGAGATTTCATTTCCCAGCATAGGCCTCAAAGCGCTCCAAATATCCCCTTGCAGATTGTACGAAAAGAGTGTTTCAAAGCTGCCCTTTCAAAAGCAAAGTTCAAGTCTGTGTGTTGAATGCACTCATCAGAAAGAAGTTTCTGAGAATGCTTCTGTCTAGTTCTTACGGGAAGATATTTCCTTTTCCAGCTTAGGCCCCAAAGTGCTCCAAATAAACACTTGCAAATTCTACAAAAGGATTGTTTCAAAAGAGTCGTATCAAAAGGAACGTTCATGTCTGTGAGTTGAATGCACTCATCAGACAGAAGTTTCTGAGAATGCTTCCGTCTAGTTGTTATGTGAAGATATTTCCTTTTCCAGCATAGGCCTCAAAACGCTCCAAATATCCCCTTGCAGATTCTACAAAAAGAGTGTTTCGAAAGTGTTCTATCTTAAGGAAGGTTCAACTCCGTGAGTTGAATGAAGGCATCGTGAAGAACTTTTTGAGAATGCTTCTCTGTAGTTTTTAAGTGAAGATATTCCATATCCAAGCACAGGCCTCGAAGTGCTCCAAATAACCACTTGCAGATTTTAGCAAAAGAGTGTTTCAAAACTGCTCTTCCTATAGGTAAGTTCAAGTCTGTGAGTTGAATGCAGTCAACACAAAGAAGTTTCTGAGAATGCTTCTGTTCAGTTTTTATGTGCAGATATTTCCTTTTCCAGCATAGGCCTCAAACGGCTCCAAATATCCATTTGCAGATTCTACAAAAAGAGTGTTTCCAAACTTCTCTATCAATTGGTAGGTTCAACTCTGTGAGTTGAATGAACACATCATGAAGAAGTTTCTGAGAATCCTTCTCTCTAGTTTTCATGTGAAGATATTTCCTTTTCCAACATGGGCCTCAAGGTGCTCCGAATAAACACTTGCAGATTCTACAAACGTAATGTTTCAAAACTGTTCTATCCAAAGGAACGTTCAAGTCTGTGAGTTGAATGCACTCATTGCAAAGAAGTTTCTCAGAATGCTTCTGTCTAGTTTTTAGGTGAAGAGATTTCATGTCCCAGCATAGGCCTCAAAGCGCTCCAAATATACACTTGAAGATTCCATAAGAAGAGTGTCTCCAAACTGCTCTTTCCAAAGGAAGCTTCAAGTCTGTGAGTTGAATGCACTCATCACAAAGAAGTTTCTGAGAAGGCTTCCGTCTAGTTTTTATATGAAGATATTTCCTTTTCCAACAGAGGCCTCAAAGCGCTCCAAATAAACACATGCAGATTCTACAAAAGGAGTGTTTCAAAACTGTTCTATCAAAAGGAACGTTCAAGTCTGTGAGTTGAATACACTCATCACACAGAAGTTTCTCAGAATGCTTCTGTCTAGTTTTTAGGTGAAGAGATTTCATTTCCCAGCGTAGGCCTCAAAGCGCTCCAAATATCCCTTTGCAGATTGTACGAAAAGAGTGTTTCAAAGCTGCTCTTTCAAAAGCAAGGTTCAAGTCTGTGTGTTGAATGCACTCATCAGAAAGAAGTTTCTGAGAATGCTTCTGTCTAGTTCTTACGTGAAGATATTTCCTTTTCCAGCTTAGGCCCCAAAGTGCTCCAAATAAACACTTGCAAATTCTACAAAAGGTGTGTTTCAAAAGTGTCCCATCAAAAGGAACGTTCAAGTCTGTGAGTTGAATGCACTTATCATACAGAAGTTTCCTGGAATGCTTCTGTCTAGTTTTTATGTGAAGACACTTCCTTTTCAAGCATAGGCCTCAAAGCGCTCCAAATATCCACTTGCAGATTCTACCAAAAGAGTGTTTCAAAACTGCTCTATGAAAAGCAAGCTTCAACACTGTGAGTAGAATGCACTCATCACAAAGAAGTTTCTGAGAATGCTTCTGTCTGGTTCTTATGTGAAGATATTTCCTTTTCCAACGTAGGCCTCAAAGCGCTCCAAGTAAACACTTGCAGATTCTACAAAAGGAGTGTTTCAAAACTGCTCTTTTGAGAGGAACGTTCAAGTCTCTGAGTTGAATGCACTCATCACACAGAAGTTTCTGAGAATGCTTCCGTCTAGTTGTTATGTGAAGATATTTCCTTTTCCAGCATAGGCCTCAAAACGCTCCAAATATCCCCTTGCAGATTTTACAAAAAGAGTGTTTCAAAAGTGTTCTATCATAAGGAAGGTTCAACTCCGTGAGTTGAATGAAGGCATCGTGAAGAACTTTCTGAGAATGCTTCTCTGTAGTTTTTAGGTGAAGATATTCCATATCCCAGCACAGGCCTAGAAGTGCTCCAAATAACCACTTGCAGATTTTAGCAAAACAGTGTTTCAAAACTGCTTTTTCTACAGGTAAGTTCAAGTCTGTGAGTTGAATGCACTCAACACAAAGAAGTTTCTGAGAATGCTTCTGTTCAGTTTTTATGTGAAGATATTTCCTTTTCCAGCATAGGCCTCAAACGGCTCCAAATATCCACTTGCAGATTCTACAAAAAGAGTGTTTCCAAACTTCTCTATCAATTGGTAGGTTCAACTCTGTGAGTTGAATGAACTCATCACGAAGAAGTTTCTGAGAATCCTTCTCTCTAGTTTTCATGTGAAGATATTTCCTTTTCCAACATAGGCCTCAAGGTGCTCCGAATAAACACTTGCAGATTTTACAAACGTAATGTTTCAAAACTGTTCTATCCAAAGGAACGTTCAAGTCTGTGAGTTGAATGCACTCATTGCAAAGAAGTTTCTCAGAATGCTTCCGTCTAGTTTTTAGGTGAAGAGATTTCATGTCCCAGCATAGGCCTCAAAACGCTCCAAATATCCACTTGAAGATTCTATAAGAACAGTGTCTCCAAACTGCTCTTTCCAAAGGAAGCTTCAACTCTGTGAGTTGAATGCACTCATCACAAAGAAGTTTCTGAGAAGGCTTCTGTCTAGTTTTTATATGAAGATATTTCCTTTTCCAACAGAGGCCTCAAAGCGCTCCAAATAAACACATGCAGATTCTACAAAAGGAGTGTTTGAAAACTGTTCTATCAAAGGGAACATTCAAGTCTGTGAGTTGAATGCACTCATCACACAGAAGTTTCTCAGAATGCTTCTGTCTAGTTTTAAGGTGAAGAGATTTCATTTCCCAGCATAGGCCTCAAAGCGCTCCAAATATCCCCTTGCAGATTCTACGAAAGGAGTGTTTCAAAGCTGCTCTTTCAAAAGCAAGGTTCAAGTCTGTGTGTTGAATGCACTCATCAGAAAGAAGTTTCTGAGAATGCTTCTGTCTAGTTCTTACGTGAACATATTTCCTTTTCCAGCTTAGGCCACAAAGCGCTCCAAATAAACACTTGCAAGTTCTACAAAAGGAGTGTTTCAAAAGAGTCCTATCAAAAGGAACGTTCAAGTCTGTGAGTTGAATGCACTTATCATACAGATGTTTCCTGGAATGCTTCTGTCTAGTTTTTATGTGAAGACATTTCCTTTTCCAGCATAGGCCTCAAAGCACTCCAAATATCCACTTGCAGATTCTACAAAAAGAGTGTTTCCAAACTTCTCTATCAACTGGTAGGTTCAACTCTGTGAGTTGAATGAACTCATCATGAAGAAGTTTCCGAGAATCCTTCTCTCTAGTTTTCATGTGAAGATATTTCCTTTTCCAACTTAGGCCTCAAGGTGCTCCGATTAAACACTTGCAGATTCTACAAACGTAATGTTTCAAAACTGTTCTATCCAAAGGAACGTTCAAGTCTGTGAGTTGAATGCACTCATTGCAAAGAAGTTTCTCAGAATGCTTCTGCCTAGTTTTTAGGTGAAGAGATTTCATCTCCCAGCATAGGCCTCAAAGCGCTCCAAATATCCACTTGAAGATTCTATAAGAGGAGTGTCTCCAAACTGCACTTTCCAAAGGAAGCTTCAAGTCTGTGAGTTGAATGCACTCATCACAAAGAAGTTTCTGAGAAGGCTCCCGTCTAGTTTTTATATGAAGATATTTCCTTTTCCAACAGAGGCCTCAAAACGCTCCAAATAAACACATGCAGATTCTACAAAAGGAGTGTTTCAAAACTGTTCTATCGAAGGGAACGTTCAAGTCTGTGAGTTGAATGCACTCATCACACAGAAGTTTCTCAGAATGCTTCTGTCTAGTTTTTAGGTGAGGAGATTTCATTTCCCAGCATAGGCCTCAAAGCGCTCCAAATATCCCCTTGCAGATTGTACGAAAAGTGAGTTTCAAAGCTGCCCTTTCAAAAGCAAAGTTCAAGTCTGTGTGTTGAATGCACTGATCAGAAAGAAGTTTCTGAGAATGCTTCTGTCTAGTTCTTACGGGAAGATATTTCCTTTTCCAGCTTAGGCCCCAAGTGCTCCAAATAAACACTTGCAAATTCTACAAAAGGATTGTTTCAAAAGATTCCTATAAAAAGGAACGTTCATGTCTGTGAGTTGAATGCACTCATCAGACAGAAGTTTCTGAGAATGCTTCCGTCTAGTTGTTATGTGAAGATATTTCCTTTTCCAGCATAGGCCTCAAAACGCTCCAAATATCCCCTTGCAGATTCTACAAAAAGAGTGTTTCAAAAGTGTTCTATCTTAAGGAAGGTTCAACTCTGTGAGTTGAATGAAGGCATCGTGAAGAACTTTCTGAGAATGCTTCTCTGTAGTTTTTAGGTGAAGATATTCCATATCCAAGCACAGGCCTCGAAGTGCTCCAAATAACCACTTGCAGATTTTAGCAAAAGAGTGTTTCAAAACTGCTCTTCCTATAGGTAAGTTCAAGTCTGTGAGTTGAATGCAGTCAACACAAAGAAGTTTCTGAGAATGCTTCTGTTCAGTTTTTATGTGCAGATATTTCCTTTTCCAGCATAGGCCTCAAACGGCTCCAAATATCCATTTGCAGATTCTACAAAAAGAGTGTTTCCAAACTTCTCTATCAATTGGTAGGTTCAACTCTGTGAGTTGAATGAACACATCATGAAGAAGTTTCTGAGAATCCTTCTCTCTAGTTTTCATGTGAAGATATTTCCTTTTCCAACATGGGCCTCAAGGTGCTCCGAATAAACACTTGCAGATTCTACAAAAGTAATGTTTCAAAACTGTTCTATCCAAAGGAATGTTCAAGTCTGTGAGTTGAATGCACTCATTGCAAAGAAGTTTCTCAGAATGCTTCTGTCTAGTTTTTAGGTGAAGAGATTTCATGTCCCAGCATAGGCCTCAAAGCGCTCCAAATATCCACTTGAAGATTCTATAAGAAGAGTGTCTCCAAACTGCTCTTTCCAAAGGAAGCTTCAAGTCTGTGAGTTGAATGCACTCATCACAAAGAAGTTTCTGAGAAGGCTTCCGTCTAGTTTTTATATGAAGATATTTCCTTTTCCAACAGAGGCCTCAAAGCGCTCCAAATAAACACATGCAGATTCTACAAAAGGAGTGTTTCAAAACTGTTCTATCAAAAGGAACGTTCAAGTCTGTGAGTTGAATACACTCATCACACAGAAGTTTCTCAGAATGCTTCTGTCTAGTTTTTAGGTGAAGAGATTTCATTTCCCAGCATAGGCCTCAAAGCGCTCCAAATATCCCTTTGCAGATTGTACGAAAAGAGTGTTTCAAAGCTGCTCTTTCAAAAGCAAGGTTCAAGTCTGTGTGTTGAATGCACTCGTCAGAAAGAAGTTTCTGAGAATGCTTCTGTCTAGTTCTTACGTGAAGATATTTCCTTTTCCAGCTTAGGCCCCAAAGTGCTCCAAATAAACACTTGCAAATTCTACAAAAGGTGTGTTTCAAAAGAGTCCCATCAAAAGGAACGTTGAAGTCTGTGAGTTGAATGCACTTATCATACAGAAGTTTCCTGGAATGCTTCTGTCTAGTTTTTATGTGAAGACACTTCCTTTTCAAGCATAGGCCTCAAAGCGCTCCAAATATCCACTTGCAGATTCTACCAAAAGAGTGTTTCAAAACTGCTCTATGAAAAGCAAGCTTCAACACTGTGAGTAGAATGCACTCATCACAAAGAAGTTTCTGAGAATGCTTCTGTCTGGTTCTTATGTGAAGATATTTCCTTTTCCAACATAGGCCTCAAAGCGCTCCAAGTAAACACTTGCAGATTCTACAAAAGGAGTGTTTCAAAACTGCTATTTTGAGAGGAACGTTCAAGTCTGTGAGTTGAATGCACTCATTACACAGAAGTTTCTGAGAATGCTTCCGTCTAGTTGTTATGTGAAGATATTTCCTTTTCCAGCATAGGCCTCAAAACGCTCCAAATATCCCCTTGCAGATTTTACAAAAAGAGTGTTTCAAAAGTGTTCTATCATAAGGAAGGTTCAACTCCGTGAGTTGAATGAAGGCATCGTGAAGAACTTTCTGAGAATGCTTCTCTGTAGTTTTTAGGTGAAGATATTCCATATCCCAGCACAGGCCTCGAAGTGCTCCAAATAACCACTTGCAGATTTTAGCAAAAGTGTGTTTCAAAACTGCTCTTTCTACAGGTAAGTTCAAGTCTGTGAGTTGAATGCACTCAACACAAAGAAGTTTCTGAGAATGCTTCTGTTCAGTTTTTATGTGAAGATATTTTCTTTTCCAGCATAGGCCTCAAACGGCTCCAAATATCCACTTGCAGATTCTACAAAAAGAGTGTTTCCAAACTTCTCTATCAATTGGTAGGTTCAACTCTGTGAGTTGAATGAACTCATCATGAAGAAGTTTCTGAGAATCCTTCTCTCTAGTTTTCATGTGAAGATATTTCCTTTTCCAACATGGGCCTCAAGGTGCACCGAATAAATACTTGCAGATCCTACAAACGTAATGTTTCAAAACTGTTCTATCCAAAGGAACGTTCAAGTCTGTGAGTTGAATACACTCATTGCAAAGAAGTTTCTCAGAATGCTTCTGTCTAGTTTTTAGGTGAAGGGATTTCATGTCCCAGCATAGGCCTCAAAGCGCTCCAAATATCCACTTGAAGATTCTATAAGAAGAGTGTCTCCAAACTGCTCTTTCCAAAGGAAGCTTCAAGTCTGTGAGTTGAATGCACTCATCACAAAGAAGTTTCTGAGAAGGCTTCTGTCTAGTTTTTATATGAAGATATTTCCTTTTCCAACAGAGGCCTCAAAGCGCTCCAAATAAACACATGCAGATTCTACAAAAGGAGTGTTTCAAAACTTTTCTATCAAAGGGAACATTCAAGTCTGTGAGTTGAATGCACTCATCACACAGAAGTTTCTCAGAATGCTTCTGTCTAGTTTTAAGGTGAAGAGATTTCATTTCCCAGCATAGGCCTCAAAGCGCTCCAAATATCCCCTTGCAGATTCTACGAAAGGAGTGTTTCAAAGCTGCTCTTTCAAAAGCAAGGTTCAAGTCTGTTTGTTGAATGCACTCATCAGAAAGAAGTTTCTGAGAATGGTTCTGTCTAGTTCTTACGTGAAGATATTTCCTTTTCCAGCTTAGGCCACAAAGCGCTCCAAATAAACACTTGCAAATTCTACAAAAGGAGTGTTTCAAAAGAGTCCTATCAAAAGGAACGTTCAAGTCTGTGAGTTGAATGCACTTATCATACAGAAGTTTCCTGGAATGCCTCTGTCTAGTTTTTATGTGAAGACACTTCCTTTTCAAGCATAGGCCTCAAAGCGCTCCAAATATCCACTTGCAGATTCTACCAAAAGAGTGTTTCAAAACTGCTCTATGAAAAGCAAGCTTCAACACTGTGAGTAGAATGCACTCATCACAAAGAAGTTTCTGAGAATGCTTCTGTCTGGTTCTTATGTGAAGATATTTCCTTTTCCAACATAGGCCTCAAAGCGCTCCAAATAAACACTTGCAGATTCTACAAAAGGAGTGTTTCAAAACTGCTCTTTTGAGAGGAATGTTCAAGTCTGTGAGTTGAATGCACTCATCACACAGAAGTTTCTGGGAATGCTTCCGTCTAGTTGTTATGTGAAGATATTTCCTTTTCCAGCATAGGCCTCAAAACGCTCCAAATATCCCCTTGCAGATTTTACAAAAAGAGTGTTTCAAAAGTGTTCTATCATAAGGAAGGTTCAACTCCGTGAGTTGAATGAAGGCATCGTGAAGAACTTTCTGAGAATGCTTCTCTGTAGTTTTTAGGTGAAGATATTCCATATCCCAGCACAGGCCTCGAAGCGCTCCAAATAACCACTTGCAGATTTTAGCAAAAGAGTGTTTCAAAACTGCTCTTTCTACAGGTAAGTTCAAGTCTGTGAGTTGAATGCACTCAACACAAAGAAGTTTCTGAGAATGCTTCTGTTCAGTTTTTATGTGAAGATATTTTCTTTTCCAGCATAGGCCTCAAACGGCTCCAAATATCCACTTGCAGATTCTACAAAAAGAGTGTTTCCAAACTTCTCTATCCATTGGTAGGTTCAACTCTGTGAGATGAATGAACTCATCACGAAGAAGTTTCTGAGAATCCTTCTCTCTAGTTTTCATGTGAAGATATTTCCTTTTCCAACATAGGCCTCAAGGTGCTCCGAATAAACACTTGCAGATTCTACAAAAGTAATGTTTCAAAACTGTTCTATCCAAAGGAACGTTCAAGTCTGTGAGTTGAATGCACTCATTACAAAGAAGTTTCTCAGAATGCTTCTGTCTAGTTTTTAGGTGAAGAGATTTCATGTCCCAGCATAGGCCTCAAAGCGCTCCAAATATCCACTTGAAGATTCTATAAGAAGAGTGTCTCCAAACTGCTCTTTCCAAAGGAAGCTTCAAGTCTGTGAGTTGAATGCACTCATCACAAAGAAGTTTCTGAGAAGGCTTCCGTCTAGTTTTTATATGAAGATATTTCCTTTTCCAACAGAGGCCTCAAAGCGCTCCAAATAAACACATGCAGATTCTACAAAAGGAGTGTTTCAAAACTGTTCTATCAAAGGGAACATTCAAGTCTGTGAGTTGAATGCACTCATCACACAGAAGTTTCTCAGAATGCTTCTGTCTAGTTTTAAGGTGAAGAGATTTCATTTCCCAGCATAGGCCTCAAAGCGCTCCAAATATCCCCTTGCAGATTCTACGAAAGGAGTGTTTCAAAGCTGCTCTTTCAAAAGCAAGGTTCAAGTCTGTGTGTTGAATGCACTCATCAGAAAGAAGTTTCTGAGAATGCTTCTGTCTAGTTCTTACGGGAAGATATTTCCTTTTCCAGCTTAGGCCCTAAAGCGCTCCAAATAAACACTTGCAAATTCTACAAAAGGAGTGTTTCAAAAGAGTCCTATCAAAAGGAACGTTCAAGTCTGTGAGTTGAATGCACTTATCATACAGATGTTTCCTGGAATGCTTCTGTCTAGTTTTTATGTGAAGACATTTCCTTTTCCAGCATAGGCCTCAAAGCACTCCAAATATCCACTTGCAGATTCTACAAAAAGAGTGTTTCCAAACTTCTCTATCAACTGGTAGGTTCAACTCTGTGAGTTGAATGAACTCATCACGAAGAAGTTTCCGAGAATCCTTCTCTCTAGTTTTCATGTGAAGATATTTCCTTTTCCAACATAGGCCTCAAGGTGCTCCGAATAAACACTTGCAGATTCTACAAACGTAATGTTTCAAAACTGTTCTATCCAAAGGAACGTTCAAGTCTGTGAGTTGAATGCACTCATTGCAAAGAAGTTTCTCAGAATGCTTCTGCCTAGTTTTCAGGTGAAGAGATTTCATGTCCCAGCATAGGCCTCAAAGCGCTCCAAATATCCACTTGAAGATTCTATAAGAAGAGTGTCTCCAAACTGCTCTTTCCAAAGGAAGCTTCAAGTCTGTGAGTTGAATGCACTCATCACAAAGAAGTTTCTGAGAAGGCTCCCGTCTAGTTTTTATATGAAGATATTTCCTTTTCCAACAGAGGCCTCAAAGCGCTCCAAATAAACACATGCAGATTCTACAAAAGGAGTGTTTCAAAACTGTTCTATCAAAGGGAACGTTCAAGTCTGTGAGTTGAATGCACTCATCACACAGAAGTTTCTCAGAATGCTTCTGTCTAGTTTTTAGGTGAGGAGATTTCATTTCCCAGCATAGGCCTCAAAGCGCTCCAAATATCCCCTTGCAGATTGTACGAAAAGTGTGTTTCAAAGCTGCCCTTTCAAAAGCAAAGTTCAAGTCTGTGTGCTGAATGCACTCATCAGAAAGAAGTTTCTGAGAATGCTTCTGTCTAGTTCTTACGGGAAGATATTTCCTTTTCCAGCTTAGGCCCCAAAGTGCTCCAAATAAACACTTGCAAATTCTACAAAAGGATTGTTTCAAAAGAGTCCTATCAAAAGGAACGTTCATGTCTGTGAGTTGAATGCACTCATCAGACAGAAGTTTCTGAGAATGCTTCCGTCTAGTTGTTATGTGAAGATATTTCCTATTCCAGCATAGGCCTCAAAACGCTCCAAATATCCCCTTGCAGATTCTACAAAAAGAGTGTTTCAAAAGTGTTCTATCTTAAGGAAGGTTCAACTCCGTGAGTTGAATGAAGGCATCGTGAAGAAGTTTCTGAGAATGCTTCTCTGTAGTTTTTAGGTGAAGATATTCCATATCCAAGCGCAGGCCTCGAAGTGCTCCAAATAACCACTTGCAGATTTTAGCAAAAGAGTGTTTCAAAACTGCTCTTCCTATAGGTAAGTTCAAGTCTGTGAGTTGAATGCAGTCAACACAAAGAAGTTTCTGAGAATGCTTCTGTTCAGTTTTTATGTGCAGATATTTCCTTTTCCAGCATAGGCCTCAAACGGCTCCAAATATCCATTTGCAGATTCTACAAAAAGAGTGTTTCCAAACTTCTCTATCAATTGGTAGGTTCAACTCTGTGAGTTGAATGAACACATCATGAAGAAGTTTCTGAGAATCCTTCTCTCTAGTTTTCATGTGAAGATATTTCCTTTTCCAACTTGGGCCTCAAGGTGCTCCGAATAAACACTTGCAGATTCTACAAACGTAATGTTTCAAAACTGTTCTATCCAAAGGAACGTTCAAGTCGGTGAGTTGAATGCACTCATTGCAAAGAAGTTTCTCAGAATGCTTCTGTCTAGTTTTTAGGTGAAGAGATTTCATGTCCCAGCATAGGCCTCAAAGCGCTCCAAATATCCACTTGAAGATTCTATAAGAAGAGTGTCTCCAAACTGCTCTTTCCAAAGGAAGCTTCAAGTCTGTGAGTTGAATGCACTCATCACAAAGAAGTTTCTGAGAAGGCTTCCGTCTAGTTTTTATATGAAGATATTTCCTTTTCCAACAGAGGCCTCAAAGCGCTCCAAATAAACACATGCAGATTCTACAAAAGGAGTGTTTCAAAACTGTTCTATCAAAAGGAACGTTCAAGTCTGTGAGTTGAATACACTCATCACACAGAAGTTTCTCAGAATGCTTCTGTCTAGTTTTTAGGTGAAGAGATTTCATTTCCCAGCATAGGCCTCAAAGCGCTCCAAATATCCCTTTGCAGATTGTACGAAAAGAGTGTTTCAAAGCTGCTCTTTCAAAAGCAAGGTTCAAGTCTGTGTGTTGAATGCACTCATCAGAAAGAAGTTTCTGAGAATGCTTCTGTCTAGTTCTTACGTGAAGATATTTCCTTTTCCAGCTTAGGCCCCAAAGTGCTCCAAATAAACACTTGCAAATTCTACAAAAGGTGTGTTTCAAAAGAGTCCCATCAAAAGGAACGTTCAAGTCTGTGAGTTGAATGCACTTATCATACAGAAGTTTCCTGGAATGCTTCTGTCTAGTTTTTATGTGAAGACACTTCCTTTTCAAGCATAGGCCTCAAAGCGCTCCAAATATCCACTTGCAGATTCTACCAAAAGAGTGTTTCAAAACTGCTCTATGAAAAGCAAGCTTCAGCACTGTGAGTAGAATGCACTCATCACAAAGAAGTTTCTGAGAATGCTTCTGTCTGGTTCTTATGTGAAGATATTTCCTTTTCCAACATAGGCCTCAAAGCGCTCCAAGTAAACACTTGCAGATTCTACAAAAGGAGTGTTTCAAAACTGCTCTTTTGAGAGGAACGTTCAAGTCTGTGAGTTGAATGCACTCATCACACAGAAGTTTCTGAGAATGCTTCCGTCTAGTTGTTATGTGAAGATATTTCCTTTTCCAGCATAGGCCTCAAAACGCTCCAAATATCCCCTTGCAGATTTTACAAAAAGAGTGTTTCAAAAGTGTTCTATCATAAGGAAGGTTCAACTCCGTGAGTTGAATGAAGGCATCGTGAAGAACTTTCTGAGAATGCTTCTCTGTAGTTTTTAGGTGAAGATATTCCATATCCCAGCACAGGCCTCGAAGTGCTCCAAATAACCACTTGCAGATTTTAGCAAAAGAGTGTTTCAAAACTGCTCTTTCTACAGGTAAGTTCAAGTCTGTGAGTTGAATGCACTCAACACAAAGAAGTTTCTGAGAATGCTTCTCTTCAGTTTTTATGTGAAGATATTTTCTTTTCCAGCATAGGCCTCAAACGGCTCCAAATATCCACTTGCAGATTCTACAAAAAGAGTGTTTCCAAACTTCTCTATCAATTGGTAGGTTCAACTCTGTGAGTTGAATGAACTCATCACGAAGAAGTTTCTGAGAATCCTTCTCTCTAGTTTTCATGTGAAGATATTTCCTTTTCCAACATAGGCCTCAAGGTGCTCCGAATAAACACTTGCAGATATTACAAACGTAATGTTTCAAAACTGTTCTATCCAAAGGAACGTTCAAGTCTGTGAGTTGAATGCACTCATTGCAAAGAAGTTTCTCAGAATGCTTCTGTCTAGTTTTTAGTTGAAGAGATTTCATGTCCCAGCATAGGCCTGAAAGCGCTCCAAATATCTACTTGAAGATTCTATAAGAAGAGTGTCTCCAAACTGGTCTTTCCAAAGGAAGCTTCAAGTCTGTGAGTTGAATGCACTCATCACAAAGAAGTTTCTGAGAAGGCTTCTGTCTAGTTTTTATATGAAGATATTTCCTTTTCCAACAGAGGCCTCAAAGCGCTCCAAATAAACACATTCAGATTCTACAAAAGGAGTGTTTCAAAACTGTTCTATCTAAGGGAACATTCAAGTCTGTGAGTTGAATGCACTCATCACACAGAAGTTTCTCAGAATGCTTCTGTCTAGTTTTAAGGTGAAGAGATTTCATTTTCCAGCATAGGCCTCAAAGCGCTCCAAATATCCCCTTGCAGATTCTACGAAAGGAGTGTTTCAAAGCTGCTCTTTCAAAAGCAAGGTTCAAGTCTGTTTGTTGAATGCACTCATCAGAAAGAAGTTTCTGAGAATGCTTCTGTCTAGTTCTTACGTGAAGATATTTCCTTTTCCAGCTTAGGCCACAAAGCGCTCCAAATAAACACTTGCAAATTCTACAAAAGGAGTGTTTCAAAAGAGTCCTATCAAAAGGAACGTTCAAGTCTGTGAGTTGAATGCACTTATCATACAGATGTTTCCTGGAATGCTTCTGTCTAGTTTTTATGTGAAGACATTTCCTTTTCCAGCATAGGCCTCAAAGCACTCCAAATATCCACTTGCAGATTCTACAAAAAGAGTGTTTCCAAACTTCTCTATCAACTGGTAGGTTCAACTCTGTGAGTTGAATGAACTCATCATGAAGAAGTTTCCGAGAATCCTTCTCTCTAGTTTTCATGTGAAGATATTTCCTTTTCCAACATAGGCCTCAAGGTGCTCCGAATAAACACTTGCAGATTCTACAAACGTAATGTTTCAAAACTGTTCTATCCAAAGGAACGTTCAAGTCTGTGAGTTGAATGCACTCATTGCAAAGAAGTTTCTCAGAATGCTTCTGCCTAGTTTTCAGGTGAAGAGATTTCATGTCCCAGCATAGGCCTCAAAGCGCTCCAAATATCCACTTGAAGATTCTATAAGAAGAGTGTCTCCAAACTGCTCTTTCCAAAGGAAGCTTCAAGTCTGTGAGTTGAATGCACTCATCACAAAGAAGTTTCTGAGAAGGCTCCCGTCTAGTTTTTATATGAAGATATTTCCTTTTCCAACAGAGGCCTCAAAGCGCTCCAAATAAACACATGCAGATTCTACAAAAGGAGTGTTTCAAAACTGTTCTATCAAAGGGAACGTTCAAGTCTGTGAGTTGAATGCACTCATCACACAGAAGTTTCTCAGAATGCTTCTGTCTAGTTTTTAGGTGAGGAGATTTCATTTCCCAGCATAGGCCTCAAAGCGCTCCAAATATCCCCTTGCAGATTGTACGAAAAGTGTGTTTCAAAGCTGCCCTTTCAAAAGCAAAGTTCAAGTCTGTGTGCTGAATGCACTCATCAGAAAGAAGTTTCTGAGAATGCTTCTGTCTAGTTCTTACGGGAAGATATTTCCTTTTCCAGCTTAGGCCCCAAAGTGCTCCAAATAAACACTTGCAAATTCTACAAAAGGATTGTTTCAAAAGAGTCCTATCAAAAGGAACGTTCATGTCTGTGAGTTGAATGCACTCATCAGACAGAAGTTTCTGAGAATGCTTCCGTCTAGTTGTTATGTGAAGATATTTCCTTTTCCAGCATAGGCCTCAAAACGCTCCAAATATCCCCTTGCAGATTCTACAAAAAGAGTGTTTCAAAAGTGTTCTATCTTAAGGAAGGTTCAACTCCGTGAGTTGAATGAAGGCATCGTGAAGAACTTTCTGAGAATGCTTCTCTGTAGTTTTTAGGTGAAGATATTCCATATCCAAGCGCAGGCCTCGAAGTGCTCCAAATAACCACTTGCAGATTTTAGCAAAAGAGTGTTTCAAAACTGCTCTTCCTATAGGTAAGTTCAAGTCTGTGAGTTGAATGCAGTCAACACAAAGAAGTTTCTGAGAATGCTTCTGTTCAGTTTTTATGTGCAGATATTTCCTTTTCCAGCATAGGCCTCAAACGGCTCCAAATATCCATTTGCAGATTCTACAAAAAGAGTGTTTCCAAACTTCTCTATCAATTGGTAGGTTCAACTCTGTGAGTTGAATGAACACATCATGAAGAAGTTTCTGAGAATCCTTCTCTCTAGTTTTCATGTGAAGATATTTCCTTTTCCAACATGGGCCTCAAGGTGCTCCGAATAAACACTTGCAGATTCTACAAACGTAATGTTTCAAAACTGTTCTATCCAAAGGAACGTTCAAGTCTGTGAGTTGAATGCACTCATTGCAAAGAAGTTTCTCAGAATGCTTCTGTCTAGTTTTTAGGTGAAGAGATTTCATGTCCCAGCATAGGCCTCAAAGCGCTCCAAATATCCACTTGAAGATTCTATAAGAAGAGTGTCTCCAAACTGCTCTTTCCAAAGGAAGCTTCAAGTCTGTGAGTTGAATGCACTCATCACAAAGAAGTTTCTGAGAAGGCTTCCGTCTAGTTTTTATATGAAGATATTTCCTTTTCCAACAGAGGCCTCAAAGCGCTCCAAATAAACACATGCAGATTCTACAAAAGGAGTGTTTCAAAACTGTTCTATCAAAAGGAACGTTCAAGTCTGTGAGTTGAATACACTCATCACACAGAAGTTTCTCAGAATGCTTCTGTCTAGTTTTTAGGTGAAGAGATTTCATTTCCCAGCATAGGCCTCAAAGCGCCCCAAATATCTCTTTGCAGATTGTACGAAAAGAGTGTTTCAAAGCTGCTCTTTCAAAAGCAAGGTTCAAGTCTGTGTGTTGAATGCACTCATCAGAAAGAAGTTTCTGAGAATGCTTCTGTCTAGTTCTTACGTGAAGATATTTCCTTTTCCAGCTTAGGCCCCAAAGTGCTCCAAATAAACACTTGCAAATTCTACAAAAGGTGTGTTTCAAAAGAGTCCCATCAAAAGGAACGTTCAAGTCTGTGAGTTGAATGCACTTATCATACAGAAGTTTCCTGGAATGCTTCTGTCTAGTTTTTATGTGAAGACACTTCCTTTTCAAGCATAGGCCTCAAAGCGCTCCAAATATCCACTTGCAGATTCTACCAAAAGAGTGTTTCAAAACTGCTCTATGAAAAGCAAGCTTCAACACTGTGAGTAGAATGCACTCATCACAAAGAAGTTTCTGAGAATGCTTCTGTCTGGTTCTTATGTGAAGATATTTCCTTTTCCAACATAGGCCTCAAAGCACTCCAAGTAAACACTTGCAGATTCTACAAAAGGAGTGTTTCAAAACTGCTCTTTTGAGAGGAACGTTCAAGTCTCTGAGTTGAATGCACTCATCACACAGAAGTTTCTGAGAATGCTTCCGTCTAGTTGTTATGTGAAGATATTTCCTTTTCCAGCATAGGCCTCAAAACGCTCCAAATATCCCCTTGCAGATTTTACAAAAAGAGTGTTTCAAAAGTGTTCTATCATAAGGAAGGTTCAACTCCGTGAGTTGAATGAAGGCATCATGAAGAACTTTCTGAGAATGCTTCTCTGTAGTTTTTAGGTGAAGATATTCCATATCCCAGCACAGGCCTCGAAGTGCTCCAAATAACCACTTGCAGATTTTAGCAAAAGAGTGTTTCAAAACTGCTCTTTCTACAGGTAAGTTCAAGTCTGTGAGTTGAATGCACTCAACACAAAGAAGTTTCTGAGAATGCTTCTGTTCAGTTTTTATGTGAAGATATTTTCTTTTCCAGCATAGGCCTCAAACGGCTCCAAATATCCACTTGCAGATTCTACAAAAAGAGTGTTTCCAAACTTCTCTATCAATTGGTAGGTTCAACTCTGTGAGTTGAATGAACTCATCACGAAGAAGTTTCTGAGAATCCTTCTCTCTAGTTTTCATGTGAAGATATTTCCTTTTCCAACTTGGGCCTCAAGGTGCTCCGAATAAACACTTGCAGATTCTACAAACGTAATGTTTCAAAACTGTTCTATCCAAAGGAACGTTCAAGTCGGTGAGTTGAATGCAGTCATTGCAAAGAAGTTTCTCAGAATGCTTCTGTCTAGTTTTTAGGTGAAGAGATTTCATGTCCCAGCATAGGCCTCAAAGCGCTCCAAATATCCACTTGAAGATTCTATAAGAAGAGTGTCTCCAAACTGCTCTTTCCAAAGGAAGCTTCAAGTCTGTGAGTTGAATGCACTCATCACAAAGAAGTTTCTGAGAAGGCTTCCGTCTAGTTTTTATATGAAGATATTTCCTTTTCCAACAGAGGCCTCAAAGCGCTCCAAATAAACACATGCAGATTCTACAAAAGGAGTGTTTCAAAACTGTTCTATCAAAAGGAACGTTCAAGTCTGTGAGTTGAATACACTCATCACACAGAAGTTTCTCAGAATGCTTCTGTCTAGTTTTTAGGTGAAGAGATTTCATTTCCCAGCATAGGCCTCAAAGCGCTCCAAATATCCCTTTGCAGATTGTACGAAAAGAGTGTTTCAAAGCTGCTCTTTCAAAAGCAAGGTTCAAGTCTGTGTGTTGAATGCACTCATCAGAAAGAAGTTTCTGAGAATGCTTCTGTCTAGTTCTTACGTGAAGATATTTCCTTTTCCAGCTTAGGCCCCAAAGTGCTCCAAATAAACACTTGCAAATTCTACAAAAGGTGTGTTTCAAAAGAGTCCCATCAAAAGGAACGTTCAAGTGTGTGAGTTGAATGCACTTATCATACAGAAGTTTCCTGGAATGCTTCTGTCTAGTTTTTATGTGAAGACACTTCCTTTTCAAGCATAGGCCTCAAAGCGCTCCAAATATCCACTTGCAGATTCTACCAAAAGAGTGTTTCAAAACTGCTCTATGAAAAGCAAGCTTCAACACTGTGAGTAGAATGCACTCATCACAAAGAAGTTTCTGAGAATGCTTCTGTCTGGTTCTTATGTGAAGATATTTCCTTTTCCAACATAGGCCTCAAAGCGCTCCAAGTAAACACTTGCAGATTCTACAAAAGGAGTGTTTCAAAACTGCTCTTTTGAGAGGAACGTTCAAGTCTCTGAGTTGAATGCACTCATCACACAGAAGTTTCTGAGAATGCTTCCGTCTAGTTGTTATGTGAAGATATTTCCTTTTCCAGCATAGGCCTCAAAACGCTCCAAATATCCCCTTGCAGATTTTACAAAAAGAGTGTTTCAAAAGTGTTCTATCATAAGGAAGGTTCAACTCCGTGAGTTGAATGAAGGCATCGTGAAGAACTTTCTGAGAATGCTTCTCTGTAGTTTTTAGGTGAAGATATTCCATATCCCAGCACAGGCCTCGAAGTGCTCCAAATAACCACTTGCAGATTTTAGCAAAAGAGTGTTTCAAAACTGCTCTTTCTACAGGTAAGTTCAAGTCTGTGAGTTGAATGCACTCAACACAAAGAAGTTTCTGAGAATGCTTCTGTTCAGTTTTTATGTGAAGATATTTTCTTTTCCAGCATAGGCCTCAAACGGCTCCAAATATCCACTTGCAGATTCTACAAAAAGAGTGTTTCCAAACTTCTCTATCAATTGGTAGGTTCAACTCTGTGAGTTGAATGAACTCATCACGAAGAAGTTTCTGAGAATCCTTCTCTCTAGTTTTCATGTGAAGATATTTCCTTTTCCAACATAGGCCTCAAGGTGCTCCGAATAAACACTTGCAGATATTACAAACGTAATGTTTCAAAACTGTTCTATCCAAAGGAACGTTCAAGTCTGTGAGTTGAATGCACTCATTGCAAAGAAGTTTCTCAGAATGCTTCTGTCTAGTTTTTAGTTGAAGAGATTTCATGTCCCAGCATAGGCCTGAAAGCGCTCCAAATATCTACTTGAAGATTCTATAAGAAGAGTGTCTCCAAACTGGTCTTTCCAAAGGAAGCTTCAAGTCTGTGAGTTGAATGCACTCATCACAAAGAAGTTTCTGAGAAGGCTTCTGTCTAGTTTTTATATGAAGATATTTCCTTTTCCAACAGAGGCCTCAAAGCGCTCCAAATAAACACATTCAGATTCTACAAAAGGAGTGTTTCAAAACTGTTCTATCTAAGGGAACATTCAAGTCTGTGAGTTGAAGGCACTCATCACACAGAAGTTTCTCAGAATGCTTCTGTCTAGTTTTAAGGTGAAGAGATTTCATTTCCCAGCATAGGCCTCAAAGCGCTCCAAATATCCCCTTGCAGATTCTACGAAAGGAGTGTTTCAAAGCTGCTCTTTCAAAAGCAAGGTTCAAGTCTGTATGTTGAATGCACTCATCAGAAAGAAGTTTCTGAGAATGCTTCTGTCTAGTTCTTACGTGAAGATATTTCCTTTTCCAGCTTAGGCCACAAAGCGCTCCAAATAAACACTTGCAAATTCTACAAAAGGAGTGTTTCAAAAGAGTCCTATCAAAAGGAACGTTCAAGTCTGTGAGTTGAATGCACTTATCATACAGATGTTTCCTGGAATGCTTCTGTCTAGTTTTTATGTGAAGACATTTCCTTTTCCAGCATAGGCCTCAAAGCACTCCAAATATCCACTTGCAGATTCTACAAAAAGAGTGTTTCCAAACTTCTCTATCAACTGGTAGGTTCAACTCTGTGAGTTGAATGAACTCATCACGAAGAAGTTTCCGAGAATCCTTCTCTCTAGTTTTCATGTGAAGATATTTCCTTTTCCAACATAGGCCTCAAGGTGCTCCGAATAAACACTTGCAGATTCTACAAACGTAATGTTTCAAAACTGTTCTATCCAAAGGAACGTTCAAGTCTGTGAGTTGAATGCACTCATTGCAAAGAAGTTTCTCAGAATGCTTCTGCCTAGTTTTCAGGTGAAGAGATTTCATGTCCCAGCATAGGCCTCAAAGCGCTCCAAATATCCACTTGAAGATTCTATAAGAAGAGTGTCTCCAAACTGCTCTTTCCAAAGGAAGCTTCAAGTCTGTGAGTTGAATGCACTCATCACAAAGAAGTTTCTGAGAAGGCTCCCGTCTAGTTTTTATATGAAGATATTTCCTTTTCCAACAGAGGCCTCAAAGCGCTCCAAATAAACACATGCAGATTCTACAAAAGGAGTGTTTCAAAACTGTTCTATCAAAGGGAACGTTCAAGTCTGTGAGTTGAATGCACTCATCACACAGAAGTTTCTCAGAATGCTTCTGTCTAGTTTTTAGGTGAGGAGATTTCATTTCCCAGCATAGGCCTCAAAGCGCTCCAAATATCCCCTTGCAGATTGTACGAAAAGTGTGTTTCAAAGCTGCCCTTTCAAAAGCAAAGTTCAAGTCTGTGTGCTGAATGCACTCATCAGAAAGAAGTTTCTGAGAATGCTTCTGTCTAGTTCTTACGGGAAGATATTTCCTTTTCCAGCTTAGGCCCCAAAGTGCTCCAAATAAACACTTGCAAATTCTACAAAAGGATTGTTTCAAAAGAGTCCTATCAAAAGGAACGTTCATGTCTGTGAGTTGAATGCACTCATCAGACAGAAGTTTCTGAGAATGCTTCCGTCTAGTTGTTATGTGAAGATATTTCCTATTCCAGCATAGGCCTCAAAACGCTCCAAATATCCCCTTGCAGATTCTACAAAAAGAGTGTTTCAAAAGTGTTCTATCTTAAGGAAGGTTCAACTCCGTGAGTTGAATGAAGGCATCGTGAAGAAGTTTCTGAGAATGCTTCTCTGTAGTTTTTAGGTGAAGATATTCCATATCCAAGCGCAGGCCTCGAAGTGCTCCAAATAACCACTTGCAGATTTTAGCAAAAGAGTGTTTCAAAACTGCTCTTCCTATAGGTAAGTTCAAGTCTGTGAGTTGAATGCAGTCAACACAAAGAAGTTTCTGAGAATGCTTCTGTTCAGTTTTTATGTGCAGATATTTCCTTTTCCAGCATAGGCCTCAAACGGCTCCAAATATCCATTTGCAGATTCTACAAAAAGAGTGTTTCCAAACTTCTCTATCAATTGGTAGGTTCAACTCTGTGAGTTGAATGAACACATCATGAAGAAGTTTCTGAGAATCCTTCTCTCTAGTTTTCATGTGAAGATATTTCCTTTTCCAACTTGGGCCTCAAGGTGCTCCGAATAAACACTTGCAGATTCTACAAACGTAATGTTTCAAAACTGTTCTATCCAAAGGAACGTTCAAGTCGGTGAGTTGAATGCACTCATTGCAAAGAAGTTTCTCAGAATGCTTCTGTCTAGTTTTTAGGTGAAGAGATTTCATGTCCCAGCATAGGCCTCAAAGCGCTCCAAATATCCACTTGAAGATTCTATAAGAAGAGTGTCTCCAAACTGCTCTTTCCAAAGGAAGCTTCAAGTCTGTGAGTTGAATGCACTCATCACAAAGAAGTTTCTGAGAAGGCTTCCGTCTAGTTTTTATATGAAGATATTTCCTTTTCCAACAGAGGCCTCAAAGCGCTCCAAATAAACACATGCAGATTCTACAAAAGGAGTGTTTCAAAACTGTTCTATCAAAAGGAACGTTCAAGTCTGTGAGTTGAATACACTCATCACACAGAAGTTTCTCAGAATGCTTCTGTCTAGTTTTTAGGTGAAGAGATTTCATTTCCCAGCATAGGCCTCAAAGCGCTCCAAATATCCCTTTGCAGATTGTACGAAAAGAGTGTTTCAAAGCTGCTCTTTCAAAAGCAAGGTTCAAGTCTGTGTGTTGAATGCACTCATCAGAAAGAAGTTTCTGAGAATGCTTCTGTCTAGTTCTTACGTGAAGATATTTCCTTTTCCAGCTTAGGCCCCAAAGTGCTCCAAATAAACACTTGCAAATTCTACAAAAGGTGTGTTTCAAAAGAGTCCCATCAAAAGGAACGTTCAAGTCTGTGAGTTGAATGCACTTATCATACAGAAGTTTCCTGGAATGCTTCTGTCTAGTTTTTATGTGAAGACACTTCCTTTTCAAGCATAGGCCTCAAAGCGCTCCAAATATCCACTTGCAGATTCTACCAAAAGAGTGTTTCAAAACTGCTCTATGAAAAGCAAGCTTCAACACTGTGAGTAGAATGCACTCATCACAAAGAAGTTTCTGAGAATGCTTCTGTCTGGTTCTTATGTGAAGATATTTCCTTTTCCAACATAGGCCTCAAAGCACTCCAAGTAAACACTTGCAGATTCTACAAAAGGAGTGTTTCAAAACTGCTCTTTTGAGAGGAACGTTCAAGTCTCTGAGTTGAATGCACTCATCACACAGAAGTTTCTGAGAATGCTTCCGTCTAGTTGTTATGTGAAGATATTTCCTTTTCCAGCATAGGCCTCAAAACGCTCCAAATATCCCCTTGCAGATTTTACAAAAAGAGTGTTTCAAAAGTGTTCTATCATAAGGAAGGTTCAACTCCGTGAGTTGAATGAAGGCATCATGAAGAACTTTCTGAGAATGCTTCTCTGTAGTTTTTAGGTGAAGATATTCCATATCCCAGCACAGGCCTCGAAGTGCTCCAAATAACCACTTGCAGATTTTAGCAAAAGAGTGTTTCAAAACTGCTCTTTCTACAGGTAAGTTCAAGTCTGTGAGTTGAATGCACTCAACACAAAGAAGTTTCTGAGAATGCTTCTGTTCAGTTTTTATGTGAAGATATTTTCTTTTCCAGCATAGGCCTCAAACGGCTCCAAATATCCACTTGCAGATTCTACAAAAAGAGTGTTTCCAAACTTCTCTATCAATTGGTAGGTTCAACTCTGTGAGTTGAATGAACTCATCACGAAGAAGTTTCTGAGAATCCTTCTCTCTAGTTTTCATGTGAAGATATTTCCTTTTCCAACTTGGGCCTCAAGGTGCTCCGAATAAACACTTGCAGATTCTACAAACGTAATGTTTCAAAACTGTTCTATCCAAAGGAACGTTCAAGTCGGTGAGTTGAATGCAGTCATTGCAAAGAAGTTTCTCAGAATGCTTCTGTCTAGTTTTTAGGTGAAGAGATTTCATGTCCCAGCATAGGCCTCAAAGCGCTCCAAATATCCACTTGAAGATTCTATAAGAAGAGTGTCTCCAAACTGCTCTTTCCAAAGGAAGCTTCAAGTCTGTGAGTTGAATGCACTCATCACAAAGAAGTTTCTGAGAAGGCTTCCGTCTAGTTTTTATATGAAGATATTTCCTTTTCCAACAGAGGCCTCAAAGCGCTCCAAATAAACACATGCAGATTCTACAAAAGGAGTGTTTCAAAACTGTTCTATCAAAAGGAACGTTCAAGTCTGTGAGTTGAATACACTCATCACACAGAAGTTTCTCAGAATGCTTCTGTCTAGTTTTTAGGTGAAGAGATTTCATTTCCCAGCATAGGCCTCAAAGCGCTCCAAATATCCCTTTGCAGATTGTACGAAAAGAGTGTTTCAAAGCTGCTCTTTCAAAAGCAAGGTTCAAGTCTGTGTGTTGAATGCACTCATCAGAAAGAAGTTTCTGAGAATGCTTCTGTCTAGTTCTTACGTGAAGATATTTCCTTTTCCAGCTTAGGCCCCAAAGTGCTCCAAATAAACACTTGCAAATTCTACAAAAGGTGTGTTTCAAAAGAGTCCCATCAAAAGGAACGTTCAAGTGTGTGAGTTGAATGCACTTATCATACAGAAGTTTCCTGGAATGCTTCTGTCTAGTTTTTATGTGAAGACACTTCCTTTTCAAGCATAGGCCTCAAAGCGCTCCAAATATCCACTTGCAGATTCTACCAAAAGAGTGTTTCAAAACTGCTCTATGAAAAGCAAGCTTCAACACTGTGAGTAGAATGCACTCATCACAAAGAAGTTTCTGAGAATGCTTCTGTCTGGTTCTTATGTGAAGATATTTCCTTTTCCAACATAGGCCTCAAAGCGCTCCAAGTAAACACTTGCAGATTCTACAAAAGGAGTGTTTCAAAACTGCTATTTTGAGAGGAACGTTCAAGTCTGTGAGTTGAATGCACTCATTACACAGAAGTTTCTGAGAATGCTTCCGTCTAGTTGTTATGTGAAGATATTTCCTTTTCCAGCATAGGCCTCAAAACGCTCCAAATATCCCCTTGCAGATTTTACAAAAAGAGTGTTTCAAAAGTGTTCTATCATAAGGAAGGTTCAACTCCGTGAGTTGAATGAAGGCATCGTGAAGAACTTTCTGAGAATGCTTCTCTGTAGTTTTTAGGTGAAGATATTCCATATCCCAGCACAGGCCTCAAAGTGCTCCAAATAACCACTTGCAGATTTTAGCAAAAGTGTGTTTCAAAACTGCTCTTTCTACAGGTAAGTTCAAGTCTGTGAGTTGAATGCACTCAACACAAAGAAGTTTCTGAGAATGCTTCTGTTCAGTTTTTATGTGAAGATATTTTCTTTTCCAGCATAGGCCTCAAACGGCTCCAAATATCCACTTGCAGATTCTACAAAAAGAGTGTTTCCAAACTTCTCTATCAATTGGTAGGTTCAACTCTGTGAGTTGAATGAACTCATCATGAAGAAGTTTCTGAGAATCCTTCTCTCTAGTTTTCATGTGAAGATATTTCCTTTTCCAACATGGGCCTCAAGGTGCACCGAATAAATACTTGCAGATCCTACAAACGTAATGTTTCAAAACTGTTCTATCCAAAGGAACGTTCAAGTCTGTGAGTTGAATACACTCATTGCAAAGAAGTTTCTCAGAATGCTTCTGTCTAGTTTTTAGGTGAAGGGATTTCATGTCCCAGCATAGGCCTCAAAGCGCTCCAAATATCCACTTGAAGATTCTATAAGAAGAGTGTCTCCAAACTGCTCTTTCCAAAGGAAGCTTCAAGTCTGTGAGTTGAATGCACTCATCACAAAGAAGTTTCTGAGAAGGCTTCTGTCTAGTTTTTATATGAAGATATTTCCTTTTCCAACAGAGGCCTCAAAGCGCTCCAAATAAACACATGCAGATTCTACAAAAGGAGTGTTTCAAAACTTTTCTATCAAAGGGAACATTCAAGTCTGTGAGTTGAATGCACTCATCACACAGAAGTTTCTCAGAATGCTTCTGTCTAGTTTTAAGGTGAAGAGATTTCATTTCCCAGCATAGGCCTCAAAGCGCTCCAAATATCCCCTTGCAGATTCTACGAAAGGAGTGTTTCAAAGCTGCTCTTTCAAAAGCAAGGTTCAAGTCTGTTTGTTGAATGCACTCATCAGAAAGAAGTTTCTGAGAATGGTTCTGTCTAGTTCTTACGTGAAGATATTTCCTTTTCCAGCTTAGGCCACAAAGCGCTCCAAATAAACACTTGCAAATTCTACAAAAGGAGTGTTTCAAAAGAGTCCTATCAAAAGGAACGTTCAAGTCTGTGAGTTGAATGCACTTATCATACAGAAGTTTCCTGGAATGCCTCTGTCTAGTTTTTATGTGAAGACACTTCCTTTTCAAGCATAGGCCTCAAAGCGCTCCAAATATCCACTTGCAGATTCTACCAAAAGAGTGTTTCAAAACTGCTCTATGAAAAGCAAGCTTCAACACTGTGAGTAGAATGCACTCATCACAAAGAAGTTTCTGAGAATGCTTCTGTCTGGTTCTTATGTGAAGATATTTCCTTTTCCAACATAGGCCTCAAAGCGCTCCAAATAAACACTTGCAGATTCTACAAAAGGAGTGTTTCAAAACTGCTCTTTTGAGAGGAATGTTCAAGTCTGTGAGTTGAATGCACTCATCACACAGAAGTTTCTGGGAATGCTTCCGTCTAGTTGTTATGTGAAGATATTTCCTTTTCCAGCATAGGCCTCAAAACGCTCCAAATATCCCCTTGCAGATTTTACAAAAAGAGTGTTTCAAAAGTGTTCTATCATAAGGAAGGTTCAACTCCGTGAGTTGAATGAAGGCATCGTGAAGAACTTTCTGAGAATGCTTCTCTGTAGTTTTTAGGTGAAGATATTCCATATCCCAGCACAGGCCTCGAAGCGCTCCAAATAACCACTTGCAGATTTTAGCAAAAGAGTGTTTCAAAACTGCTCTTTCTACAGGTAAGTTCAAGTCTGTGAGTTGAATGCACTCAACACAAAGAAGTTTCTGAGAATGCTTCTGTTCAGTTTTTATGTGAAGATATTTTCTTTTCCAGCATAGGCCTCAAACGGCTCCAAATATCCACTTGCAGATTCTACAAAAAGAGTGTTTCCAAACTTCTCTATCCATTGGTAGGTTCAACTCTGTGAGATGAATGAACTCATCACGAAGAAGTTTCTGAGAATCCTTCTCTCTAGTTTTCATGTGAAGATATTTCCTTTTCCAACATAGGCCTCAAGGTGCTCCGAATAAACACTTGCAGATTCTACAAAAGTAATGTTTCAAAACTGTTCTATCCAAAGGAACGTTCAAGTCTGTGAGTTGAATGCACTCATTACAAAGAAGTTTCTCAGAATGCTTCTGTCTAGTTTTTAGGTGAAGAGATTTCATGTCCCAGCATAGGCCTCAAAGCGCTCCAAATATCCACTTGAAGATTCTATAAGAAGAGTGTCTCCAAACTGCTCTTTCCAAAGGAAGCTTCAAGTCTGTGAGTTGAATGCACTCATCACAAAGAAGTTTCTGAGAAGGCTTCCGTCTAGTTTTTATATGAAGATATTTCCTTTTCCAACAGAGGCCTCAAAGCGCTCCAAATAAACACATGCAGATTCTACAAAAGGAGTGTTTCAAAACTGTTCTATCAAAGGGAACATTCAAGTCTGTGAGTTGAATGCACTCATCACACAGAAGTTTCTCAGAATGCTTCTGTCTAGTTTTAAGGTGAAGAGATTTCATTTCCCAGCATAGGCCTCAAAGCGCTCCAAATATCCCCTTGCAGATTCTACGAAAGGAGTGTTTCAAAGCTGCTCTTTCAAAAGCAAGGTTCAAGTCTGTGTGTTGAATGCACTCATCAGAAAGAAGTTTCTGAGAATGCTTCTGTCTAGTTCTTACGTGAAGATATTTCCTTTTCCAGCTTAGGCCCTAAAGCGCTCCAAATAAACACTTGCAAATTCTACAAAAGGAGTGTTTCAAAAGAGTCCTATCAAAAGGAACGTTCAAGTCTGTGAGTTGAATGCACTTATCATACAGATGTTTCCTGGAATGCTTCTGTCTAGTTTTTATGTGAAGACATTTCCTTTTCCAGCATAGGCCTCAAAGCACTCCAAATATCCACTTGCAGATTCTACAAAAAGAGTGTTTCCAAACTTCTCTATCAACTGGTAGGTTCAACTCTGTGAGTTGAATGAACTCATCACGAAGAAGTTTCCGAGAATCCTTCTCTCTAGTTTTCATGTGAAGATATTTCCTTTTCCAACATAGGCCTCAAGGTGCTCCGAATAAACACTTGCAGATTCTACAAACGTAATGTTTCAAAACTGTTCTATCCAAAGGAACGTTCAAGTCTGTGAGTTGAATGCACTCATTGCAAAGAAGTTTCTCAGAATGCTTCTGCCTAGTTTTCAGGTGAAGAGATTTCATGTCCCAGCATAGGCCTCAAAGCGCTCCAAATATCCACTTGAAGATTCTATAAGAAGAGTGTCTCCAAACTGCTCTTTCCAAAGGAAGCTTCAAGTCTGTGAGTTGAATGCACTCATCACAAAGAAGTTTCTGAGAAGGCTCCCGTCTAGTTTTTATATGAAGATATTTCCTTTTCCAACAGAGGCCTCAAAGCGCTCCAAATAAACACATGCAGATTCTACAAAAGGAGTGTTTCAAAACTGTTCTATCAAAGGGAACGTTCAAGTCTGTGAGTTGAATGCACTCATCACACAGAAGTTTCTCAGAATGCTTCTGTCTAGTTTTTAGGTGAGGAGATTTCATTTCCCAGCATAGGCCTCAAAGCGCTCCAAATATCCCCTTGCAGATTGTACGAAAAGTGTGTTTCAAAGCTGCCCTTTCAAAAGCAAAGTTCAAGTCTGTGTGCTGAATGCACTCATCAGAAAGAAGTTTCTGAGAATGCTTCTGTCTAGTTCTTACGGGAAGATATTTCCTTTTCCAGCTTAGGCCCCAAAGTGCTCCAAATAAACACTTGCAAATTCTACAAAAGGATTGTTTCAAAAGAGTCCTATCAAAAGGAACGTTCATGTCTGTGAGTTGAATGCACTCATCAGACAGAAGTTTCTGAGAATGCTTCCGTCTAGTTGTTATGTGAAGATATTTCCTATTCCAGCATAGGCCTCAAAACGCTCCAAATATCCCCTTGCAGATTCTACAAAAAGAGTGTTTCAAAAGTGTTCTATCTTAAGGAAGGTTCAACTCCGTGAGTTGAATGAAGGCATCGTGAAGAAGTTTCTGAGAATGCTTCTCTGTAGTTTTTAGGTGAAGATATTCCATATCCAAGCGCAGGCCTCGAAGTGCTCCAAATAACCACTTGCAGATTTTAGCAAAAGAGTGTTTCAAAACTGCTCTTCCTATAGGTAAGTTCAAGTCTGTGAGTTGAATGCAGTCAACACAAAGAAGTTTCTGAGAATGCTTCTGTTCAGTTTTTATGTGCAGATATTTCCTTTTCCAGCATAGGCCTCAAACGGCTCCAAATATCCATTTGCAGATTCTACAAAAAGAGTGTTTCCAAACTTCTCTATCAATTGGTAGGTTCAACTCTGTGAGTTGAATGAACACATCATGAAGAAGTTTCTGAGAATCCTTCTCTCTAGTTTTCATGTGAAGATATTTCCTTTTCCAACTTGGGCCTCAAGGTGCTCCGAATAAACACTTGCAGATTCTACAAACGTAATGTTTCAAAACTGTTCTATCCAAAGGAACGTTCAAGTCTGTGAGTTGAATGCACTCATTGCAAAGAAGTTTCTCAGAATGCTTCTGTCTAGTTTTTAGGTGAAGAGATTTCATGTCCCAGCATAGGCCTCAAAGCGCTCCAAATATCCACTTGAAGATTCTATAAGAAGAGTGTCTCCAAACTGCTCTTTCCAAAGGAAGCTTCAAGTCTGTGAGTTGAATGCACTCATCACAAAGAAGTTTCTGAGAAGGCTTCCGTCTAGTTTTTATATGAAGATATTTCCTTTTCCAACAGAGGCCTCAAAGCGCTCCAAATAAACACATGCAGATTCTACAAAAGGAGTGTTTCAAAACTGTTCTATCAAAAGGAACGTTCAAGTCTGTGAGTTGAATACACTCATCACACAGAAGTTTCTCAGAATGCTTCTGTCTAGTTTTTAGGTGAAGAGATTTCATTTCCCAGCATAGGCCTCAAAGCGCTCCAAATATCCCTTTGCAGATTGTACGAAAAGAGTGTTTCAAAGCTGCTCTTTCAAAAGCAAGGTTCAAGTCTGTGTGTTGAATGCACTCATCAGAAAGAAGTTTCTGAGAATGCTTCTGTCTAGTTCTTACGTGAAGATATTTCCTTTTCCAGCTTAGGCCCCAAAGTGCTCCAAATAAACACTTGCAAATTCTACAAAAGGTGTGTTTCAAAAGAGTCCCATCAAAAGGAACGTTCAAGTCTGTGAGTTGAATGCACTTATCATACAGAAGTTTCCTGGAATGCTTCTGTCTAGTTTTTATGTGAAGACACTTCCTTTTCAAGCATAGGCCTCAAAGCGCTCCAAATATCCACTTGCAGATTCTACCAAAAGAGTGTTTCAAAACTGCTCTATGAAAAGCAAGCTTCAGCACTGTGAGTAGAATGCACTCATCACAAAGAAGTTTCTGAGAATGCTTCTGTCTGGTTCTTATGTGAAGATATTTCCTTTTCCAACATAGGCCTCAAAGCGCTCCAAGTAAACACTTGCAGATTCTACAAAAGGAGTGTTTCAAAACTGCTCTTTTGAGAGGAACGTTCAAGTCTGTGAGTTGAATGCACTCATCACACAGAAGTTTCTGAGAATGCTTCCGTCTAGTTGTTATGTGAAGATATTTCCTTTTCCAGCATAGGCCTCAAAACGCTCCAAATATCCCCTTGCAGATTTTACAAAAAGAGTGTTTCAAAAGTGTTCTATCATAAGGAAGGTTCAACTCCGTGAGTTGAATGAAGGCATCGTGAAGAACTTTCTGAGAATGCTTCTCTGTAGTTTTTAGGTGAAGATATTCCATATCCCAGCACAGGCCTCGAAGTGCTCCAAATAACCACTTGCAGATTTTAGCAAAAGAGTGTTTCAAAACTGCTCTTTCTACAGGTAAGTTCAAGTCTGTGAGTTGAATGCACTCAACACAAAGAAGTTTCTGAGAATGCTTCTCTTCAGTTTTTATGTGAAGATATTTTCTTTTCCAGCATAGGCCTCAAACGGCTCCAAATATCCACTTGCAGATTCTACAAAAAGAGTGTTTCCAAACTTCTCTATCAATTGGTAGGTTCAACTCTGTGAGTTGAATGAACTCATCACGAAGAAGTTTCTGAGAATCCTTCTCTCTAGTTTTCATGTGAAGATATTTCCTTTTCCAACATAGGCCTCAAGGTGCTCCGAATAAACACTTGCAGATATTACAAACGTAATGTTTCAAAACTGTTCTATCCAAAGGAACGTTCAAGTCTGTGAGTTGAATGCACTCATTGCAAAGAAGTTTCTCAGAATGCTTCTGTCTAGTTTTTAGTTGAAGAGATTTCATGTCCCAGCATAGGCCTGAAAGCGCTCCAAATATCTACTTGAAGATTCTATAAGAAGAGTGTCTCCAAACTGGTCTTTCCAAAGGAAGCTTCAAGTCTGTGAGTTGAATGCACTCATCACAAAGAAGTTTCTGAGAAGGCTTCTGTCTAGTTTTTATATGAAGATATTTCCTTTTCCAACAGAGGCCCCAAAGCGCTCCAAATAAACACATTCAGATTCTACAAAAGGAGTGTTTCAAAACTGTTCTATCTAAGGGAACATTCAAGTCTGTGAGTTGAATGCACTCATCACACAGAAGTTTCTCAGAATGCTTCTGTCTAGTTTTAAGGTGAAGAGATTTCATTTTCCAGCATAGGCCTCAAAGCGCTCCAAATATCCCCTTGCAGATTCTACGAAAGGAGTGTTTCAAAGCTGCTCTTTCAAAAGCAAGGTTCAAGTCTGTTTGTTGAATGCACTCATCAGAAAGAAGTTTCTGAGAATGCTTCTGTCTAGTTCTTACGTGAAGATATTTCCTTTTCCAGCTTAGGCCACAAAGCGCTCCAAATAAACACTTGCAAATTCTACAAAAGGAGTGTTTCAAAAGAGTCCTATCAAAAGGAACGTTCAAGTCTGTGAGTTGAATGCACTTATCATACAGATGTTTCCTGGAATGCTTCTGTCTAGTTTTTATGTGAAGACATTTCCTTTTCCAGCATAGGCCTCAAAGCACTCCAAATATCCACTTGCAGATTCTACAAAAAGAGTGTTTCCAAACTTCTCTATCAACTGGTAGGTTCAACTCTGTGAGTTGAATGAACTCATCACGAAGAAGTTTCCGAGAATCCTTCTCTCTAGTTTTCATGTGAAGATATTTCCTTTTCCAACATAGGCCTCAAGGTGCTCCGAATAAACACTTGCAGATTCTACAAACGTAATGTTTCAAAACTGTTCTATCCAAAGGAACGTTCAAGTCTGTGAGTTGAATGCACTCATTGCAAAGAAGTTTCTCAGAATGCTTCTGCCTAGTTTTCAGGTGAAGAGATTTCATGTCCCAGCATAGGCCTCAAAGCGCTCCAAATATCCACTTGAAGATTCTATAAGAAGAGTGTCTCCAAACTGCTCTTTCCAAAGGAAGCTTCAAGTCTGTGAGTTGAATGCACTCATCACAAAGAAGTTTCTGAGAAGGCTCCCGTCTAGTTTTTATATGAAGATATTTCCTTTTCCAACAGAGGCCTCAAAGCGCTCCAAATAAACACATGCAGATTCTACAAAAGGAGTGTTTCAAAACTGTTCTATCAAAGGGAACGTTCAAGTCTGTGAGTTGAATGCACTCATCACACAGAAGTTTCTCAGAATGCTTCTGTCTAGTTTTTAGGTGAGGAGATTTCATTTCCCAGCATAGGCCTCAAAGCGCTCCAAATATCCCCTTGCAGATTGTACGAAAAGTGTGTTTCAAAGCTGCCCTTTCAAAAGCAAAGTTCAAGTCTGTGTGCTGAATGCACTCATCAGAAAGAAGTTTCTGAGAATGCTTCTGTCTAGTTCTTACGGGAAGATATTTCCTTTTCCAGCTTAGGCCCCAAAGTGCTCCAAATAAACACTTGCAAATTCTACAAAAGGATTGTTTCAAAAGAGTCCTATCAAAAGGAACGTTCATGTCTGTGAGTTGAATGCACTCATCAGACAGAAGTTTCTGAGAATGCTTCCGTCTAGTTGTTATGTGAAGATATTTCCTTTTCCAGCATAGGCCTCAAAACGCTCCAAATATCCCCTTGCAGATTCTACAAAAAGAGTGTTTCAAAAGTGTTCTATCTTAAGGAAGGTTCAACTCCGTGAGTTGAATGAAGGCATCGTGAAGAACTTTCTGAGAATGCTTCTCTGTAGTTTTTAGGTGAAGATATTCCATATCCAAGCGCAGGCCTCGAAGTGCTCCAAATAACCACTTGCAGATTTTAGCAAAAGAGTGTTTCAAAACTGCTCTTCCTATAGGTAAGTTCAAGTCTGTGAGTTGAATGCAGTCAACACAAAGAAGTTTCTGAGAATGCTTCTGTTCAGTTTTTATGTGCAGATATTTCCTTTTCCAGCATAGGCCTCAAACGGCTCCAAATATCCATTTGCAGATTCTACAAAAAGAGTGTTTCCAAACTTCTCTATCAATTGGTAGGTTCAACTCTGTGAGTTGAATGAACACATCATGAAGAAGTTTCTGAGAATCCTTCTCTCTAGTTTTCATGTGAAGATATTTCCTTTTCCAACATGGGCCTCAAGGTGCTCCGAATAAACACTTGCAGATTCTACAAACGTAATGTTTCAAAACTGTTCTATCCAAAGGAACGTTCAAGTCTGTGAGTTGAATGCACTCATTGCAAAGAAGTTTCTCAGAATGCTTCTGTCTAGTTTTTAGGTGAAGAGATTTCATGTCCCAGCATAGGCCTCAAAGCGCTCCAAATATCCACTTGAAGATTCTATAAGAAGAGTGTCTCCAAACTGCTCTTTCCAAAGGAAGCTTCAAGTCTGTGAGTTGAATGCACTCATCACAAAGAAGTTTCTGAGAAGGCTTCCGTCTAGTTTTTATATGAAGATATTTCCTTTTCCAACAGAGGCCTCAAAGCGCTCCAAATAAACACATGCAGATTCTACAAAAGGAGTGTTTCAAAACTGTTCTATCAAAAGGAACGTTCAAGTCTGTGAGTTGAATACACTCATCACACAGAAGTTTCTCAGAATGCTTCTGTCTAGTTTTTAGGTGAAGAGATTTCATTTCCCAGCATAGGCCTCAAAGCGCTCCAAATATCTCTTTGCAGATTGTACGAAAAGAGTGTTTCAAAGCTGCTCTTTCAAAAGCAAGGTTCAAGTCTGTGTGTTGAATGCACTCATCAGAAAGAAGTTTCTGAGAATGCTTCTGTCTAGTTCTTACGTGAAGATATTTCCTTTTCCAGCTTAGGCCCCAAAGTGCTCCAAATAAACACTTGCAAATTCTACAAAAGGTGTGTTTCAAAAGAGTCCCATCAAAAGGAACGTTCAAGTCTGTGAGTTGAATGCACTTATCATACAGAAGTTTCCTGGAATGCTTCTGTCTAGTTTTTATGTGAAGACACTTCCTTTTCAAGCATAGGCCTCAAAGCGCTCCAAATATCCACTTGCAGATTCTACCAAAAGAGTGTTTCAAAACTGCTCTATGAAAAGCAAGCTTCAACACTGTGAGTAGAATGCACTCATCACAAAGAAGTTTCTGAGAATGCTTCTGTCTGGTTCTTATGTGAAGATATTTCCTTTTCCAACATAGGCCTCAAAGCACTCCAAGTAAACACTTGCAGATTCTACAAAAGGAGTGTTTCAAAACTGCTCTTTTGAGAGGAACGTTCAAGTCTCTGAGTTGAATGCACTCATCACACAGAAGTTTCTGAGAATGCTTCCGTCTAGTTGTTATGTGAAGATATTTCCTTTTCCAGCATAGGCCTCAAAACGCTCCAAATATCCCCTTGCAGATTTTACAAAAAGAGTGTTTCAAAAGTGTTCTATCATAAGGAAGGTTCAACTCCGTGAGTTGAATGAAGGCATCATGAAGAACTTTCTGAGAATGCTTCTCTGTAGTTTTTAGGTGAAGATATTCCATATCCCAGCACAGGCCTCGAAGTGCTCCAAATAACCACTTGCAGATTTTAGCAAAAGAGTGTTTCAAAACTGCTCTTTCTACAGGTAAGTTCAAGTCTGTGAGTTGAATGCACTCAACACAAAGAAGTTTCTGAGAATGCTTCTGTTCAGTTTTTATGTGAAGATATTTTCTTTTCCAGCATAGGCCTCAAACGGCTCCAAATATCCACTTGCAGATTCTACAAAAAGAGTGTTTCCAAACTTCTCTATCAATTGGTAGGTTCAACTCTGTGAGTTGAATGAACTCATCACGAAGAAGTTTCTGAGAATCCTTCTCTCTAGTTTTCATGTGAAGATATTTCCTTTTCCAACTTGGGCCTCAAGGTGCTCCGAATAAACACTTGCAGATTCTACAAACGTAATGTTTCAAAACTGTTCTATCCAAAGGAACGTTCAAGTCGGTGAGTTGAATGCAGTCATTGCAAAGAAGTTTCTCAGAATGCTTCTGTCTAGTTTTTAGGTGAAGAGATTTCATGTCCCAGCATAGGCCTCAAAGCGCTCCAAATATCCACTTGAAGATTCTATAAGAAGAGTGTCTCCAAACTGCTCTTTCCAAAGGAAGCTTCAAGTCTGTGAGTTGAATGCACTCATCACAAAGAAGTTTCTGAGAAGGCTTCCGTCTAGTTTTTATATGAAGATATTTCCTTTTCCAACAGAGGCCTCAAAGCGCTCCAAATAAACACATGCAGATTCTACAAAAGGAGTGTTTCAAAACTGTTCTATCAAAAGGAACGTTCAAGTCTGTGAGTTGAATACACTCATCACACAGAAGTTTCTCAGAATGCTTCTGTCTAGTTTTTAGGTGAAGAGATTTCATTTCCCAGCATAGGCCTCAAAGCGCTCCAAATATCCCTTTGCAGATTGTACGAAAAGAGTGTTTCAAAGCTGCTCTTTCAAAAGCAAGGTTCAAGTCTGTGTGTTGAATGCACTCATCAGAAAGAAGTTTCTGAGAATGCTTCTGTCTAGTTCTTACGTGAAGATATTTCCTTTTCCAGCTTAGGCCCCAAAGTGCTCCAAATAAACACTTGCAAATTCTACAAAAGGTGTGTTTCAAAAGAGTCCCATCAAAAGGAACGTTCAAGTGTGTGAGTTGAATGCACTTATCATACAGAAGTTTCCTGGAATGCTTCTGTCTAGTTTTTATGTGAAGACACTTCCTTTTCAAGCATAGGCCTCAAAGCGCTCCAAATATCCACTTGCAGATTCTACCAAAAGAGTGTTTCAAAACTGCTCTATGAAAAGCAAGCTTCAACACTGTGAGTAGAATGCACTCATCACAAAGAAGTTTCTGAGAATGCTTCTGTCTGGTTCTTATGTGAAGATATTTCCTTTTCCAACATAGGCCTCAAAGCGCTCCAAGTAAACACTTGCAGATTCTACAAAAGGAGTGTTTCAAAACTGCTCTTTTGAGAGGAACGTTCAAGTCTCTGAGTTGAATGCACTCATCACACAGAAGTTTCTGAGAATGCTTCCGTCTAGTTGTTATGTGAAGATATTTCCTTTTCCAGCATAGGCCTCAAAACGCTCCAAATATCCCCTTGCAGATTTTACAAAAAGAGTGTTTCAAAAGTGTTCTATCATAAGGAAGGTTCAACTCCGTGAGTTGAATGAAGGCATCGTGAAGAACTTTCTGAGAATGCTTCTCTGTAGTTTTTAGGTGAAGATATTCCATATCCCAGCACAGGCCTCGAAGTGCTCCAAATAACCACTTGCAGATTTTAGCAAAAGAGTGTTTCAAAACTGCTCTTTCTACAGGTAAGTTCAAGTCTGTGAGTTGAATGCACTCAACACAAAGAAGTTTCTGAGAATGCTTCTGTTCAGTTTTTATGTGAAGATATTTTCTTTTCCAGCATAGGCCTCAAACGGCTCCAAATATCCACTTGCAGATTCTACAAAAAGAGTGTTTCCAAACTTCTCTATCAATTGGTAGGTTCAACTCTGTGAGTTGAATGAACTCATCACGAAGAAGTTTCTGAGAATCCTTCTCTCTAGTTTTCATGTGAAGATATTTCCTTTTCCAACATAGGCCTCAAGGTGCTCCGAATAAACACTTGCAGATATTACAAACGTAATGTTTCAAAACTGTTCTATCCAAAGGAACGTTCAAGTCTGTGAGTTGAATGCACTCATTGCAAAGAAGTTTCTCAGAATGCTTCTGTCTAGTTTTTAGTTGAAGAGATTTCATGTCCCAGCATAGGCCTGAAAGCGCTCCAAATATCTACTTGAAGATTCTATAAGAAGAGTGTCTCCAAACTGGTCTTTCCAAAGGAAGCTTCAAGTCTGTGAGTTGAATGCACTCATCACAAAGAAGTTTCTGAGAAGGCTTCTGTCTAGTTTTTATATGAAGATATTTCCTTTTCCAACAGAGGCCTCAAAGCGCTCCAAATAAACACATTCAGATTCTACAAAAGGAGTGTTTCAAAACTGTTCTATCTAAGGGAACATTCAAGTCTGTGAGTTGAAGGCACTCATCACACAGAAGTTTCTCAGAATGCTTCTGTCTAGTTTTAAGGTGAAGAGATTTCATTTCCCAGCATAGGCCTCAAAGCGCTCCAAATATCCCCTTGCAGATTCTACGAAAGGAGTGTTTCAAAGCTGCTCTTTCAAAAGCAAGGTTCAAGTCTGTATGTTGAATGCACTCATCAGAAAGAAGTTTCTGAGAATGCTTCTGTCTAGTTCTTACGTGAAGATATTTCCTTTTCCAGCTTAGGCCACAAAGCGCTCCAAATAAACACTTGCAAATTCTACAAAAGGAGTGTTTCAAAAGAGTCCTATCAAAAGGAACGTTCAAGTCTGTGAGTTGAATGCACTTATCATACAGATGTTTCCTGGAATGCTTCTGTCTAGTTTTTATGTGAAGACATTTCCTTTTCCAGCATAGGCCTCAAAGCACTCCAAATATCCACTTGCAGATTCTACAAAAAGAGTGTTTCCAAACTTCTCTATCAACTGGTAGGTTCAACTCTGTGAGTTGAATGAACTCATCACGAAGAAGTTTCCGAGAATCCTTCTCTCTAGTTTTCATGTGAAGATATTTCCTTTTCCAACATAGGCCTCAAGGTGCTCCGAATAAACACTTGCAGATTCTACAAACGTAATGTTTCAAAACTGTTCTATCCAAAGGAACGTTCAAGTCTGTGAGTTGAATGCACTCATTGCAAAGAAGTTTCTCAGAATGCTTCTGCCTAGTTTTCAGGTGAAGAGATTTCATGTCCCAGCATAGGCCTCAAAGCGCTCCAAATATCCACTTGAAGATTCTATAAGAAGAGTGTCTCCAAACTGCTCTTTCCAAAGGAAGCTTCAAGTCTGTGAGTTGAATGCACTCATCACAAAGAAGTTTCTGAGAAGGCTCCCGTCTAGTTTTTATATGAAGATATTTCCTTTTCCAACAGAGGCCTCAAAGCGCTCCAAATAAACACATGCAGATTCTACAAAAGGAGTGTTTCAAAACTGTTCTATCAAAGGGAACGTTCAAGTCTGTGAGTTGAATGCACTCATCACACAGAAGTTTCTCAGAATGCTTCTGTCTAGTTTTTAGGTGAGGAGATTTCATTTCCCAGCATAGGCCTCAAAGCGCTCCAAATATCCCCTTGCAGATTGTACGAAAAGTGTGTTTCAAAGCTGCCCTTTCAAAAGCAAAGTTCAAGTCTGTGTGCTGAATGCACTCATCAGAAAGAAGTTTCTGAGAATGCTTCTGTCTAGTTCTTACGGGAAGATATTTCCTTTTCCAGCTTAGGCCCCAAAGTGCTCCAAATAAACACTTGCAAATTCTACAAAAGGATTGTTTCAAAAGAGTCCTATCAAAAGGAACGTTCATGTCTGTGAGTTGAATGCACTCATCAGACAGAAGTTTCTGAGAATGCTTCCGTCTAGTTGTTATGTGAAGATATTTCCTATTCCAGCATAGGCCTCAAAACGCTCCAAATATCCCCTTGCAGATTCTACAAAAAGAGTGTTTCAAAAGTGTTCTATCTTAAGGAAGGTTCAACTCCGTGAGTTGAATGAAGGCATCGTGAAGAAGTTTCTGAGAATGCTTCTCTGTAGTTTTTAGGTGAAGATATTCCATATCCAAGCGCAGGCCTCGAAGTGCTCCAAATAACCACTTGCAGATTTTAGCAAAAGAGTGTTTCAAAACTGCTCTTCCTATAGGTAAGTTCAAGTCTGTGAGTTGAATGCAGTCAACACAAAGAAGTTTCTGAGAATGCTTCTGTTCAGTTTTTATGTGCAGATATTTCCTTTTCCAGCATAGGCCTCAAACGGCTCCAAATATCCATTTGCAGATTCTACAAAAAGAGTGTTTCCAAACTTCTCTATCAATTGGTAGGTTCAACTCTGTGAGTTGAATGAACACATCATGAAGAAGTTTCTGAGAATCCTTCTCTCTAGTTTTCATGTGAAGATATTTCCTTTTCCAACTTGGGCCTCAAGGTGCTCCGAATAAACACTTGCAGATTCTACAAACGTAATGTTTCAAAACTGTTCTATCCAAAGGAACGTTCAAGTCGGTGAGTTGAATGCACTCATTGCAAAGAAGTTTCTCAGAATGCTTCTGTCTAGTTTTTAGGTGAAGAGATTTCATGTCCCAGCATAGGCCTCAAAGCGCTCCAAATATCCACTTGAAGATTCTATAAGAAGAGTGTCTCCAAACTGCTCTTTCCAAAGGAAGCTTCAAGTCTGTGAGTTGAATGCACTCATCACAAAGAAGTTTCTGAGAAGGCTTCCGTCTAGTTTTTATATGAAGATATTTCCTTTTCCAACAGAGGCCTCAAAGCGCTCCAAATAAACACATGCAGATTCTACAAAAGGAGTGTTTCAAAACTGTTCTATCAAAAGGAACGTTCAAGTCTGTGAGTTGAATACACTCATCACACAGAAGTTTCTCAGAATGCTTCTGTCTAGTTTTTAGGTGAAGAGATTTCATTTCCCAGCATAGGCCTCAAAGCGCTCCAAATATCCCTTTGCAGATTGTACGAAAAGAGTGTTTCAAAGCTGCTCTTTCAAAAGCAAGGTTCAAGTCTGTGTGTTGAATGCACTCATCAGAAAGAAGTTTCTGAGAATGCTTCTGTCTAGTTCTTACGTGAAGATATTTCCTTTTCCAGCTTAGGCCCCAAAGTGCTCCAAATAAACACTTGCAAATTCTACAAAAGGTGTGTTTCAAAAGAGTCCCATCAAAAGGAACGTTCAAGTCTGTGAGTTGAATGCACTTATCATACAGAAGTTTCCTGGAATGCTTCTGTCTAGTTTTTATGTGAAGACACTTCCTTTTCAAGCATAGGCCTCAAAGCGCTCCAAATATCCACTTGCAGATTCTACCAAAAGAGTGTTTCAAAACTGCTCTATGAAAAGCAAGCTTCAACACTGTGAGTAGAATGCACTCATCACAAAGAAGTTTCTGAGAATGCTTCTGTCTGGTTCTTATGTGAAGATATTTCCTTTTCCAACATAGGCCTCAAAGCACTCCAAGTAAACACTTGCAGATTCTACAAAAGGAGTGTTTCAAAACTGCTCTTTTGAGAGGAACGTTCAAGTCTCTGAGTTGAATGCACTCATCACACAGAAGTTTCTGAGAATGCTTCCGTCTAGTTGTTATGTGAAGATATTTCCTTTTCCAGCATAGGCCTCAAAACGCTCCAAATATCCCCTTGCAGATTTTACAAAAAGAGTGTTTCAAAAGTGTTCTATCATAAGGAAGGTTCAACTCCGTGAGTTGAATGAAGGCATCATGAAGAACTTTCTGAGAATGCTTCTCTGTAGTTTTTAGGTGAAGATATTCCATATCCCAGCACAGGCCTCGAAGTGCTCCAAATAACCACTTGCAGATTTTAGCAAAAGAGTGTTTCAAAACTGCTCTTTCTACAGGTAAGTTCAAGTCTGTGAGTTGAATGCACTCAACACAAAGAAGTTTCTGAGAATGCTTCTGTTCAGTTTTTATGTGAAGATATTTTCTTTTCCAGCATAGGCCTCAAACGGCTCCAAATATCCACTTGCAGATTCTACAAAAAGAGTGTTTCCAAACTTCTCTATCAATTGGTAGGTTCAACTCTGTGAGTTGAATGAACTCATCACGAAGAAGTTTCTGAGAATCCTTCTCTCTAGTTTTCATGTGAAGATATTTCCTTTTCCAACTTGGGCCTCAAGGTGCTCCGAATAAACACTTGCAGATTCTACAAACGTAATGTTTCAAAACTGTTCTATCCAAAGGAACGTTCAAGTCGGTGAGTTGAATGCAGTCATTGCAAAGAAGTTTCTCAGAATGCTTCTGTCTAGTTTTTAGGTGAAGAGATTTCATGTCCCAGCATAGGCCTCAAAGCGCTCCAAATATCCACTTGAAGATTCTATAAGAAGAGTGTCTCCAAACTGCTCTTTCCAAAGGAAGCTTCAAGTCTGTGAGTTGAATGCACTCATCACAAAGAAGTTTCTGAGAAGGCTTCCGTCTAGTTTTTATATGAAGATATTTCCTTTTCCAACAGAGGCCTCAAAGCGCTCCAAATAAACACATGCAGATTCTACAAAAGGAGTGTTTCAAAACTGTTCTATCAAAAGGAACGTTCAAGTCTGTGAGTTGAATACACTCATCACACAGAAGTTTCTCAGAATGCTTCTGTCTAGTTTTTAGGTGAAGAGATTTCATTTCCCAGCATAGGCCTCAAAGCGCTCCAAATATCCCTTTGCAGATTGTACGAAAAGAGTGTTTCAAAGCTGCTCTTTCAAAAGCAAGGTTCAAGTCTGTGTGTTGAATGCACTCATCAGAAAGAAGTTTCTGAGAATGCTTCTGTCTAGTTCTTACGTGAAGATATTTCCTTTTCCAGCTTAGGCCCCAAAGTGCTCCAAATAAACACTTGCAAATTCTACAAAAGGTGTGTTTCAAAAGAGTCCCATCAAAAGGAACGTTCAAGTGTGTGAGTTGAATGCACTTATCATACAGAAGTTTCCTGGAATGCTTCTGTCTAGTTTTTATGTGAAGACACTTCCTTTTCAAGCATAGGCCTCAAAGCGCTCCAAATATCCACTTGCAGATTCTACCAAAAGAGTGTTTCAAAACTGCTCTATGAAAAGCAAGCTTCAACACTGTGAGTAGAATGCACTCATCACAAAGAAGTTTCTGAGAATGCTTCTGTCTGGTTCTTATGTGAAGATATTTCCTTTTCCAACATAGGCCTCAAAGCGCTCCAAGTAAACACTTGCAGATTCTACAAAAGGAGTGTTTCAAAACTGCTCTTTTGAGAGGAACGTTCAAGTCTCTGAGTTGAATGCACTCATCACACAGAAGTTTCTGAGAATGCTTCCGTCTAGTTGTTATGTGAAGATATTTCCTTTTCCAGCATAGGCCTCAAAACGCTCCAAATATCCCCTTGCAGATTTTACAAAAAGAGTGTTTCAAAAGTGTTCTATCATAAGGAAGGTTCAACTCCGTGAGTTGAATGAAGGCATCGTGAAGAACTTTCTGAGAATGCTTCTCTGTAGTTTTTAGGTGAAGATATTCCATATCCCAGCACAGGCCTCGAAGTGCTCCAAATAACCACTTGCAGATTTTAGCAAAAGAGTGTTTCAAAACTGCTCTTTCTACAGGTAAGTTCAAGTCTGTGAGTTGAATGCACTCAACACAAAGAAGTTTCTGAGAATGCTTCTGTTCAGTTTTTATGTGAAGATATTTTCTTTTCCAGCATAGGCCTCAAACGGCTCCAAATATCCACTTGCAGATTCTACAAAAAGAGTGTTTCCAAACTTCTCTATCAATTGGTAGGTTCAACTCTGTGAGTTGAATGAACTCATCACGAAGAAGTTTCTGAGAATCCTTCTCTCTAGTTTTCATGTGAAGATATTTCCTTTTCCAACATAGGCCTCAAGGTGCTCCGAATAAACACTTGCAGATATTACAAACGTAATGTTTCAAAACTGTTCTATCCAAAGGAATGTTCAAGTCTGTGAGTTGAATGCACTCATTGCAAAGAAGTTTCTCAGAATGCTTCTGTCTAGTTTTTAGTTGAAGAGATTTCATGTCCCAGCATAGGCCTGAAAGCGCTCCAAATATCTACTTGAAGATTCTATAAGAAGAGTGTCTCCAAACTGGTCTTTCCAAAGGAAGCTTCAAGTCTGTGAGTTGAATGCACTCATCACAAAGAAGTTTCTGAGAAGGCTTCTGTCTAGTTTTTATATGAAGATATTTCCTTTTCCAACAGAGGCCTCAAAGCGCTCCAAATAAACACATTCAGATTCTACAAAAGGAGTGTTTCAAAACTGTTCTATCTAAGGGAACATTCAAGTCTGTGAGTTGAATGCACTCATCACACAGAAGTTTCTCAGAATGCTTCTGTCTAGTTTTAAGGTGAAGAGATTTCATTTCCCAGCATAGGCCTCAAAGCGCTCCAAATATCCCCTTGCAGATTCTACGAAAGGAGTGTTTCAAAGCTGCTCTTTCAAAAGCAAGGTTCAAGTCTGTATGTTGAATGCACTCATCAGAAAGAAGTTTCTGAGAATGCTTCTGTCTAGTTCTTACGTGAAGATATTTCCTTTTCCAGCTTAGGCCACAAAGCGCTCCAAATAAACACTTGCAAATTCTACAAAAGGAGTGTTTCAAAAGAGTCCTATCAAAAGGAACGTTCAAGTCTGTGAGTTGAATGCACTTATCATACAGATGTTTCCTGGAATGCTTCTGTCTAGTTTTTATGTGAAGACATTTCCTTTTCCAGCATTGGCCTCAAAGCACTCCAAATATCCACTTGCAGATTCTACAAAAAGAGTGTTTCCAAACTTCTCTATCAACTGGTAGGTTCAACTCTGTGAGTTGAATGAACTCATCACGAAGAAGTTTCCGAGAATCCTTCTCTCTAGTTTTCATGTGAAGATATTTCCTTTTCCAACATAGGCCTCAAGGTGCTCCGAATAAACACTTGCAGATTCTACAAACGTAATGTTTCAAAACTGTTCTATCCAAAGGAACGTTCAAGTCTGTGAGTTGAATGCACTCATTGCAAAGAAGTTTCTCAGAATGCTTCTGCCTAGTTTTCAGGTGAAGAGATTTCATGTCCCAGCATAGGCCTCAAAGCGCTCCAAATATCCACTTGAAGATTCTATAAGAAGAGTGTCTCCAAACTGCTCTTTCCAAAGGAAGCTTCAAGTCTGTGAGTTGAATGCACTCATCACAAAGAAGTTTCTGAGAAGGCTCCCGTCTAGTTTTTATATGAAGATATTTCCTTTTCCAACAGAGGCCTCAAAGCGCTCCAAATAAACACATGCAGATTCTACAAAAGGAGTGTTTCAAAACTGTTCTATCAAAGGGAACGTTCAAGTCTGTGAGTTGAATGCACTCATCACACAGAAGTTTCTCAGAATGCTTCTGTCTAGTTTTTAGGTGAGGAGATTTCATTTCCCAGCATAGGCCTCAAAGCGCTCCAAATATCCCCTTGCAGATTGTACGAAAAGTGTGTTTCAAAGCTGCCCTTTCAAAAGCAAAGTTCAAGTCTGTGTGCTGAATGCACTCATCAGAAAGAAGTTTCTGAGAATGCTTCTGTCTAGTTCTTACGGGAAGATATTTCCTTTTCCAGCTTAGGCCCCAAAGTGCTCCAAATAAACACTTGCAAATTCTACAAAAGGATTGTTTCAAAAGAGTCCTATCAAAAGGAACGTTCATGTCTGTGAGTTGAATGCACTCATCAGACAGAAGTTTCTGAGAATGCTTCCGTCTAGTTGTTATGTGAAGATATTTCCTATTCCAGCATAGGCCTCAAAACGCTCCAAATATCCCCTTGCAGATTCTACAAAAAGAGTGTTTCAAAAGTGTTCTATCTTAAGGAAGGTTCAACTCCGTGAGTTGAATGAAGGCATCGTGAAGAAGTTTCTGAGAATGCTTCTCTGTAGTTTTTAGGTGAAGATATTCCATATCCAAGCGCAGGCCTCGAAGTGCTCCAAATAACCACTTGCAGATTTTAGCAAAAGAGTGTTTCAAAACTGCTCTTCCTATAGGTAAGTTCAAGTCTGTGAGTTGAATGCAGTCAACACAAAGAAGTTTCTGAGAATGCTTCTGTTCAGTTTTTATGTGCAGATATTTCCTTTTCCAGCATAGGCCTCAAACGGCTCCAAATATCCATTTGCAGATTCTACAAAAAGAGTGTTTCCAAACTTCTCTATCAATTGGTAGGTTCAACTCTGTGAGTTGAATGAACACATCATGAAGAAGTTTCTGAGAATCCTTCTCTCTAGTTTTCATGTGAAGATATTTCCTTTTCCAACTTGGGCCTCAAGGTGCTCCGAATAAACACTTGCAGATTCTACAAACGTAATGTTTCAAAACTGTTCTATCCAAAGGAACGTTCAAGTCGGTGAGTTGAATGCACTCATTGCAAAGAAGTTTCTCAGAATGCTTCTGTCTAGTTTTTAGGTGAAGAGATTTCATGTCCCAGCATAGGCCTCAAAGCGCTCCAAATATCCACTTGAAGATTCTATAAGAAGAGTGTCTCCAAACTGCTCTTTCCAAAGGAAGCTTCAAGTCTGTGAGTTGAATGCACTCATCACAAAGAAGTTTCTGAGAAGGCTTCCGTCTAGTTTTTATATGAAGATATTTCCTTTTCCAACAGAGGCCTCAAAGCGCTCCAAATAAACACATGCAGATTCTACAAAAGGAGTGTTTCAAAACTGTTCTATCAAAAGGAACGTTCAAGTCTGTGAGTTGAATACACTCATCACACAGAAGTTTCTCAGAATGCTTCTGTCTAGTTTTTAGGTGAAGAGATTTCATTTCCCAGCATAGGCCTCAAAGCGCTCCAAATATCCCTTTGCAGATTGTACGAAAAGAGTGTTTCAAAGCTGCTCTTTCAAAAGCAAGGTTCAAGTCTGTGTGTTGAATGCACTCATCAGAAAGAAGTTTCTGAGAATGCTTCTGTCTAGTTCTTACGTGAAGATATTTCCTTTTCCAGCTTAGGCCCCAAAGTGCTCCAAATAAACACTTGCAAATTCTACAAAAGGTGTGTTTCAAAAGAGTCCCATCAAAAGGAACGTTCAAGTCTGTGAGTTGAATGCACTTATCATACAGAAGTTTCCTGGAATGCTTCTGTCTAGTTTTTATGTGAAGACACTTCCTTTTCAAGCATAGGCCTCAAAGCGCTCCAAATATCCACTTGCAGATTCTACCAAAAGAGTGTTTCAAAACTGCTCTATGAAAAGCAAGCTTCAACACTGTGAGTAGAATGCACTCATCACAAAGAAGTTTCTGAGAATGCTTCTGTCTGGTTCTTATGTGAAGATATTTCCTTTTCCAACATAGGCCTCAAAGCGCTCCAAGTAAACACTTGCAGATTCTACAAAAGGAGTGTTTCAAAACTGCTCTTTTGAGAGGAACGTTCAAGTCTGTGAGTTGAATGCACTCATCACACAGAAGTTTCTGAGAATGCTTCCGTCTAGTTGTTATGTGAAGATATTTCCTTTTCCAGCATAGGCCTCAAAACGCTCCAAATATCCCCTTGCAGATTTTACAAAAAGAGTGTTTCAAAAGTGTTCTATCATAAGGAAGGTTCAACTCCGTGAGTTGAATGAAGGCATCGTGAAGAACTTTCTGAGAATGCTTCTCTGTAGTTTTTAGGTGAAGATATTCCATATCCCAGCACAGGCCTCGAAGTGCTCCAAATAACCACTTGCAGATTTTAGCAAAAGAGTGTTTCAAAACTGCTCTTTCTACAGGTAAGTTCAAGTCTGTGAGTTGAATGCACTCAACACAAAGAAGTTTCTGAGAATGCTTCTGTTCAGTTTTTATGTGAAGATATTTTCTTTTCCAGCATAGGCCTCAAACGGCTCCAAATATCCACTTGCAGATTCTACAAAAAGAGTGTTTCCAAACTTCTCTATCAATTGGTAGGTTCAACTCTGTGAGTTGAATGAACTCATCACGAAGAAGTTTCTGAGAATCCTTCTCTCTAGTTTTCATGTGAAGATATTTCCTTTTCCAACATAGGCCTCAAGGTGCTCCGAATAAACACTTGCAGATATTACAAACGTAATGTTTCAAAACTGTTCTATCCAAAGGAACGTTCAAGTCTGTGAGTTGAATGCACTCATTGCAAAGAAGTTTCTCAGAATGCTTCTGTCTAGTTTTTAGTTGAAGAGATTTCATGTCCCAGCATAGGCCTGAAAGCGCTCCAAATATCTACTTGAAGATTCTATAAGAAGAGTGTCTCCAAACTGGTCTTTCCAAAGGAAGCTTCAAGTCTGTGAGTTGAATGCACTCATCACAAAGAAGTTTCTGAGAAGGCTTCTGTCTAGTTTTTATATGAAGATATTTCCTTTTCCAACAGAGGCCTCAAAGCGCTCCAAATAAACACATTCAGATTCTACAAAAGGAGTGTTTCAAAACTGTTCTATCTAAGGGAACATTCAAGTCTGTGAGTTGAATGCACTCATCACACAGAAGTTTCTCAGAATGCTTCTGTCTAGTTTTAAGGTGAAGAGATTTCATTTCCCAGCATAGGCCTCAAAGCGCTCCAAATATCCCCTTGCAGATTCTACGAAAGGAGTGTTTCAAAGCTGCTCTTTCAAAAGCAAGGTTCAAGTCTGTTTGTTGAATGCACTCATCAGAAAGAAGTTTCTGAGAATGCTTCTGTCTAGTTCTTACGTGAAGATATTTCCTTTTCCAGCTTAGGCCACAAAGCGCTCCAAATAAACACTTGCAAATTCTACAAAAGGAGTGTTTCAAAAGAGTCCTATCAAAAGGAACGTTCAAGTCTGTGAGTTGAATGCACTTATCATACAGATGTTTCCTGGAATGCTTCTGTCTAGTTTTTATGTGAAGACATTTCCTTTTCCAGCATTGGCCTCAAAGCACTCCAAATATCCACTTGCAGATTCTACAAAAAGAGTGTTTCCAAACTTCTCTATCAACTGGTAGGTTCAACTCTGTGAGTTGAATGAACTCATCACGAAGAAGTTTCCGAGAATCCTTCTCTCTAGTTTTCATGTGAAGATATTTCCTTTTCCAACATAGGCCTCAAGGTGCTCCGAATAAACACTTGCAGATTCTACAAACGTAATGTTTCAAAACTGTTCTATCCAAAGGAACGTTCAAGTCTGTGAGTTGAATGCACTCATTGCAAAGAAGTTTCTCAGAATGCTTCTGCCTAGTTTTCAGGTGAAGAGATTTCATGTCCCAGCATAGGCCTCAAAGCGCTCCAAATATCCACTTGAAGATTCTATAAGAAGAGTGTCTCCAAACTGCTCTTTCCAAAGGAAGCTTCAAGTCTGTGAGTTGAATGCACTCATCACAAAGAAGTTTCTGAGAAGGCTCCCGTCTAGTTTTTATATGAAGATATTTCCTTTTCCAACAGAGGCCTCAAAGCGCTCCAAATAAACACATGCAGATTCTACAAAAGGAGTGTTTCAAAACTGTTCTATCAAAGGGAACGTTCAAGTCTGTGAGTTGAATGCACTCATCACACAGAAGTTTCTCAGAATGCTTCTGTCTAGTTTTTAGGTGAGGAGATTTCATTTCCCAGCATAGGCCTCAAAGCGCTCCAAATATCCCCTTGCAGATTGTACGAAAAGTGTGTTTCAAAGCTGCCCTTTCAAAAGCAAAGTTCAAGTCTGTGTGCTGAATGCACTCATCAGAAAGAAGTTTCTGAGAATGCTTCTGTCTAGTTCTTACGGGAAGATATTTCCTTTTCCAGCTTAGGCCCCAAAGTGCTCCAAATAAACACTTGCAAATTCTACAAAAGGATTGTTTCAAAAGAGTCCTATCAAAAGGAACGTTCATGTCTGTGAGTTGAATGCACTCATCAGACAAAAGTTTCTGAGAATGCTTCCGTCTAGTTGTTATGTGAAGATATTTCCTTTTCCAGCATAGGCCTCAAAACGCTCCAAATATCCCCTTGCAGATTCTACAAAAAGAGTGTTTCAAAAGTGTTCTATCTTAAGGAAGGTTCAACTCCGTGAGTTGAATGAAGGCATCGTGAAGAACTTTCTGAGAATGCTTCTCTGTAGTTTTTAGGTGAAGATATTCCATATCCAAGCGCAGGCCTCGAAGTGCTCCAAATAACCACTTGCAGATTTTAGCAAAAGAGTGTTTCAAAACTGCTCTTCCTATAGGTAAGTTCAAGTCTGTGAGTTGAATGCAGTCAACACAAAGAAGTTTCTGAGAATGCTTCTGTTCAGTTTTTATGTGCAGATATTTCCTTTTCCAGCATAGGCCTCAAACGGCTCCAAATATCCATTTGCAGATTCTACAAAAAGAGTGTTTCCAAACTTCTCTATCAATTGGTAGGTTCAACTCTGTGAGTTGAATGAACACATCATGAAGAAGTTTCTGAGAATCCTTCTCTCTAGTTTTCATGTGAAGATATTTCCTTTTCCAACTTGGGCCTCAAGGTGCTCCGAATAAACACTTGCAGATTCTACAAACGTAATGTTTCAAAACTGTTCTATCCAAAGGAACGTTCAAGTCGGTGAGTTAAATGCACTCATTGCAAAGAAGTTTCTCAGAATGCTTCTGTCTAGTTTTTAGGTGAAGAGATTTCATGTCCCAGCATAGGCCTCAAAGCGCTCCAAATATCCACTTGAAGATTCTATAAGAAGAGTGTCTCCAAACTGCTCTTTCCAAAGGAAGCTTCAAGTCTGTGAGTTGAATGCACTCATCACAAAGAAGTTTCTGAGAAGGCTTCCGTCTAGTTTTTATATGAAGATATTTCCTTTTCCAACAGAGGCCTCAAAGCGCTCCAAATAAACACATGCAGATTCTACAAAAGGAGTGTTTCAAAACTGTTCTATCAAAAGGAACGTTCAAGTCTGTGAGTTGAATACACTCATCACACAGAAGTTTCTCAGAATGCTTCTGTCTAGTTTTTAGGTGAAGAGATTTCATTTCCCAGCATAGGCCTCAAAGCGCTCCAAATATCCCTTTGCAGATTGTACGAAAAGAGTGTTTCAAAGCTGCTCTTTCAAAAGCAAGGTTCAAGTCTGTGTGTTGAATGCACTCATCAGAAAGAAGTTTCTGAGAATGCTTCTGTCTAGTTCTTACGTGAAGATATTTCCTTTTCCAGCTTAGGCCCCAAAGTGCTCCAAATAAACACTTGCAAATTCTACAAAAGGTGTGTTTCAAAAGAGTCCCATCAAAAGGAACGTTCAAGTGTGTGAGTTGAATGCACTTATCATACAGAAGTTTCCTGGAATGCTTCTGTCTAGTTTTTATGTGAAGACACTTCCTTTTCAAGCATAGGCCTCAAAGCGCTCCAAATATCCACTTGCAGATTCTACCAAAAGAGTGTTTCAAAACTGCTCTATGAAAAGCAAGCTTCAACACTGTGAGTAGAATGCACTCATCACAAAGAAGTTTCTGAGAATGCTTCTGTCTGGTTCTTATGTGAAGATATTTCCTTTTCCAACATAGGCCTCAAAGCGCTCCAAGTAAACACTTGCAGATTCTACAAAAGGAGTGTTTCAAAACTGCTCTTTTGAGAGGAACGTTCAAGTCTCTGAGTTGAATGCACTCATCACACAGAAGTTTCTGAGAATGCTTCCGTCTAGTTGTTATGTGAAGATATTTCCTTTTCCAGCATAGGCCTCAAAACGCTCCAAATATCCCCTTGCAGATTTTACAAAAAGAGTGTTTCAAAAGTGTTCTATCATAAGGAAGGTTCAACTCCGTGAGTTGAATGAAGGCATCGTGAAGAACTTTCTGAGAATGCTTCTCTGTAGTTTTTAGGTGAAGATATTCCATATCCCAGCACAGGCCTCGAAGTGCTCCAAATAACCACTTGCAGATTTTAGCAAAAGAGTGTTTCAAAACTGCTCTTTCTACAGGTAAGTTCAAGTCTGTGAGTTGAATGCACTCAACACAAAGAAGTTTCTGAGAATGCTTCTGTTCAGTTTTTATGTGAAGATATTTTCTTTTCCAGCATAGGCCTCAAACGGCTCCAAATATCCACTTGCAGATTCTACAAAAAGAGTGTTTCCAAACTTCTCTATCAATTGGTAGGTTCAACTCTGTGAGTTGAATGAACTCATCACGAAGAAGTTTCTGAGAATCCTTCTCTCTAGTTTTCATGTGAAGATATTTCCTTTTCCAACATAGGCCTCAAGGTGCTCCGAATAAACACTTGCAGATATTACAAACGTAATGTTTCAAAACTGTTCTATCCAAAGGAACGTTCAAGTCTGTGAGTTGAATGCACTCATTGCAAAGAAGTTTCTCAGAATGCTTCTGTCTAGTTTTTAGTTGAAGAGATTTCATGTCCCAGCATAGGCCTGAAAGCGCTCCAAATATCTACTTGAAGATTCTATAAGAAGAGTGTCTCCAAACTGGTCTTTCCAAAGGAAGCTTCAAGTCTGTGAGTTGAATGCACTCATCACAAAGAAGTTTCTGAGAAGGCTTCTGTCTAGTTTTTATATGAAGATATTTCCTTTTCCAACAGAGGCCTCAAAGCGCTCCAAATAAACACATTCAGATTCTACAAAAGGAGTGTTTCAAAACTGTTCTATCTAAGGGAACGTTCAAGTCTGTGAGTTGAATGCACTCATCACACAGAAGTTTCTCAGAATGCTTCTGTCTAGTTTTAAGGTGAAGAGATTTCATTTCTCAGCATAGGCCTCAAAGCGCTCCAAATATCCCCTTGCAGATTCTACGAAAGGAGTGTTTCAAAGCTGCTCTTTCAAAAGCAAGGTTCAAGTCTGTTTGTTGAATGCACTCATCAGAAAGAAGTTTCTGAGAATGCTTCTGTCTAGTTCTTACGTGAAGATATTTCCTTTTCCAGCTTAGGCCACAAAGCGCTCCAAATAAACACTTGCAAATTCTACAAAAGGAGTGTTTCAAAAGAGTCCTATCAAAAGGAACGTTCAAGTCTGTGAGTTGAATGCACTTATCATACAGATGTTTCCTGGAATGCTTCTGTCTAGTTTTTATGTGAAGACATTTCCTTTTCCAGCATAGGCCTCAAAGCACTCCAAATATCCACTTGCAGATTCTACAAAAAGAGTGTTTCCAAACTTCTCTATCAACTGGTAGGTTCAACTCTGTGAGTTGAATGAACTCATCATGAAGAAGTTTCCGAGAATCCTTCTCTCTAGTTTTCATGTGAAGATATTTCCTTTTCCAACATAGGCCTCAAGGTGCTCCGAATAAACACTTGCAGATTCTACAAACGTAATGTTTCAAAACTGTTCTATCCAAAGGAACGTTCAAGTCTGTGAGTTGAATGCACTCATTGCAAAGAAGTTTCTCAGAATGCTTCTGTCTAGTTTTTAGGTGAAGAGATTTCATGTCCCAGCATAGGCCTCAAAGCGCTCCAAATATCCACTTGAAGATTCTATAAGAAGAGTGTCTCCAAACTGCTCTTTCCAAAGGAAGCTTCAAGTCTGTGAGTTGAATGCACTCATCACAAAGAAGTTTCTGAGAAGGCTTCCGTCTAGTTTTTATATGAAGATATTTCCTTTTCCAACAGAGGCCTCAAAGGGCTCCAAATAAACACATGCAGATTCTACAAAAGGAGTGTTTCAAAACTGTTCTATCAAAGGGAACATTCAAGTCTGTGAGTTGAATGCACTCATCACACAGAAGTTTCTCAGAATGCTTCTGTCTAGTTTTTAGGTGAGGAGATTTCATTTCCCAACATAGGCCTCAAAGCGCTCCAAATATCCCTTTGCAGATTGTACGAAAAGAGTGTTTCAAAGCTGCTCTTTCAAAAGCAAGGTTCACGTCTGTGTGTTGAATGCACTCATCAGAAAGAAGTTTCTGAGAATGCTTCTGTCCAGTTCTTACGTGAAGATATTTCCTTTTCCAGCTTAGGCCCCAAAGTGCTCCAAATAAACACTTGCAAATTCTACAAAAGGTGTGTTTCAAAAGAGTCCCATCAAAAGGAACGTTCAAGTCTGTGAGTTGAATGCACTTATCATACAGAAGTTTCCTGGAATGCTTCTGTCTAGTTTTTATGTGAAGACACTTCCTTTTCAAGCATAGGCCTCAATGCGCTCCAAATATCCACTTGCAGATTCTACCAAAAGAGTGTTTCAAAACTGCTCTATGAAAAGCAAGCTTCAACACTGTGAGTAGAATGCACTCATCACAAAGAAGTTTCTGAGAATGCTTCTGTCTGGTTCTTATGTGAAGATATTTCCTTTTCCAACATAGGCCTCAAAGCGCTCCAAGTAAACACTTGCAGATTCTACAAAAGGAGTGTTTCAAAACTGCCCTTTTGAGAGGAACGTTCAAGTCTGTGAGTTGAATGCACTCATCACACAGAAGTTTCTCAGAATGCTTCTGTCTAGTTTTTAGGTGAGGAGATTTCATTTCCCAGCATAGGCCTCAAAGCGCTCCAAATATCCCTTTGCAGATTGTACGAAAAGAGTGTTTCAAAGCTGCCCTTTCAAAAGCAAAGTTCAAGTCTGTGTGTTGAATGCACTGATCAGAAAGAAGTTTCTGAGAATGCTTCTGTCTAGTTCTTACGGGAAGATATTTCCTTTTCCAGCTTAGGCCCCAAAGTGCTCCAAATAAACACTTGCAAATTCTACAAAAGGATTGTTTCAAAAGAGTCCTATCAAAAGGAACGTTCATGTCTGTGAGTTGAATGCACTCATCAGACAGAAGTTTCTGAGAATGCTTCCGTCTAGTTGTTATGTGAAGATATTTCCTTTTCCAGCATAGGCCTCAAAACGCTCCAAATATCCCCTTGCAGATTCTACAAAAAGAGTGTTTCAAAAGTGTTCTATCTTAAGGAAGGTTCAACTCCGTGAGTTGAATGAAGGCATCGTGAAGAACTTTCTGAGAATGCTTCTCTGTAGTTTTTAGGTGAAGATATTCCATATCCAAGCACAGGCCTCGAAGTGCTCCAAATAACCACTTGCAGATTTTAGCAAAAGAGTGTTTCAAAACTGCTCTTCCTATAGGTAAGTTCAAGTCTGTGAGTTGAATGCAGTCAACACAAAGAAGTTTCTGAGAATGCTTCTGTTCAGTTTTTATGTGCAGATATTTCCTTTTCCAGCATAGGCCTCAAACGGCTCCAAATATCCATTTGCAGATTCTACAAAAAGAGTGTTTCCAAACTTCTCTATCAATTGGTAGGTTCAACTCTGTGAGTTGAATGAACACATCATGAAGAAGTTTCTGAGAATCCTTCTCTCTAGTTTTCATGTGAAGATATTTCCTTTTCCAACATGGGCCTCAAGGTGCTCCGAATAAACACTTGCAGATTCTACAAACTTAATGTTTCAAAACTGTTCTATCCAAAGGAACGTTCAAGTCTGTGAGTTGAATGCACTCATTGCAAAGAAGTTTCTCAGAATGCTTCTGTCTAGTTTTTAGGTGAAGAGATTTCATGTCCCAGCATAGGCCTCAAAGCGCACCAAATATCCACTTGAAGATTCTATAAGAAGAGTGTCTCCAAACTGCTCTTTCCAAAGGAAGCTTCAAGTCTGTGAGTTGAATGCACTCATCACAAAGAAGTTTCTGAGAAGGCTTCCGTCTAGTTTTTATATGAAGATATTTCCTTTTCCAACATAGGCCTCAAAGCGCTCCAAATAAACTCATGCAGATTCTACAAAAGGAGTGTTTCAAAACTGTTCTATCAAAAGGAACGTTCAAGTCTGTGAGTTGAATACACTCATCACACAGAAGTTTCTCAGAATGCTTCTGTCTAGTTTTTAGGTGAAGAGATTTCATTTCCCAGCATAGGCCTCAAAGCGCTCCAAATATCCCTTTGCAGATTGTACGAAAAGAGTGTTTCAAAGCTGCTCTTTCAAAAGCAAGGTTCAAGTCTGTGTGTTGAATGCACTCATCAGAAAGAAGTTTCTGAGAATGCTTCTGTCTAGTTCTTACGTGAAGATATTTCCTTTTCCAGCTTAGGCCCCAAAGTGCTCCAAATAAACACTTGCAAATTCTACAAAAGGTGTGTTTCAAAAGAGTCCCATCAAAAGGAACGTTCAAGTCTGTGAGTTGAATGCACTTATCATACAGAAGTTTCCTGGAATGCTTCTGTCTAGTTTTTATGTGAAGACACTTACTTTTCAAGCATAGGCCTCAAAGCGCTCCAAATATCCACTTGCAGATTCTACCAAAAGAGTGTTTCAAAACTGCTCTATGAAAAGCAAGCTGCAAACACTGTGAGTAGAATGCACTCATCACAAAGAAGTTTCTGAGAATGCTTCTGTCTGGTTCTTATGTGAAGATATTTCCTTTTCCAACATAGGCCTCAAAGCGCTCCAAGTAAACACTTGCAGATTCTACAAAAGGAGTGTTTCAAAACTGCTCTTTTGAGAGGAACGTTCAAGTCTGTGAGTTGAATGCACTCATCACACAGAAGTTTCTGAGAATGCTTCCGTCTAGTTGTTATGTGAAGATATTTCCTTTTCCAGCATAGGCCTCAAAACGCTCCAAATATCCCCTTGCAGATTTTACAAAAAGAGTGTTTCAAAAGTGTTCTATCATAAGGAAGGTTCAACTCCGTGAGTTGAATGAAGGCATCGTGAAGAACTTTCTGAGAATGCTTCTCTGTAGTTTTTAGGTGAAGATATTCCATATCCCAGCACAGGCCTCTAAGTGCTCCAAATAACCACTTGCAGATTTTAGCAAAAGGGTGTTTCAAAACTGCTCTTTCTACAGGTAAGTTCAAGTCTGTGAGTTGAATGCACTCAACACAAAGAAGTTTCTGAGAATGCTTCTGTTCAGTTGTTATGTGAAGATATTTCCTTTTCCAGCATTGGCCTCAAACGGCTCCAAATATCCACTTGCAGATTCTACAAAAAGAGTGTTTCCAAACTTCTCTATCAATTGGTAGGTTCAACTCTGTGAGTTGAATGAACTCATCACGAAGAAGTTTCTGAGAATCCTTCTCTCTAGTTTTCATGTGAAGATATTTCCTTTTCCAACATAGGCCTCAAGGTGCTCCGAATAAACACTTGCAGATTCTACAAACGTAATGTTTCAAAACTGTTCTATCCTTAGGAACGTTCAAGTCTGTGAGTTTAATGCACTCATTGCAAAGAAGTTTCTCAGAATGCTTCTGTCTAGTTTTTAGGTGAAGAGATTTCATGTCCCAGCATAGGCCTCAAAGCGCTCCAAATATCCACTTGAAGATTCTATAAGAAGAGTGTCTCCAAACTGCTCTTTCCAAAGGAAGCTTCAAGTCTGTGAGTTGAATGCACTCATCACAAAGAAGTTTCTGAGAAGGCTTCCGTCTAGTTTTTATATGAAGATATTTCCTTTTCCAACAGAGGCCTCAAAGGGCTCCAAATAAACACATGCAGATTCTACAAAAGGAGTGTTTCAAAACTGTTCTATCAAAGGGAACATTCAAGTCTGTGAGTTGAATGCACTCATCACACAGAAGTTTCTCAGAATGCTTCTGTCTAGTTTTAAGGTGAAAAGGTTTCATTTCCCAGCATAGGCCTCAAAGCGCTCCAAATATCCCCTTGCAGATTGTACGAAAAGAGTGTTTCAAAGCTGCACTTTCAAAAGCATGGTTCAAGTCTGTGTGTTGAATGCACTCATCAGAAAGAAGTTTCTGAGAATGCTTCTGTCTAGTTCTTACGTGAAGATATTTCCTTTTCCAGCTTAGGCCCCAAAGTGCTCCAAATAAACACTTGCAAATTCTACAAAAGGTGTGTTTCAAAGAGTCCTATCAAAAGGAACGTTCAAGTCTGTGAGTTGAATGCACTTATCATACAGAAGTTTACTGGAATGCTTCTGTCTAGTTTTTATGTGAAGACACTTCCTTTTCCAGCATAGGCCTCAAAGCGCTCCAAATATCCACTTGCAGATTCTACCAAAAGAGTGTTTCAAAACTGCTCTATGAAAAGCAAACTTCAACACTGTGAGTAGAATGCACTCATCACAAAGTAGTTTCTAAGAATGCTTCTGTCTTGTTCTTATGTGAAGATATTTCCTTTTCCAACATAGGCCTCAAAGCGCTCCAAATAAACACTTGCAGATTCTACAAAAGGAGTGTTTCAAAACTGCTCTTTCGAGAGAAACGTTCAAGTCTGCTTGTTGAATGCACTCATCACATAGAAGTTTCTGAGAATGCTTCCGTCTAGTTGTTATGTGAAGATATTTCCTTTTCCAGCATAGGCCTCAAAACGCTCCAAATATCCCCTTGCAGATTCTACAAAAAGTGTGTTTCAAAAGTGTTCTATCATAAGGAAGGTTCAACTCCGTGAGTTGAATGAAGGCATCGTGAAGAACTTTCTGAGAATGTTTCTCTGTAGTTTTTAGGTGAAGATATTCCATATCCCAGCACAGGCCTCGAAGTGCTCCAAATAACCACTTGCAGATTTTAGCAAAAGAGTGTTTCAAAACTGCTCTTTCTATAGGTAAGTTCAAGTCTGTGAGTTGAATGCACTCAACACAAAGAAGTTTCTGAGAATGCTTCTGTTCAGTTTTTATGTGAAGATATTTCCTTTTCCAGTATAGGCCTCAAACAGCTCCAAATATCCAATTGCAGATTTTACAAAAAGAGTGTTTCCAAACTTCTCTATCAATTGGTAGGTTCAACTCTGTGAATTGAATGAACTCATCATGAAGAAGTTTCTGAGAATCCTTCTCTCTAGTTTTCATGTGAAGATATTTCCTTTTCCAACATAGGCCTCAAGGTGCTCCGAATAAACACTTGCAGATTCTACAAACGTGATGCTTCAAAACTGTTCTATCCAAAGGAACGTTCAAGTCTGTGAGTTGAATGCACTCATTGCAAAGAAGTTTCTCAGAATGCTTCTGTCTAGTTTTTAGGTGAAGAGATTTCATGTCCCAGCATAGGCCTCAAAGCGCTCCAAATATCCACTTGAAGATTCTATAAGAAGAGTGTCTCCAAACTGCTCTTTCCAAAGGAAGCTTCAAGTCTGTGAGTTGAATGCACTCATCACCAAGAAGTTTCTGAGAAGGCTTCCGTCTAGTTTTTATATGAAGATATTTCCTTTTCCAACAGAGGTCTCAAAGCGCTCCAAATAAACACATGCAGATTCTACAAAAGGAGTGTTTCAAAACTGTTCTATCAAAGGGAACGTTCAAGTCTGTGAGTTGAATGCACTCATCACACAGAAGTTTCTCAGAATGCTTCTGCCTAGTTTTTAGGTGAGGAGATTTCATTTCCCAGCATAGGCCTCAAAGCGCTCCAAATATCCCCTTGCAGATTGTACGAAAAGAGTGTTTCAAAGCTGCTCTTTCAAAAGCAAAGTTCAAGTCTGTGTGTTGAATGCACTCATCAGAAAGAAGTTTCTGAGAATGCTTCTGTCTAGTTCTTACGTGAAGATATTTCCTTTTCCTGGTTAGGCCCCAAAGGGCTCCAAATAAACACTTGCAAATTCTACAAAAGGTGTGTTTCAAAAGAGTCCTATCAAAAGGAACGTTCAAGTCTGTGAGTTGAATGCACTTATCATACAGAAGTTTCCTGGAATGCTTCTGTCTAGTTTTTATGTGAAGACACTTCCTTTTCCAGCATAGGCCTCAAAGCGCTCCAAATATCCACTTGCAGATTCTACCAAAAGAGTGTTTCAAAACTGCTCTATCAAAAGCAAACTTCAACACTGTGAGTAGAATGCACTCATCACATAGAAGTTTCTGAGAATGCTTCTGTCTGGTTCTTATGTGAAGATATTTCCTTTTCCAACTTAGGCCTCAAATCGCTCCAAATAAACACTTGCAGATTCTACAAAAGGAGTGTTTCAAAACTGCTCTTTCGAGAGGAACGTTCAAGTCTGTGAGTTGAATGCACTCATCACACAGAAGTTTCTGAGAATGCTTCCGTCTAGTTGTTATGTGAAGATATTTCCTTTTCCAGCATAGGCCTCAAAACGCTCCAAATATCCCCTTGCAGATTTTACAAAAAGAGTGTTTCAAAAGTGTTCTATCATAAGGAAGGTTCAACCCCGTGAGTTGAATGAAGGCATCATGAAGAACTTTCTGAGAATGCTTCTCTGTAGTTTTTAGGTGAAGATATTCCATATCCCAGCACAGGCCTCGAAGTGCTCCAAATAACCACTTGCAGATTTTAGAAAAAGAGTGTTTCAAAACTGCTCTTTCTACAGGTAAGTTCAAGTCTGTGAGTTGAATGCACTCAACACAAAGAAGTTTCTGAGAATGCTTCTGTTCAGTTTTTATGTGAAGATATTTCCTTTTCCAGCATAGGCCTCAAACGGCTCCAAATATCCACTTGCAGATTCTACAAAAAGAGTGTTTCCAAACTTCTCTATCAATTGGTAGGTTCAACTCTGTGAGTTGAATGAACTCATCATGAAGAAGTTTCTGAGAATCCTTCTCTCTAGTTTTCATGTGAAGATATTTCCTTTTCCAACATAGGCCTCAAGGTGCTCCGAATAAACACTTGCAGATTCTACAAATGTGATGTTTCAAAACTGTTCTATCCAAAGGAACGTTCAAGTCTGTGAGTTGAATGCACTCATTGCAAAGAAGTTTCTCAGAATGCTTCTGTCTAGTTTTTAGTTGAAGAGATTTCATGTCCCAGCATAGGCCTCAAAGCGCTCCAAATATCCATCTGAAGATTCTATAAGAAGAGTGTCTCCAAACTGCTCTTTCCAAAGGAAGCTTCAAGTCTGTGAGTTGAATGCACTCATCACAAAGAAGTTTCTGAGAAGGCTTCCGTTTAGTTTTTATATGAAGATATTTCCTTTTCCAACAGAGACCTCTAAGCGCTCCAAATAAACACATGCAGATTCTACAAAAGGAGTGTTTCAAAACTGTTCTATCACAGGGAACGTTCAAGTCTGTGAGTTGAATGCACTCATCACACAGAAGTTTCTCAGAATGATTCTGTCTAGTTTTTAGGTGAGGAGATATCATTTCCCAGCATAGGCCTCAAAGCGCTCCAAATAGCCCCTTGCAGATTCTACGAAAAGAGTGTTTCAAAGCTGCTCTTTCAAAAGCAAAGTTCAAGTCTGTGTGTTAAATGCACTCATCAGAAAGAAGTTTCTGAGAATGCTTCTGTCTAGTTCTTACGTGAAGATATTTCCTTTTCCAGCTTAGGCCCCAAAGTGCTCCAAATAAACACTTGCAAATTCTACAAAAGGTGTGTTTCAAAGAGTCCTATCAAAAGGAACGTTCAAGTCTGTGAGTTGAATGCACTTATCATACAGAAGTTTACTGGAATGCTTCTGTCTAGTTTTTATGTGAAGACACTTCCTTTTCCAGCATAGGCCTCAAAGCGCTCCAAATATCCACTTGCAGATTCTACCAAAAGAGTGTTTCAAAACTGCTCTATGAAAAGCAAACTTCAACACTGTGAGTAGAATGCACTCATCACAAAGAAGTTTCTGAGAATGCTTCTGTCTGGTTCTTATGTGAACATATTTCCTTTTCCAACATAGGCCTCAAATCGCTCCAAATAAACACTTGCACATTCTACAAAAGGAGTGTTTCAAAACTGCTCTTTCGAGAGGAACGTTCAAGTCTGTGAGTTGAATGCACTCATCACACAGAAGTTTCTGAGAATGCTTCCGTCTAGTTGTTATGTGAAGATATTTCCTTTTCCAGCATAGGCCTCAAAACGCTCCAAATATCCCCTTGCGGATTTTACAAAAACAGTGTTTCAAAAGTGTTCTATCATAAGGAAGGTTCAACTCCGTGAGTTGAATGAAGGCATCGTGAAGAACTTTCTGAGAATGCTTCTCTGTAGTTTTTAGGTGAAGATATTCCATATCCCAGCCCAGGCCTCGAAGTGCTCCAAATAACCACTTGCAGATTTTAGCAAAAGAGTGTTTCAAAACTGCTGTTTCTACAGGTAAGTTCAAGTCTGTGAGTTGAATGCACTCAACACAAAGAAGTTTCTGAGAATGCTTCTGTTCAGTTTTTATGTGAAGATATTTCCTTTTCCAGCATAGGACTCAAACGGCTCCAAATATCCACTTGCAGATTCTACAAAAAGAGTGTTTCCAAACTTCTCTATCAATTGGTAGGTTCAACTCTGTGAGTTGAATGAACTCATCACAAAGAAGTTTCTGAGAATCCTTCTCTCTAGTTTTCATGTGAAGATATTTCCTTTTCCAACATAGGCCTCAAGGTGCTCCGAATAAACACTTGCAGATTCTACAAACGTAATGTTTCAAAACTGTTCTATCCAAAGGAACGTTTAAGTCTGTGAGTTGAATGCACTCATTGCAAAGAAGTTTCTCAGAATGCTTCTGTCTAGTTTTCAGGTGAAGGGATTTCATGTCCCAGCATAGGCCTCAAAGCGCTCCAAATATCCACTTGAAGATTCTATAAGAAGAGTGTCTCCAAACTGCTCTTTCCAAAGGAAGCTTCAAGTCTGTGAGTTGAATGCACTCATCACAAAGAAGTTTCTGAGAAGGCTTCCGTCTAGTGTTTATATGAAGATATTTCCTTTTCCAACATAGGCCTCAAAGCGCTCCAAATAAACACATGCAGATTCTACAAAAGGAGTGTTTCAAAACTGTTCTATCAAAAGGAACGTTCAAGTCTGTGAGTTGAATACACTCATCACACAAAAGTTTCTCAGAATGCTTCTGTCTAGTTTTTAGGTGAAGAGATTTCATTTCCCAGCATAGGCCTCAAAGCGCTCCAAATATCCCTTTGCAGATTGTACGAAAAGAGTGTTTCAAAGCTGCTCATTCAAAAGCAAGGTTCAAGTCTGTGTGTTGAATGCACTCATCAGAAAGAAGTTTCTGAGAATGCTTCTGTCTAGTTCTTACGTGAAGATATTTCCTTTTCCAGCTTAGGCCCCAAAGTGCTCCAAATAAACACTTGCAAATTCTACAAAAGGTGTGTTTCAAAAGAGTCCCATCAAAAGGAACGTTCAAGTCTGTGAGTTGAACGCACTTATCATACAGAAGTTTCCTGGAATGCTTCTGTCTAGTTTTTATGTGAAGACACTTCCTTTTCAAGAATAGGCCTCAAAGCGCTCCAAATATCCACTTGCAGATACTACCAAAAGAGTGTTTCAAAACTGCTCTATGAAAAGCAAGCTTCAACACTGTGAGTAGAATGCACTCATCACAGAGAAGTTTCTGAGAATGCTTCTGTCTGGTTCTTATGTGAAGATATTTCCTTTTCCAACATAGGCCTCAAAGCGCTCCAAGTAAACACATGCCGATTCTACAAAAGGAGTGTTTCAAAACTGCTCTTTTGAGGGGAACGTTCAAGTCTGTGAGTTGAATGCACTCATCACACAGAAGTTTCTGAGAATGCTTCCGTCTAGTTGTTATGTGAAGATATTTCCTTTTCCAGCATAGGCCTCAAAACGCTCCAAATATCCCCTTGCAGATTTTACAAAAAGAGTGTTTCAAAAGTGTTCTATCATAAGGAAGGTTCAACTCCGTGAGTTGAATGAAGGCATCGTGAAGAACTTTCTGAGAATGCTTCTCTGTAGTTTTTAGGTGAAGATATTCCATATCCCAGCACAGGCCTCGAAGTGCTCCAAATAACCACTTGCAGATTTTAGCAAAAGTGTGTTTCAAAACTGCTCTTTCTACAGGTAAGTTCAAGTCTGTGAGTTGAATGCACTCAACACAAAGAAATTTCTGAGAATGCTTCTGTTCAGTTTTTATGTGAAGATATTTTCTTTTCCAGCATAGGCCTCAAACGGCTCCAAATATCCACTTGCAGATTCTACAAAAAGAGTGTTTCCAAACTTCTCTATCAATTGGTAGGTTCAACTCTATGAGGTGAATGAACTCATCACCAAGAAGTTTCTGAGAATCCTTCTCTCTAGTTTTCATGTGAAGATATTTCCTTTTCCAACATAGGCCTCAAGGTGCTCCGAATAAACACTTGCAGATTCTACAAACGTAATGTTTCAAAACCGTTCTATCCAAAGGAACGTTCACGTCTGTGAGTTGAATGCACTCATTGCAAAGAAGTTTCTCAGAATGCTTCTGTCTAGTTTTTAGGTGAAGAGATTTCATGTCCCAGCATAGGCCTCAAAGCGCTCCAAATATCCACTTGAAGATTCTATAAGAAGAGTGTCTCCAAACTGCTCTTTCCAAAGGAAGCTTCAAGTCTGTGAGTTGAACGCACTCATCACAAAGAAGTTTCTGAGAAGGCTTCTGTCTAGTTTTTATATGAAGATATTCCCTTTTCCAACAGAGGCCTCAAAGCGCTCCAAATAAACACATGCAGATTCTACAAAAGGAGTGTTTCAAAACTGTTCTGTCAAAGGGAACATTCAAGTCTGTGAGTTGAATGCACTCATCACACAGAAGTTTCTCAGAATGCTTCTGTCTAGTTTTAAGGTAAAGAGATTTCATGTCCCAGCATAGGCCTCAAAGCGCTCCAAATATCCCCTTGCAGATTCTACGAAAGGAGTGTTTCAAAGCTGCTCTTTCAAAAGCAAGGTTCAAGTCTGTGTGTTTAATGCACTCATCAGAAAGAAGTTTCAGAGAATGCTTCTGTCTAGTTCTTACGTGAAGATATTTCCTTTTCCAGCTTAGGCCCCAAAGCGCTCCAAATAAACACTTGCAAATCCTACAAAAGGAGTGTTTCAAAAGAGTCCTATCAAAAGGAACGTTCAAGTCCGTGAGTTGAATGCACTTATCATACAGAAGTTTCCTGGAATGCTTCTGTCTAGTTTTTATGTGAAGACATTTCCTTTTCCAGCATAGGCCTCAAAGCACTCCAAATATCCACTTGCAGATTCTACCAAAAGAGTGTTTCAAAACTGCTCTATCAAAAGCAAACTTCAACACTGTGAGTAGAATGCACTCATCACAAAGAAGTTTCTGAGAATGCTTCTTTCTGGTTCTTATGTGTAGATATTTCCTTTTCCAACATAGGCCTCCAAGCGCTCCAAATATCCACTTGAAGATTCTATAAGAAGAGTGTCTCCAAACTGCTCTTTCCAAAGGAAGCTTCAAGTCTGTGAGTTGAATGCACTCATCACAAAGCAGTTTCTGAGAAGGCTTCCGTCTAGTTTATATATGAAGATATTTCCTTTTCCAACATAGGCCTCTAAGCGCTCCAAATAAACACATGCAGATTCTACAAAAGGAGTGTTTCAAAACTGTTCTATCAAAAGGAACATTCAAGTCTGTGAGTTGAATGCACTCATCACACAGAAGTTTCTCAGAATGCTTCTGTCTAGTTTTTAGGTGAAGAGATTTCATTTCCCAGCATAGGCCTCAAAGTGCTCCAAATATCCCCTTGCAGATTCTACGAAAGGAGTGTTTCAAAGCTGCTCTTTCAAAAGCAAGGTTCAAGTCTGTGTGCTGAATGCACTCATCACAAAGAAGTTTCTGAGAATGCTTCTGTCTAGTACTTACGGGAAGATATTTCCTTTTCCAGCTTAGGCCCCAAAGTGCTCCAAATAAACACTTGCAAATTCTACAAAAGGATTGTTTCAAAAGAGTCCTATCAAAAGGAACGTTCAAGTCTGTGAGTTGAATGCACTCATCACACAGAAGTTTCTGATAATGCTTCCGTCTAGTTGTTATGTGAAGATATTTCCTTTTCCAGCATAGGCCTCAAAACGCTCCAAATATCCCCTTGCAGATTCTACAAAAAGAGTGTTTCAAAAGTGTTCTATCATACGGAAGGTTCAACTCCGTGAGTTGAATGAAGGCATCGTGAAGAACTTTCTGAGAATGCTTCTCTGTAGCTTTTAGGTGAAGGTATTCCATATGCAAGCACAGGCCTCGAAGTGCCCCAAATAACCACTTGCAGATTTTAGCAAAAGAGTGTTTCAAAACTGCTCTTCCTGGAGGTAAGTTCAAGTCTGTGAGTTGAATGCAGTCAACACAAAGAAGTTTCTGAGAATGCTTCTGTTCAGTTTTTATGTGCAGATATTTCGTTTTCCAACATAGGCCTCAAAGCGCTCCAAATAAACACTTGCAGATTCTACAAAAGGAGTGTTTCAAAACTGCTCTTTCGAGAGGAACGTTCAAGTCTGTGAGTTGAATGCACTCATCACACAGAAGTTTCTGAGAATGCTTCCGTCTAGTTGTTATGTGAAGATGTTTCCTTTTCCAGCATAGGCCTCAAAACGCTCCAAATAGCCTCTTGCAGATTCTACAAAAAGAGTGTTTCAAAAGTGTTCTATCATAAGGAAGGTTCAACTCTGTGAGTTGAATGAAGGCATCGTGAAGAACTTTCTGAGAATGCTTCTCTGTAGTTTTTAGGTGAAGATATTCCATATCCCAGCACAGGCCTCGAAGTGCTCCAAATAACCAATTGCAGATTTTAGCAAAAGAGTGTTTCAAAACTGCTCTTTCTATAGGTAAGTTCAAGTCTGTGAGTTGAATGCACTCAACACAAAGAAGTTTCTGAGAATGCTTCTGTTCAGTTTTTACGTGAAGATATTTCCTTTTCCAGCATAGGCCTCAAACGGCTCCAAATATCCACTTGCAGATTCTACAAAAAGAGTGTTTCCAAACTTCTCTATCGATTGGTAGGTTCAACTCTGTGAGTTGAATGAACTCATCACAAAGAAGTTTCTGAGAATCCTTCTCTCTAGTTTTTATGTGAAGATATTTCCTTTTCCAACATAGGCCTCAAGGTGCTCCGAATAAACACTTGCAGATTCTACAAACGTAATGTTTCAAAACTGTTCTATCCAAAGGAACGTTCAAGTCTGTGAGTTGAATGCACTCATTGCAAAGAAGTTTCTCAGAATGCTTCTGTCTAGTTTTTAGGTGAAGAGATTTCATGTCCCAGCATAGGTCTCAAAGCGCTCCAAATATCCACTTGAAGATCCTATAAGAAGAGTGTCTCCAAATTGCTCTTTCCAAAGGAAGCTTCAAGTCTGTGAGTTGAATGCACTCATCACAAAGAAGTTTCTGAGAAGGCTTCCGACTAGTTTTTATATGAAGATATTTCCTTTTCCAACATAGGCCTCAAAGGGCTCCAAATAAACACATGCAGATTCTACAAAAGGAGTGTTTCAAAACTGTTCTATCAAAGGGAACGTTCAAGTCTGTGAGTTGAATGCACTCATTGCCAAGAAGTTTCTCAGAATGCTCCTGTCTAGTTTTTAGGTGAAGAGATTTCATGTCCCAGCATAGGCCTCAAAGCGCTCCAAATATCCACTTGAAGATTCTATAAGAAGCGTGTCTCCAAACTGCTCTTTCCAAAGGAAGCTTCAAGTCTGTGAGTTGAATGCACTCATCACAAAGAAGTTTCTGAGAAGGCTTCCGTCTAGTTTTTATATGAAGATATTTCCTTTTCCAACGTAGGCCTCAAAGCGCTCCAAATAAACACATGCAGATTCTACAAAAGAAGTGTTTCAAAACTGTTCTATCAAAGGGAACGTTCATGTCTGTGACTTGAATGCACTCATCACACAGAAGTTTCTCAGAATGCTTCTGTCTAGTTTTTAGGTGAAGAGATTTCATTTCCCAGCATAGGCCTCAAAGCGCTCCAAATATCCCCTTGCAGATTCTACGAAAAGAGTGTTTCAAAGCTGCTCTTTCAAAAGCAAGGATCAAGTCTGTGTGTTGAATGCACTCATCAGAAAGAAGTTTCTGAGAATGCTTCTGTCTAGTTCTTACGTGAAGATATTCCCTTTTCCAGCTTAGGCCTCAAAGCGCTCCAAATAAACACTTGCAAATTCTACAAAAGGAGTGTTTCAAAAGAGTCCTCTCAAAAGGAACCTTCAAGTCTGTGAGTTGAATGCACTTACAATACAGAAGTTTCCTGGAATGCTTCTGTCTAATTTTTATGTGAAGACATTTCCTTTTCCAGCATAGGCCTCAAAGCGCTCCAAATATCCACTTGCAGATTCTACCAAAAGAGTGTTTCAAAACTGCTCTATCAAAAGCAAGCTTCAACACTGTGAGTAGAATGCACTCATCACAAAGAAGTTTCTGAGAATGCTTCTGTCTAGTTTTTATGTGAAGATATTTCCTTTCCCAACATAGGCCTCAAAGCGCTCCAAATAAACACTTGCAGATTCTACAAAAGGAGTGTTTCAAAACTGCTCTTTCGAGAGGAACGTTCAAGTCTGTGAGTTGAATGCACTCATCACACAGAAGATTCTGAGAATGCTTCCGTCTAGTTGTTATGTGAAGATATTTCCTTTTCCAGCATAGGCCTCAAAACGCTCCAAATAGCCTCTTGCAGATTCTACAAAAAGAGTGTTTCAAAAGTGTTCTATCATAAGGAAGGTTCAACTCCGTGAGTTGAATGAAGGCATCGTGAAGAACTTTCTGAGAATGCTTCTCTGTAGTTTTTAGGTGAAGATATTCCATATCCCAGCACAGGCCTCGAATTGCTCCAAATAACCACTTGCATATTTTAGCAAAAGTGTGTTTCAAAACTGCTCTTTCTATACGTAAGTTCAAGTCTGTGAGTTGAATGCACTCAACACAAAGAATTTTCTGAGAATGCTTCTGTTCAGTTTTTATGTGAAGATATTTCCTTTCCCAGCATAGGCCTCAAACGGCTCCAAATATGCACTTGCAGATTCTACAAAAAGAGTGTTTCCAAACTTCTCTATCGATTGGTAGGTTCAAATCTGTGAGTTGAATGAACTCATCACAAAGAAGTTTCTGAGAATCCTTCTCTCTAGTTTTTATGTGAAGATATTTCCTTTTCCAACATAGGCCTCAAAGCGCTCCAAATAAACACATGCAGATTCTACAAAAGGAGTGTTTCAAAACTGTTCTATCAAAGGGAACGTTCAAGTCTGTGAGTTGAATGCACTCATCACACAGAAGTTTCTCAGAATGCTTCTGTCTAGTTTTTAGGTGAAGAGATTTCATTTCCTAGCATAGGCCTCAGAGCGCTCCAAATATCCCCTTGCAGATTCTACGAAAAGAGTGTTTCAAAGCTGCTCTTTCAAAAGCAAGGTTCAAGTCTGTGTGTTGAATGCACTCATCAGAAAGAAGTTTCTGAGAATGCTTCTGTCTAGTTCTTACGTGTAGATACTTCCTTTTCCAGTTTAGGCCTCAAAGCGCTCCAAATAAACACTTGCAAATTCTACAAAAGGAGTGTTTCAAAAGAGTCCTCTCAAAAGGAACGTTCAAGTTTGTGCGTTGAATGCACTTATCATACAGAAGTTTCCTGGAATGCTTCTGTCTAGTTTTTATGTGAAGACATTTCCTTTTCCAGCATAGGCCTCAAAGCGCTCCAAATATCCACTTGCAGATTCTACCAAAAGAGTGTTTCAAAACTGCTCTATCAAAAGCAAGCTTCAACACTGTGAGTAGAATGCACTCATCACAAAGAAGTTACTGAGAATGCTTCTGTCTAGTTTTTATGTGAAGATATTTCCTTTTCCAACATAGGCCTCAAAGCGCTCCAAATAAACACTTGCAGATTCTACAAAAGGAGTGTTTCAAAACTGCTCTTTCAAGAGGAACGTTCAAGTCTGTGAGTTGAATGCACTCATCACACAGAAGTTTCTGAGAATGCTTCCGTCTAGTTGTTATGTGAAGATATTTCCTTTTCCAGCATAGGCCTCAAAACGCTCCAAATAGCCTCTTGCAGATTCTACAAAAAGAGTGTTTCAAAAGTGTTCTATCATAAGGAAGGTTCAACTCCGTGAGTTGAATGAAGGCATCGTGAAGAACATTCTGAGAATGCTTCTCTGTAGTTTTTAGGTGAAAATATTCCATATCCCAGCACAGGCCTCGAAGTGCTCCAAATAACCACTTGCAGATTTTAGCAAAAGAGTGTTTCAAAACTGCTCTTTCTATAGGTAAGTTGAAGTCTGTGAGTTGAATGCACTCAACACAAAGAAGTTTCTGAGAATGCTTCTGTTCAGTTTTTATGTGAAGATATTTCCTTTTCCAGCATAGGCCTCAAACGGCTCCAAATATCCACTTGCAGATTCTACAAAAAGAGTGTTTCCAAACTTCTCTATCGATTGGTAGGTTCAACTCTGTGAGTTGAATGAACTCATCACAAAGAAGTTTCTGAGAATCCTTCTCTCTAGTTTTTATGTGAAGATATTTCCTTTTCCAACATAGGCCTCAAGGTGCTCCGAATAAACACTTGCAGATTCTACAAACGTAATGTTTCAAAACTGTTCTATCCAAAGGAATGTTCAAGTCTGTGAGTTGAATGCACTCATTGCAAAGAAGTTTCTCAGAATGCTTCTGTCTAGTTTTTAGGTGAAGAGATTTCATGTCCCAGCATAGGCCTCAAGGCGCTCCAAATATCCACTTGAAGATCCTATAAGAAGAGTGTCTCCAAACTGCTCTTTCCAAAGGAAGCTTCAAGTCTGTGAGTTGAATGCACTCATCACAAAGAAGTTTCTGAGAAGGCTTCCGTCTAGTTTTTATATGAAGATATTTCCTTTTCCAACATAGGCCTCAAAGCGCTCCAAATAAACACATGCAGATTCTACAAAAGGAGTGCTTCAAAACTGTTCTATCAAAGGGAACGTTCAAGTCTGTGAGTTGAATGCACTCATCACACAGAAGTTTCTCAGAATGCTTCTGTCTAGTTTTTAGGTGAAGAGATTTCATTTCCCAGCATAGGCCTCAAAGCGCTCCAAATATCCCCTTGCAGATTCTACGAAAAGAGTGTTTCAAAGCTGCTCTTTCAAAAGCAAGGTTCAAGTCTGTGTGTTGAATGCACTCATCAGAAAGAAGTTTCTGAGAATGCTTCTGTCTAGTTCTTACGTGTAGATACTTCCTTTTCCAGCTTAGGCCTCAAAGCGCTCCAAATAAACACTTGCAAATTCTACAAAAGGAGTGTTTCAAAAGAGTCCTCTCAAAAGGGACGTTCAAGTCTGTGAGTTGAATGCACTTATCATACAGAAGTTTCCTGGAATGCTTCTGTCTATTTTTTATGTGAAGACATTTCCTTTTCCAGCATAGGCCTCAAAGCGCTCCAAATATCCACTTGCAGATTCTACCAAAAGAGTGTTTCAAAACTGCTCTATCAAAAGCAAGCTTCAACACTGTGAGTAGAATGCACTCATCACAAAGAACTTTCTGAGAATGCTTCTGTCTAGTTTTTATGTGAAGATATTTCCTTTTCCAACATAGGCCTCAAAATGCTCCAAATAAACACTTGCAGATTCTACAAAAGGAGTGTTTCAAAACTGCTCTTTTGAGAGGAACGTTCAAGTCTGTGAGTTGAATGCACTCATCACACAGAAGTTTCTGAGAATGCTTCCGTCTAGTTGTTATGTGAAGATATTTCCTTTTCCAGCATAGGCCTCAAAACGCTCCAAATAGCCTCTTGCAGATTCTACAAAAAGAGTGTTTCAAAAGTGTTCTATCATAAGGAAGGTTCAACTCCGGGAGTTGAATGAAGGCATCATGAAGAACTTTCTGAGAATGCTTCTCTGTAGTTTTTAGGTGACGATATTCCATATCCAAGCACAGTCCTCGAAGTGCTCCAAATAACCACTTGCAGATTTTAGCAAAAGGGTGTTTCAAAACTGCTCTTTCTATAGGTAAGTTGAAGTCTGTGAGTTGAATGCACTCAACACAAAGAAGTTTCTGAGAATGCTTCTGTTCAATTTTTATGTGAAGATATTTCCTTTTCCAGCATAGGCATCAAACGGCTCCAAATATCCACTTGCAGATTCTACAAAAAGAGTGTTTCCAAAATTCTCTATCGATTGGTAGGTTCAACTCTGTGAGTTGAATGAACTCATCACAAAGAAGTTTCTGACAATCCTTCTCTCTAGTTTTTATGTGAAGATATTTCCTTTTCCAACATAGGCCTCAAGTTGCTCCGAATAAACACTTGCAGATTCTACAAACGTAATGTTTTGAAACTGTTCTATCCAAAGGAACGTTCAAGTCTGTGAGTTGAATGCACTCATTGCAAAGAAGTTTCTCAGAATGCTTCTGTCTAGTTTTTAGGTGAAGAGATTTCATGTCCCAGCATAGGCCTCAAAGTGCTCCAAATATCCACTTGAAGATCCTATAAGAAGAGTGTCTCCAAACTGCTCTTTCCAAAGGAAGCTTCAAGTCTGTGAGTTGAATGCACTCATCACAAAGAAGTTTCTGAGAAGGCTTCCGTCTAGTTTTTATATGAAGATATTTCCTTTTCCAACATAGGCCTCAAAGCGCTCCAAATAAACACATGCAGATTCTACAAAAGGAGTGTTTCAAAACTGTTCTATCAAAGGGAACGTTCAAGTCTGTGAGTTGAATGCACTCATCACACAGAAGTTTCTCAGAATGCTTCTGTCTAGTTTTTAGGTGAAGAGATTTCATTTCCCAGCATAGGCCTCAAAGCGCTCCAAATATCCCCCTGCAGATTCTACGAAAAGAGTGTTTCAAAGCTGCTCTTTCAAAAGCAAGGTTCAAGTCTGTGTGTTGAATGCACTCATCAGAAAGAAGTTTCTGAGAATGCTTCTGTCTAGTTCTTACGTGTAGATACTTCCTTTTCCAGCTTAGGCCTCAAAGCGCTCCAAATAAACACTTGCAAATTCTACAAAAGGAATGTTTCAAAAGAGTCCTCTCAAAAGGAACGTTCAAGTCTGTGAGTTGAATGCACTTATCATACAGAAGTTTCCTGGAATGCTTCTGTCTAGTTTTTATGTGAAGACATTTCCTTTTCCAGCATAGGCCTCAAAGCGCTCCAAATATCCACTCGCAGATTCTACCAAAAGAGTGTTTCAAAACTGCTCTATCAAAAGCAAGCTTCAACACTGCGAGTAGAATGCACTCATCACATAGAAGTTTCTGAGAATGCTTCTGTCTAGTTTTTATGTGAAGATATTTCCTTTTCCAACATAGGCCTCAAAACGCTCCAAATAAACACTTGCAGATTCTACAAAAGGATTGTTTCAAAACTGCTCTTTCGAGAGGAACGTTCAAGTCTGTGAGTTGAATGCACTCATCACACAGAAGTTTCTGAGAATGCTTCCGTCTAGTTGTTATGTGAAGATAGTTCCTTTTCCAGCATAGGCCTCAAAACGCTCCAAATAGCCTCTTGCAGATTCTACAAAAAGAGTGTTTCAAAAGTATTCTATCATAAGGAAGGTTCAACTCCGTGAGTTGAATGAAGGCATCGTGAAGAACTTTCTGAGAATGCTCCTCTGTACTTTTTAGGTGAAGATATTCCATATCCAAGCACAGGCCTCGAAGTGCTCCAAATAACCACTTGCAGATTTTAGCAAAAGAGTGTTTCAAAACTGCTCTTTCTATAGGTAAGTTCAAGTCTGTGAGTTGAATGCACTCAACACAAAGAAGTTTCTGAGAATGCTTCTGTTCAGTTTTTATGTGAAGATATTTCCTTTTCCAGCATAGGCCTCAAACGGCTCCAAATATCCACTTGCAGATTCAACAAAAAGAGTGTTTCCAAACTTCTCTACCGATTGGTAGGTTCAACTCTGTGAGTTGAATGAACTCATCACAAAGAAGGTTCTGAGAATCCTTCTCTCTAGTTTTTATGTGAAG